>NC_030388.2:20810807-21125557 GCF_001625215.2 Daucus carota subsp. sativus
ACGAGTAAACACAAAAAGCATTGCTTGTTTTAATGTATATAGAATGATACAGTTATAATCTTTACATATGTGTCTCCATTTTAACTTATAGATATTGAGTTATTTTTGAAGAAATCACAATATACTTAAACATTACAATTCTTGATAATAGAAATTAATTATAAAATAGAAGGGGAAAAAATCTAAACATAGATATTTTCAAAATTAAATTCCTAAGTTGCAATTTTTGAATATAATTGTTGTTTCCATTAGAGTATGTATATTTATTTTAATATTAATATATTTAAGTAGAAGACAATTTATACATACATGCATCAAATAGGCAAAATAACAATAGAGTACATTATAAAAAGGGTATGGTATATTATTTTATGAAAATAAATAATAAACTTTTTATCCATTTATTATTTACATAAAAATCTTATTTAATAACGTGAAAAGATGGGAAAATGAGTTTAACATTGTTTTTATTTTGCAAATTTTTCTTATTGTTAGCTCCTTATATCTCCTTTTATTGGGTTCATCCACTCTGTATCATGTCTCCATTGGTCATGTTAGAAGCCTAATTTATTAATTAGTGCTAAAATTCTTGATCTCTTCATCACCTACCCCGTAGGAGTCACTTAAGCTCAGGACTAAAGGTATGTTGGGTCTTTCCGATCTACTTTCATTTAGTCAAAGAGTAGGTCTTTCTCAATTTTATGCTTTTATAATTGGATGTATGGATTGTCTATCGTTGAGTCTTCCGATTTACTTTCATTTAGTCAAGCCTAGGCCATTATTCTCAAATTTATACTTATATCATAAGATAATCAATTAGATCTGCTTAATTTTTAGAAAGATTGTGAATTGTATACATTAATTTCAGATCTGCAATTCTTGTGTTCCTAATCTACTTTGATTTTTTAATGTTCATTGTTTGGGATTCTTAATATACTTTGTGTTTTTAAAATCCATCGTTTACATTTAAATCGCACCAGATCTATGTTCATATTTACCTATTTCTGCCGAATTAAGATTTTTCATATTTTAGATTATTCTAACTATAATATTTAATTGGGGTTCTTTGAAATCAATAAATTATTAATAAATCCTATGTATAGTCCTCGTATATGATTCAACTATGTATATAAAAAAATTTCCTTTTGTAAGCAACTTATATAATTTTCTGTTCCATTTGTAAAATGTAATGATATTTATGCTTTTAATGATTTTATATATTGTTGTTAGAGGCCTCAGGCTCTTCTACATATAGTAATCATTCAATATTTCAGGAAAATCATGCTTCTCTAACAATGACTTTAATAATTAGTTAAGAAAATTAAAGACTTGAATTGTGCCTTTAATAATTAGTAAAAAAATTAAAGTCTTGAATTGTCCATTGATTTTTTTACTTTAATTGTTTTACATTTTAATTGCAAGGTGAAAGGAGATAAACACCTCTAAAATGAGAATGGAATAAATGAAATCATGGAATAAAACATGTAAAAGAATCTTGCTTACATATTTGTTTTTATCATAATGGATACAAAGTTGGTTTTTCAATTAAGTGTATAATTTTTTTTAAGAGTTTAATTTCCATGTGTTTATATGTAATAGTTGTCTTTATGTATATTGTATATTTATAATATATATATATATATATATATATATATATATATATATTGATTCTTTTTAAATGATTTAAAATTTTACTTTTCATATCTATCATCATAATTATAATTCAACCTATTGCTAAATTTTTTAATGGGTATTGATTGGTAATCAAGTGGATGAGGATATTGTAAACTAGTATATATACCTTAAGGCATTTTTATAAAATATAACAATTTTATTCTTTATTTGTTGTCTCTTTAAATTTATATTAATAAATTCAAGTCTTTGTTTGTAAACAAACAAATAGATATGTTACTACTACTCTAAAATAAAGTTTTTCTTGTTCAGTGAAGAGTTGATATCATTGGTTCTGATCACCATTTCCTCACTTCTAATCCTCTTGATTGTATTTTTTTATAATATATTATGCTCATTTAATGTCAAATATATTGTGATGTGTGAGGATAGAATTTAAATTTATTGATAATTTGTAAAAAGACCTAGTAATTAGGTTACTTGCTGGTTTGAAGTTTATTTGATAGATGACTATGATAATGTTCTTGATGGGATTGTAAGTATCCCTTTCTTAGATGTTCTTAAAAATTTCTATTAAAATTATATTAATATTTTAATTAATTGAGATCTATATTTGACATTTTTGTTTCCTTCCCTTCCCATTAAGAAACCACCCAATTAATGCTATGAGTGCTCTTCAAGAGGCAAATGAGATGTCATTATACCTAAAAAAAAGTCTAAGAAAGGAGCCCAAGTGATTCATAACAATAACAATAAAAATGAATCAAATGATCAAAAATATGATGGGAGGAACAAATACTCCAGGAATGATATGTCTATAGACTAAACTTTAAAGAAAATAAATTAAAGGACCAAATTTAAAACAATATTAATGACTTAGTACTCAATGAATTCAAATTGAGATGGATATTAAGAAAGACAAACATCCATAACTCAGTACATAATGAAGTTGAATATAGATGGATATTAAAAAAGACAAACACATCTAATACCCCCAATTCACTAAGAAATAACATTGAGATATGAAATTAACAACTTTATTTAGTTTCCATTTATGAGACACAACACTTGTGATTATAAAACACTTAAGATGAGACTATATACCTAAATTTTGGGAAACAATAAGTATGCAAAACTAAGATGGATACAAGGACAACGAAAATGATGGTCATATTAAGCAAGATCAAAATTATTGGAGATAAACAACCTCAGCCCCTAAGGTTAGTCATGAACATCATATATGGAAGACCAATAATTGTTGCAACCCTGCAAACTCGAGGATGGCTCATTCTAGATAATTTATGCAAGTTGGTAGAGAAACAACCATGCATGTTAAGTCAAATGTTTGTGACATATATTGATTTTGACTTGGAAATGGTGAAGTTATGACCTACTCATAATAACCCGCGAGCCTACACTCTGATACCATGTTAAGTGACCAATTCTTCTAAATGTTAGAATATGATCCTGGTAAACCATCCTCCTATTACCTTGAGCTTTTAGGAGAATTTGTCACTTAACATGGTATCAGAACTTAGGCTCGCGGGAGACTCGAGCTCGACTTGTGACCCCCAATATTCGGTACAATAAACTAGTCCATTTGTTAATATATCCTTCGCAAATGTTGATCTATAACTCGTTTAGCTTGAGTGAGTGCAATTTATATCATACTTGTTCGCGCAAGTCATTTCTTGCTCTCGCTCTAGCAGCAAGGAGAGTTCTGCAAGGTAATTGCGCGGGCCTTACTAGCTTTGCCTTGGTTGTACAACTACTAAAGCAAGGCTATTTTTCTATTCTACAGCTTAAAAATGGCTCCTAAAGCTGACTACGCAAGAGCTATGCTCATTTTTGTTAGGGCTCCTAAAGTTATTGAATTGCTCGGCTCCTAAGCTACTAAGCTATCTAGGATCCGCAATTCTTTGATATTAAATACCTCCCTAAGCAAGATAGTTGCTCCTCTCCTAAAGTACTAGCACCAGCTAATAGCAAAAGCAAAGCTAGTAGCCAGCCGCTGCTATCTCTTCCTATATAGCATAGCTTCCAAATAGCCCAAAGCTATTGTCCTATAGAGCTTCCATCCTCCCTACGCCAAATCAAAGGAGCTACCCATAAATGGGCTCTCGAGTGAGGGGGAATTTTAGAGTATGCAATTGTTAAGTGGCATCGTTGAGATCGGATAGAGTTTAAGAACTAGTTCTTCCTATTGAGGACATGGACGTCCAAGATGTTAAGTAAAGGTGATTAAAGATATCTGTAGATTGGGTCTTAATTCTTTTGGATCTGCATGATTAAAAAAGATGATTTCTATTTGGAATTTTCTTCAATGTCCTTGGAATGAGAATTTAATTAAATTTCTATAAATAACATAGATGTCCTTCCATGGATATCAAATGATATGCTCTGGATTATTAATCCCTAATAAAATTTTCCATGAAGAAGAATGCAGCTTTTAAACATGAAGTTGTAATCTCATAGAGGCCGGATTCATTGAGAAAATTAAATTCTTGAAATAGTTGGCTCACTGAGTGATGGTAAAGAAGGCAAATAGGAGATAAATGATTTTTGTATATTTCAGAAATTTGAATGATACACTCAATTGCTGATATTGTTAATAACTTTTTTTATGAATGACATAAGTGATTAAAGTCAAATATTGGTATCTTAGTATTGCATTTGCGCTATAGTACTATACATGTTTAGGTACTTAATAGAGGTTATTGAATAATATTTTTGAGCTTGTTATAGGAAAAACCATGAAAGTTTATGTGAATGACACCCTTGTTAAAAGTTTTAATAAGGCAGATCATATAAAGCAATTAGGTGAAGCATTTCAAATGTAATATTGTATCATAAGATGATGTTAAATCTAGATAAGTGTCCCTTAGAAGTGAGGTGCGAAAAGTTACTGGGACGTGATGAGTAACAGAATTAGAAGAATTCTAAACCAAGTGCAAGCCTCCAACAATCATTAATGCCTAGAACTTGCATACTTTGTGATCAAGTGGTATCAAAAACAAAAATAATCAACCATTCTTTATAGTTAGACTTCCCAATAATGAACAATAAAACCAAGTATGAGGATTAGTTGTATTGTTGTTGGGCAGACCCCGAAGTTAACTTTAAGATTTGAAAACATTCAAAGTTAGAGGTGGAAATTGGTCCGTGCCAAGTGATGAGGTTTTAATAGTTTACTATCATTTTGAGTTTCTAACAAAAAACTTTTACTCATCCAAATATGGAAAAACTATGTTTTATATATCCAAATTCTTTAGTCCCATGAAATGTATACTCATATAAATATGATGTGTGTTTGTGTGAGTGTGTATCATCAAATTCTGATACATCAGGTTCCTCCCTATATTAGGCAAGTATTCTATCTCCAGTACTTGCTAGTTATCATTCCAATAATAAACAACTTATGATTATCTCTTCTTCTTTAAACAGCTGCATGCTCCTTCACTCTCTTACTCGTTCTCTATATATATCATGTTTTGTTCAAAATGAAATCAATTTTCGAAAACTTTCCTTTGTTGTCATGAATTTCCCAAATAAACTGTTTTCCGAAATGTAATTGGTTTTGAATATATCTAGATACCTTCTCATGTAGTATATTTAAAATTTACCAAGACCCTTAATATGTAAATAAATCTTTGCATTCTAGGTTTTTTTCCATTACTTTCTGAGTATACCAACATTATATTGTTTCACCAAGAATTTTACGATATCTCATGTTCCCATGATGCATTGACATGGATATGATATACTTCGCTAAGGCAGGGCTAGCTAGCTATATAAATCCATATATATATGTCTTGTTTGCATATCTCATTTCTTCTGAGAGCATTCTTTTTTCTAATTTTCTGTAGCCCGTGAAATTTTGTAGCTGAGTAAGAATTAGTAATGGAAAGCAATGGGGGTCAAGCAAATGGAACAAGCGGTAGTTCATCATCGAAGAAAAGACCGAAGGAAAGTAGAGTATCAGGCAAAGAGCCTAATGTAAGACGAAGAGGCCTCAGTATTGCTGAGCTAGAGCGTATTAGATGTCAAAGTGAAATGGCGGCTGCTGGTGCTTCCAACTCCGCTGGTGGGAGTGTTGTTCCTAGCAACCTCCACGAGGTGCCGGTGTACTTTTTCACCTCCCCGGACCATCTACAAGTATAAATTATTCTCTTCATTACAATTCAGCAATATAATTATGAAATCCCTCTTTCAATTTTTTTTTTTTTTTGACTTTTTATGGTTAAATTTAAATCTGTGTTGTGTGTTGAGTAAGAATTAGATCCTTGTTTGTTGATCGATATCATCTATGTATGCGTTTCTTGTTTTTTGCAGGACGGTATGAGGTGCCCTAATCTATCATCACTACTACAACCATTCTTCCCACACGCTCCTGTGACTGCACCATCTGAGCCAGGTCCTCAAGGCCTCGTGGTAGTAAACATGCTGAATTTTTATTTTATTAATTAACTTAATAGTTAAAAGTCGGGTGCATTTGGTGTGAGTTGAAATTTATTAATCCTTTGGTTGTTTTTACAGGGGGGTGGTCCTCCAAGTACTAAGGTACGTCATCAACTCAATTAATTAAATAAATATGTACAAACAAGTATAACAAGTCTTTATGTATATATGTATCCTTAACTGTTTAAGGATATCCAACTTTGCTACAGATGAGTATGGGGAGTGAAGGTTGTGATCTCCAGCTTGGACCGAGTACAGGGTGCGTGTTCTTGGAAGCCAAGCCTTAATATATACAGTATTATTTCCTTGAATATATTTTGACATATATATTATGTAAATTTCTTCTTACTAATTATGTGCAAGGCCAATTATAGTAGTTCAAAATACACATTACTTTAACCGATTTGTACCTAACCCTAATTGAATTGACAGCGGGCCGAATCATGAGACCATAACAGACCAGGATGACTTAGAGTTCCGACAGCCAAACTACTTCACTAACCTCCTTCTAGCCGAAGATTCAGAGGTTTGTGTGTGTTTCTAGTACCTGTTTGTGATAATTGACTTCATGGGGTACTAAGAATGAAATGTTGTATGCATATATACCTGTCATTAAGTTCTTAATTTCTTTGTACAGGAAGAAACCGAACAGGACAACAAAAACCCTGAAACAGGTTCATTGGGCTCGGGGAGGTCTGCAACTACAGGATAAAGTATGAGGGTGGAACCCAATCTGGAGCTTCGACTTCTCTTTTGAGCTAAAATTTCGAACAATGTACCAAGAAGGAGATCTAGTTTACCTGAGATAGCTAGATTAATTGTATTGGTCCACAGTTAATTGTTGGTTGATGACTTCTTTGAACAACTTAAGTTTTAGGTGACTGCAGTTGCATCATTTAATCTGCACAAGCTTTTTAGAATGGCAACCAAACACATATATTTCTCCCTGGCTTATATATGGCATTGTTAAAATATAATATGATCCTGGTAATTAAGTCCTCCTCGTAACCCCTTGGGGTTTAGATGGATGGATTCTCATTAGAACTGAGACTCGCGGGAGATTCGATTCGACTCCCTCTAACCTCAATAATATTCTCATAATATATTATGAACATGGAGGCAAGTTTATGCCCCTGCGAACCCGTGATCCACTACCAACCTAAAAATGGGCTTTCGAGTGAGGGGGTGCCAGAGACGCATTTTTTTCTTAGATGGATGCCAACCCACACCATGTGGTTTGCTAAAATTTTCAAACCGCAACGTACCACGTTACATAAAAACCGTGTAAACCGCAACCCAAAATTTTGGTGCTCTGTGGTGCGATTTATACATTCGAAAAATAGATATTTTTTATAAAGACATAAATAAAATTGTAAATAAAATTCCAGTTCTAAGTGCGGTGTCGTGTTTATGCTAGTAACTTACGACGGAAGGTGGTCTTCTGTCGTAAGTTCGTTATTTTAATAAATTTTAAATTAATGTCATTGGACACATTTAAAAAATCATTTTGGACAATCCGACCGTACGGATGTGATTGTAATATACTAATATTGATTAAAATAAATCTTGAAAAAAATTAGCCTTTGATTTGGTGAGTGGATTTTGTAGTCAAATGCGTTCAAATTATTTAGTCTATAATCAAATACTTATTCAAAACATGAAACTATTTTTAAAAAAATTATTTTGGACGATCCAACCATACGGATGAGAACGTAACGTGTTAATATTCATTAAAATAAATTTTAAAAGAAATAGCCTTTTATTTGGTGTGTGGATTTTGCAGTCAAATGCGGTCAAATTACTTAGCCTTTAATCGAACACTTACCTGAAACATAAAACTATTATTTAAAAAATTATTTTGGATAATTCAATCGTACGGATATTATTGTAATGTGTTAATATTGATTAATTGTTTTAGAAAAAATTAGTCTTTTATTTGATGGGTGGATTTTTTTACTCAAATGCGAATATGTGATAACATTACTTGGTTTTTTATGGAATATTTACCCGAAACATGAAACTATTTTTCTAAAAATCAAATGGACATTTAAAATATAAATTATAGTTATTTTATATAAAAATATAAATATTTCCAATATATATTTTATATCAAAAATATATTGATTTATAATTATGTATGCTTAGTATTGATTTCATATTTTAAATCAAAAATATATTGATTTATAATTATGTATGTTTAGTATTGATTTCAATTAATTACATTTGTATGAAGATCCAACTGAGTATAGACTCTGATGAATTAAAACAACAGAACTGAAGGATATCACAGAGTTATATTATATGCGTTTCAAGTAGTTCAAGTAGTACATATTTTTTTCAAGTAGTTTAAGTGTACTCTTTGATTTTCCCAGTGCCTCATGTAGTACATATTTTCCTTTTATAAATCTGCTCAACTTGTTTTTACCTTGCAAGCTAACTGTTAATTTTCCGTGTTTTCTTAAAATTACATATCAGTGCTTTTACTGGAAGAAGAGAACACGAAAATCAGCTAACTCGGAATAGAAAGTTTGTTCCTGTTGTGATATAAGTTTTTATAGCACTAAAGCTAGCAGTTTATATTATATTACGACGCATCAAGTGTACTTTGTGTAATGTGTCATTACTATTAACAGCATGTTCCTGAGATGTTGCTGTGATAGAAGTCACTGAACCTACATATATATAATGGACCAAATGCTAATGAATTAACAAGAAACAACATAAACTCCATGGTCCCATGCAGCATCTGAGATGTGATGGCAGTGACAGCCGAACTTTAACAGAGACAGGGAGCAGTTTCCACACCATTGTCACTTCTTGATGAGTTCTTGAAGTTAATATACACATTATTTTAAAAACCTTGTTGCTTGTATAATTGGCTTCCACTTTGTTATGGATGTTTGTATAATTTAAGCCTTTTGCTTGTGTACAAATATTTGTTAGAATAATATTTAATGAAATAATGGTATTGCGGATTGATTAACTATGGTATGGCGGATTGATTCATTTGTTGGATTATTTCTAAATGTTTGTTATAGTAGTAAAAGGTATTGAAGAGGATTGGATGCGCGTGCTAGTTTTGGACCTATTTTGAATGCTATAAATGGCAGGAATACAGAAAATAAAACTGGGTTTTGCAATAGATAAATTTAAACTTATGACCAAAATATATGTCTGCGAGTTTAAGTTTTTTTCGGAACATGCGACGGACGTTCATAACTGACGAAAGTTTTGCAATAGATAAATTTAAATTTACGACCAAAATATATGTCGCAAGTTTAAGTTTTTTCCGGAACTTGCGACGGACGTTCATAACAGACTTCGTCAGTAGTTACTTTACGACGGAATAAATTGAAAACTTACGAGAGATTTATGCGTTGTAAGTTCTGTTATTACTTTAATGAAATTGTGGGTCCCTTCAGGTAGAAATTACGATGGATATTAGGTTTAATTTCCGTCGTAAATAACCTGTTTTGTTGTAGTGTTTTATAATAAATTTATATAAATATTTACCAATTTAGGGTTATGATAAATACCAAAATAAATTATAATTATGATAATAATGAAGATGTAAGATATCAATATTAATAAATTATTTTTATAAAATCTATGTACAATATTAATGCGCTTGATCAGTTGGAGTAGTATTAGAACTAATGTTAATTTATAATGTAATATTATTAAATATTACTTGAAAAACTTGAACATATATATAAATACACACACTAAGTGTGCACGTAGAGTTGGGCTCCTTGGAGACTATTTTATTTGAAGTATTTGAAGATCTTATTTAACACCCTTAGATTAAAACATGAATGACGGTAGATACGATAGACACGTAGATAACAATTTTAATCTCGAGATAACTACTATATATTGTACTGTATTAACATTTTATAGCTGCATTAAACTGACAGTTACCAATAATTTTCATCCTAAAATCTCTCCTCTAAATCATATCAAGAATCTTTAGTGATAAACACGTGTTGTAGAACAATTGCAGAACTAGGAGAAAAGGGTTGTAAAACTGTCGACAACTTGCACATTGGTGGGAAACAACAACAATAATTTCAATTTATTTACATGACAACATATGTAATCAACTAATTATGTAATTTTGATTGTTCTGTTGTCTTGATCGACATACCAGACTCTTCTTCGCGAATCACCATTTGTATAAAACAACCGAAAAATATAAAACTTAAGAGATAATCGTCGGGAAAGAAGTGGGAAACAAAAATATCATCAAAGAACAGCATAAAATATAAAAAAATTTGTTAAATTCCCAAAATATTTTAGATATAAAATATTTATTTAAACTCGTGTCAAAATCAGTTTTCAAATAAGAGGAAAGATATTAGCCTAATGTTGTACTAAAGTTTTTCTATTGAAGTAATTAACGGATGTGCATATTGTTTTATGTAAGTGGATTATTTGGTGAATGCTGATAAAGCATATATTTATATATGCTTTTATATGATTTTTATTCCCATAATTTTAGTATTTTGTAAATAATCGGTTTATTACTAATTGATTTTAAGTGTTTAATAGCAGGAAAATAAATATTCCTGAAGTTGGATTAAATCAAGCTTAATTGGGCTTAATTAGATGAAAATTCGATTTTACGGGCTACCTACACAACAAATCTTGTTTGGGCCATAACTTGAGTTCTGTACGTATTCAACAGCCCACGCGAAGATATCGGAATTTTCTACAAGTTTAGAGTGGGCCAACAATCAAAATCCCACTGGAGCAGCCCAGAAAATCAGCCTACGAATTTCTATTGAGAATCCAACCAGTTTTAGGAAAGAGGATTTGTTTTTCGAAGAAACCATTAAAAACACTATTATTATAAGCGTTTGTATCATGAGAGACATATTGAATATTGGGTATTGAGATAGAGGTAGAAAAAGCTTTCGGAGATAACTCGAGCAAAGATTGAAGGGATTCAGTCCAAGTTCGAGAGATTTCGTCAAGTTGTATTTTCTTACTCTTGTACTCTTAGTGACATGATTTCAGTTATATATATATATATATATATATTCATGTTTTCTTTAATTGTTATGGGTACTAATCCGAGGATTGGGGAGTATTTGTTCGCTTAATATGTTTGTTTGAGCTAATATTGTGATTTCTCTATCTATGCTAATCTGTCATTGAGCGCTTGACACAGTTATAGGAGTCGCGGACCTGTAATTGTAATTGTATCTGTAGGATTTATAATGAATCGGGAGAGGATTTATACTTCTTGTACATGATATGACAGACATAACTCAATTAATTAATCGGGAGATTATTTGGGGAGTTGTGAAATAGTAAATCCTTGGTTCGTGATAGCTTATAATTTGGTTTTGATTGATCATGGGAGTGACTTCAAGGTTTAATTATAGGTATTATTTTGTATCTTGGGAGAGAACATTATAATCGATAGAAGGATTGTTTTTAGCAGAGTAGAGAATCGTATATCACAATTGATTGAAATTCACTGTAGCCAGCAAAGAAACCTGATTCTTGGATTGCTTTTTCTCATCGTCAATTCACACACTTTAAATTGCTTTATTAGTTTAATTTAGTTGATAGTAAAATCACAACTTTTCTCAAAAACTTCTAAATAGAAAAGAATAATATACTCAGCTTGATATTGTATTTAGTCATTCCCTAAGAACGAACTTAACATAATTTCACTGCAACAAATGCCTGTCGTATTTTTTACCAAAAGAAGGATTTTATTAATTTTATAAATCCATCTCAATACAATTCTTCAATTCAATAGGAAAAGATCTCCTATTAAAAACTCCACCGACAACCATATTAGGACATCGTCCAATGAAATACAAAGAATCATCGTTTCCAGCAGTGAGTGTTCTGTTTGCATCCCGGTTATGTCTATAAGTCACAGGTTCATTTAAGAGCAAGGTTTGCCTATATCGGCCAAGCTAACTTGCCAAGGAATCACACCAATTATTTGTCATTATGGTGTTAATGATGCCCGTGACTGGATTGGATCATCTAGCGTGTAATTAAGTGCAACTTAGTCATCATTATTTTATTATGCCTTATGTAATTTATGCTAACATGTCAAGTTGAACACTAATATGTCAAGTTGATCCAATTATCCAAATATTTAAATAAATTTATTGTCCTTGCCAGATCAAGTTCTTGACAGAACTTCCCTATAAACTCATCATTCTGATTATAAACCTACACATCAAAACAAACACACTTCTAATCCTCGAACCAACACTAGCAATTATATTAAAGAGATGGGTTCTAGAAACACTGCTTCAGTAGCTCTATTTTTCGCCCTTAACATTCTCTTCTTTTCGCTAGTCAGTTCATGTGAAACTTGCCCTGGTCCTAAGCCCAAGCCGAAGCCAACTCCAACTCCAACTCCATCAGGAGGAAAATGCCCTAAGGATGCCCTAAAGCTAGGTGTTTGTGCTGATGTCCTAAAATTAGTTAACAATGTTGTGATTGGATCGCCACCTACACTCCCGTGTTGCAGCCTTTTAGAAGGCCTTGTCAACCTTGAAGCTGCCGTCTGCCTTTGCACAGCCATTAAAGCCAACGTCTTGGGGCTTAAGCTTAATATTCCTATTGGCCTCAGCTTAGTTCTCAACAACTGTGGCAAGCAAGTCCCAAATGGCTTTGAATGTACCTAGAGAACCTCAAAGGTTTCCGTACTTTTCATTGCATTATGCTTTAACTTTCTATCTGTTGTTCAGGTTTGGCTTTACCTTTAAAGCTTGGTTGGCTCTCTTGCTTATTTCTTCCTGGTATGATCGTTTGGTTGCGCGACTTGGAGTGACATCGAATAAATCTTGCGCATCTTCTGCAGTTTGATATAGAGTGAAAATAGGTTCTGTCTTTGTTTATTTCTTTGGTCGATTTGTGAAAGCAATGTTCTGTACTTCCCTGCTTGAAATACATTATTCTTTACTTTTCCTCATTTCGTCAACTCCAGTTTAGATAGATTCATATCAGACTTAACAACCCATCACATATCGGCCCAAAAATGCTAGCAATTAGTAGTATACATAGCTATTTGTTTATGCTTATAAAGGTCGTGAACACATAATTTTATCTAACCCAGATGTTACAAACACACCTTCTTATATACTCGACATCCTCGTCGAGCCCACGATCAAACTTACGAAACCGGGCAATGCCTTTACACTTCCTGCACGTAGAGGTCTTATCTGATTGTGCTTATAAAGAACTCAAACGCTTTTATCTAATTAATGTAAGATCAAACACTTTTTATTATTACCGATATGGGGCCAAAATTCCCCCAACCACAAAAGGACTAAAACTTTTCAAAATAATTATTAAAGTAGAAGATTCATTGGTTAATTAATATTTACTTATCAAAATATTAATTTATCCATGGTAGCTTCCATCTTTCGATTATAGAAAAAATCAACAAAAATGATTATTGTCTAGTACGCGAGAGAAGATACTGTGTAACAAAAAAAAGTAAGTCTAGAACATAATTCAAACACTTAGTTGTTGCATTAAGAGAGTGCAAAACGCCAGAGCGGTGAAGCTGACAAAACTTACAAGATAGATGCTAATTGATTTTCCTTAGTTGTATTACTGTAAGGTCTTGTTTTTATACAAGACTAGCCTTAAACCCGTGCAAAGCACGGGCGACTATATAATTTTGAATTTATTATATATAATTTAAATTGAAATATCATTTTATTAGTGTTTTAATATTGATGAATTGAAGTTTTGTTCAATTATATTCACTCTTATAAATTTAGCTTTAACAATATTTTTTTGTATTATAAATTATTAGTATAAATAATAAAATCTTTTTTATTTTTTAACTAAATATAAATTATATTTGAAAAAATAATGATGGAGTGTTTATCTTGTAGTACATCACATGTGTTTGTAATTTAAACTTTATAGAACTGTTTAATGATGTAAGACAAAAGAACTCTACATGTTGGACTCTAGAGACTTCTAGTTATAACGGACATGACCATACCAAAATTTTGTACGACTACAAATTATACCCATGTTGACTTATTATAGTATAGTATAGATTACAAACTTGTTACACAGCATTACAGCTAATAAGGCCCGGAAATCAGCCCATAAACTACAGAAATTAAGCCTAAATATCAGCCTCTAAATCATAACAATATCACCTACCACACCAGTGAATCTGAATAATATCACCCACCAGTCATGCCTTAACAATAGAGAAACTGAAAGCAGCACATAATTATGTGCACTGAAAGCTAGTAGGTTTGGCATTGAATAAATCTTGCGCATCTTCTGCAGTTTGATGTAGAGTAAAAGTATGTTTGGTCGCTGTTTATTTCTTTATGGTCGATTTGTGAAAGCAATCTTGAAAGACATAATGACATGTGGCGAGTTGTAATTTGAATGGATCCCATATATTTTTGCATCAACAATCTCAATTAAAACTATATTTTTGCATCAACAATCTCAATTAAAACTCATCACATCAATTGCCAACTTATGTACAAATTATATGTACACAATTTTATACACCAAGCATTACTCTTCTAAAACACAATTTTAATAACTACTCTTCTAAAACACAATTTTAACTTGTTTACTTTTCCTCATTTCGTCAGCTTCGATTTACATAGAACACCCCCTCTTATATGTTAGACCTCCTCATCAAGCTTACAATCAAACCTACGAAAGCGGACAATGCCTTTGCACTTCCATCAAGCAGAGGTCTTATTTGAATATTGTGCTTATATAAAAAAACTCAAAAACTTTTTATCTAATCAATGTAACATGCATATTATAAAGGTCCAAACACTTTTTATCTTATCGATGCGAGGCCAAAATTCCCCAACCATAAAAAGGACGTCTTAACCTTTTCAAAATAATTATTATTCAAATAGAAGATTCATTAGTTAATTATATAATATTTACTTATCAAAATATTAATTAATCCATGGTAGATTCAGTCTTTCGATCATAGAAAGAATAACAATAAAAATGATCGATTTTTTGTCTAGTACATAAGAGAAGATAATCTGTAGCCAAAAAAAACCAAGTCTAGAACATAATTCAAACACTTAGTTGTTGCATAAGAGAGTGCAAAACGCCAGAGCGATGAAGATGACAAAACTTACAAGATAGATAAACTGAAAGCAGCACACAATTATGTGCACTGAAAGCTAGTAGGTTATTTAGGGGAGAGGCGGGCATACAAAACCAGGTGGAGGAGTTTTGCCACATGTTGCTATCACGGAAAGAGCAAGGGGGAGAAATATATTTAGGTTTAGTAGCTTAAGCCTTATTGTAGTACATAGACAAACAGCTGCTTCTAGCTCAAGTAACCCTTGTAGCACTGGACAGCACACATTCTCCACTGGATCTCCTAACCCTACATGGACCAAACCTCCAAGAACGTCCAGGCAAAGCCCCAGTTTTAGAGCGTTTATCGGGCAAGTCGGCATCGAGGTTGGAGGCGGTTTAACACCTGGTACACCACCTCCCCCGGATGGAGGAGGGCCTGTATAAGGGGGATAGGTTGGTGTGGTAGGCGGCGGGATTATGACGGGAGGGTTGGTTATGGGGGGCATTATGATCGGAGGCATAATGATAGGCGGATTAACAACAGGAGGATTCACGATAGGGGGATTAACTATTATTGGTGGAGGCATGACAATTGGGGGCACAACAACCGGTGGCTTGTATGAAGGCGGCTTATGTGTAGGTGGCTTATGTGATGGAGGATTAACTGTAGGTGGCTTATGCATAGGGGGCTTATGTGTAGGTGGCTTATGTGAAGGTGGTTTATATGACGGCGGATTATGTGTAGGTGGCTTATGAGAAGGCGGCTTGTGAGAAGGCGGCGAGCCTTTAGGGCTCCCGCCTTTTCCATGGTGCGGTGGATTAGGGTGATGAGAGGGTGGGTGCGGTGGCTCACAGTAGCCACAAGCGTAGATTGGAGGTAACGCCATTAACATGCAAATAATGCATATGAAAAACATGGCAGAAACTTTCGAACCCATGATTCACTTTAGGGTTTCGAAAGGGTTTTCTTTGTGGTGGATGATGAAGTGTAGCCTTTCGTGGGAATAATATAGCTGAATTTTATGGTTAACCCGTGAAGCTAGATGATAAGGATGGCAATGTTTTGCATTATTACTTAGAGGACTTGAAGAAATTTATGAATCTCATTATCAATTTGGATGTTTCTCGCTACTTTACGAACCTCGATGCTCCGCCCGTGAGTGTTTAAGATCATCCGTGAGGTTGTGTTTACATGCATTAATTTTAGAGTGGATAATCTAGAAAGATAATTAGCTAGTAGTCTAGTGTGGGGTACTTAATTAATCTCGGCTTCTTGAGTCTTCTAATCTCTCTAATTTTGTGTTTCTTTGGATAAACCAATTTGAGTGCATAAATTTGTGTAATGTATGATCTGTCTGTCTGATAAATTGTGCATAGATTTGAGGTCTCTAGTCTGAAAGACAGCCAAGCATGGGGGTGTCACTTGTCAGGTTTGTCTTGTTGCGATTTCTGTTGGCTGAAAGTGGGAGAAAGATGGTATAGCTTGGTTGAGTTTCCTGTTTAAGTGTGTATTCGTGTATTCGCACATTATAGATTGTACTAGAGTACAAATAGATCATGTGAACTGCTGAATTGTGATGAGATCCATAAGAAAAGTGAACGACACCTGTCGAATATATTCGGCTTGTCAAATTCACGTAGCTTAAATGATTAATTACTTCGAATGTACTACAAGATTTTCTTCTGATTCGGTTGCTACGATCTGGACAGTCTCTACAATAAAGACATCCTGTATCGCATAACATCTGTTAATTCCACATTAATATGATATTGTCTCTTCAGTATGTCATCAAACACACATGAATTTGTTCTCGACATGACCACACACCCACAAATTTGTTCCTGAACTCTTGGCAGAGCTCCCTGCAAAAGACTTCATACTAAAGGATCCTTCCAATATGAGACTTGGGTTAACACCCACTCAACAATATCCCCGAAATTGAATATTATTGATCTCAAATTTAGGATTGATTTGTGATTGGTGCTGAAATAATTCCTATTTTCTGATTGGTTAACTGTATGTGTGATAAATTTAATAGTAGGAAAATTGAAGAATAAATATTATTAGTCTAAAAGTTATGGATAGCATCTGATTGTTACTAAAATAATTCCTATTTTATAACTGATTAACTGCATATTATAATAGACTCACGTATCATAATAAAATATATGATTATGTTGAATTTAAAAAAAAAAATATTAATGAAAATATATTATTAAAAGAGTAATGATAAGGTAGTTTAACAAGGTAGCCAAAGGGGTTTTATATTTCAGGGAAATCATGAGTTCAATTCAGCAAAGACACTTCAGCTGATGTCCTAACTTAACAGGAACTGAATTGAAGAAGAGAAATGTTTTTCATTTAGAAACCGAGTCGACACATTCACTGCTTTATTTTCATTGCTAACTACATCATTGGTTTAACTTATGAAACCAACTCTCGTGCCAACTTCGTTATATTAGACATTTTACCAAATCACTATATAAATCAATGGGAATGAGGACAACTAATAATTGGAATAGTCAGCCCGTGAGTGATTGTTACACATTAGTTAATATTAGTGTCAACTTGTATGATGGTCTGTAGTGATCCATTCATATTCACAGTTCAGACAAAGTGAAGTTCATCATTTGGACCTTGATCTTTCACAAAACCGACTCAAACCTTATCTACCTTTAGACTGTGTCTAGGTATCTTAATTCCACCATTTATTCTTCTACCATTCAAGCTTGAGTTCTAACTTTTGGGCATGTAATTTAGGCAAATGGAAAACAAGATCAATAAACTACATCACTGAATAGTCATTAGTATATGTCAAAAAGTAGCCAGTGGAACTGAATATGAAAAACATGAGCCTTTTATCAATTCCCAGATAAACTGCAGTTACCCCGACACCTACGATCACTAATATTGAACAGGAAAGTCTCATCTCCTATGCCCCGATATCATTATGCCACAAAACTTACTCTTCCATTTAAATCAAGAGTTTGAATCATGAGTGAGGCTGGCATAATGCATGTACTAATATGTCTGCAATTGGTCAAAATAAGTAAGATGAAATTAACACCTTTGCAAAAATACACAAAATGCATGACAAGCACTTTTGATCAGGCTGATTCGGTGAAAACATACAACACTGCATAAGAAACTTGTGACAAAGCGAATTCGTTGGATATTAATTTGTGACTGACATTTCCATTATTTGATTATTAATAAAACACTAAATGCAAACAAGAGGCGGCACATGAGAGAACGGTTTCCGCTGCTTTCGGTTGTAAAAAGGTGCTCTATGGTTCTCCACCAAGCTCCACTCTCAGATTATCATAAGGATAAACCTTTGGCGTCTGGTCAAAATAGAAGGGAAAACTATCATCAATTCAAGCTCTAGAAAACTGAACAAAAAAATATTAATCAAAACAACAGACGAATGTAGTGAATTTAAAAATAAAACAAGTATGGGCAGTTTCTCGTGCAAACATGAATAATATCTTGTTTCTCTAAACCCCAACATCACTTCTACTTTTCAATCTGTCAGATGCTTTTTTACATTCTCTGTAAAGAAGTACATAGAGCAAGTGAGAACATGTTCTAAAAAGTTGAAGTAAGCCCATATTTTTCTTAAAGTGCCAAGTAAATTCTGCCTCTGGAAAGTTATGAAGGTCTAATCAAAAAATTAAAAAAATTGTAAGACCAAAAGTGTAAAAACCAACTTGCTATTTCTGGACACTTGCAAGAGAATACTGTAAAATCCAAATCTGACTTTCATCTCTATAAGTATAGGAAACTTTCAGTAAATTTAGTGACGAGTACACTTCTTTTGTTAC
Organism: Daucus carota subsp. sativus; assembly: GCF_001625215.2. Lineage (NCBI taxonomy): Eukaryota > Viridiplantae > Streptophyta > Magnoliopsida > Apiales > Apiaceae > Daucus > Daucus carota. The sequence goes on from NC_030388.2 coordinate 20,829,798, forward strand.
ACAAGTGAATAATTATATGCTAAACTAAAATAAACATCATCTTCTTTTATTACAGTAGTGAATAATTATATACTAAACCCAAAGAAACATTTACTAAAAAAAGAGATTTCTTGGTTTCTCGTAAGTATGATCAACCTAAGGCTCTATTGCTATACAACAAAAAGTACAGTTACTACTAGCAGATATGTGGTAGCACAAACATGGAGAGGGCACATAACTATTGTAAGAAAACTATGACAGAATCTATTCTACTTGGACTCAGGCTATGGGTATGGGCCATTTCAGTGTTATTAGAAGCGCACATATGCGCGTGCATATGCGAGATGCGAGATGCGATACGCCTTCAATGATGCGCTCGCTTTTATGCACCTTCAATGATGCACTTATGTGCAGTTCAAAAAGCGCCAGGTAGGTATGCTTTTGTGACGATGGATCATTTTTAAAGGAAACCGAGTCAAAAAAAACCATACACACCTTTATAGCAGCCGATACAGATAGATACAAACCAGATATACATAAAAGAATCAAAGATACTGAATGAGAGACAAAGATTCAACTCATCTTATATGCTTTTTGCATATAGATATACACACATATATAAATACACATATGTTGTATATACCTATTTACATCTACATACAATTTTTGTATATATACATACTATTTGAGAATGATGATGATGAAGCAGACTACATTGAGGATCCGAATCATATTAGTCAAGGGGATGATTTTGTGAATCTTGATGACAAAGAGGAAGAAGAATAAGGACTAACTTTGCATTTCTCCGTTACTTTGACTTTAAATTGTTATGCTTTAAATCTATATGATGATGAACTTGGTTGTTTTATTAATTAAATGCCTTCTTACTTATAAATTAATAAAATATACATTATATGCCATTCAGATATGTATATTTGTCTTCGATGAATCCACATGTTTCGCGTTGCGCTTATGCTCCAGGGAGCCTTTGCGCATATGGCGTTTTATAACACTGGTTGCGTTCCTGAACTCGGTTTTCAGAGCGCAGCAGAAAACCATCACAAGATCAAATGTGCGCTAGTCCAATACGTTTGGAGAGTAGCTATCGATTTACAAATATATTCTCATCTATACTGATAGACTAAACTTTATCACTTGAACATGTCAACTTTCCAGGATGATCAAACTGTATCTGCAAATCAGTTACATTGTACCCACAAAATTTCCCCCTCAGATAAATTGAATATGTTAGTTGTTTTAGCTTGTCTCACAGATAGTATTCCACTCATTAGAGAGTCTGCCAAGTCAGAAAGTGTTTAGATATCAGAACATCAAATACTCTATGATTTGCGCGAATTAATTACTACATACATAAAATTAATACAAGAGAACAAAATAGTAAAATCATTTTAAATCTGTGTCAATATTAATGTTTAAGCTATCATTGATTAATGTATATACTTGGTGCTTCATTTCTGATTCCGTGCATGGATATGAATATTTCTCATAAACCCAAACCTGCCCTGCATTAGCAATATGTAAATGATAGAGACTAATTAAACTTAGATTGGGCTGCTAGAAGTGGTGAGATCTAAGTTACCAGCGCTCTTAGCAAAGTCTGACACCTTTTTAGCAACAAAAATCCCACAGGCAGCAAGTGATAACATAATTAAATTAATGATCACTTCATAATCTTCCATTAAGCTGTATGCATACACCTAGACTTTATCCTGTGAAGTTACTTATTTGTCTTTGTCTAAAAAATCTCCAATTGGAATTATGTTAACCAGCTCTTAAAAGATGGGATTCCTGTCTCTGACAGATTATATACAAAGTATATTTAGCGAGGGCATGGCTCTTGACACACAACCAACGATAATGCCCAGATAAGCAACCACTTCACATACGTAGAATGTAATCTAGACATAAACATAACGAAGTACAGAATCCAGAAATTCCTAAGCTGCTAAGTGCCTGTTTGTAAGAGCTTATAAATGATTTGCCACTTATAGTTTAGAAGTTACAGGTAATAAAAATTGATCAGTTTTATCAAGTTAGATATAAGATATTATATAAACTGACAAAACATAAGTTAGACAGGGAATTCATATCAGTTGCTTATCCTGAAAGCCAGACAAAACTACAAGGAATAGAGACTCCATTACAATGACACTTTAAGTATTAGGAGTAAAAGTTTAAAGAAGGCAAGAATGTTGAGAAGGCATTTGATTTGGATATTGGGAACACAACAAAGGTGATTTGGGACCAAAAGTGGGGATTGTGCTCATATTCACAAAAAAAATTAAACCACCCGGGGCATCAATTTCAAGGGAAAGTTAGCTATATAAGGAAAGAGCCATCTAAACCAATTTTTTGATTTCAGATAACATTATATGGATAAAAGAAAAAGATGACTCGAATTTTCAATTGGAGCAAGCATGTTGATATCATTTGTAGGATTGTTTCTCATGCATCCTGTTAATTATGCTACCTATAATTCGATTGAACACAAATTTTGCTCCTTAAGTTATATTCACGGACATAGTGAACATGATGCTCTCTTAATAATCAATTATCTTGATTGCCAATTCTCACCAACTGTTCTTAAAACTTGCAGACCCCCAGACAAAATAATCCCATCATCTATCAGCAAAAGCATTTCATTGTTATACATGGATAGTACATTTATAGTGTTTGTGGACAACAGAGATGCAAATATTCTAGGATCTTTAACTAGCCATAAAATACTGACTGGCATCCGGAACATGTAATTTTATTTGTATTTTACTTTGTTGTGGTGATACGTGTGGCTCCAATTTGAAAAATGAGTAGCGTTCCGAGAAGGTACTATATAAATCAACACTATGAAACTGTGACTTTTAGAAATGAGCCTAAACATTTACGAATTTCATTTTCAAAATATAGGAACCTCTGTTTCTGAACGCAAAATCACCACCTCTGTTCCTAAAAGTATATTATGCATTCAAAGTACATAGATCTTAAGCAACCTCTCCTCACTTGAACACACAAAAAAATAACACAAAATCACACTCCAAGAAAATGGCATACCCCTGAAATTCAAAAATGCATTCAGCACCCATAAAAAAAAAACTAGTTACTATTCGAAAAGAACTTACATATGGAATCTTAGAGGCCTTGTCATTCAAAACAGCCATAAGCCCAAGTGACGCGAAGAAACTCAAACCTCCACATAACCAAGCCAGTGCTTCATACTACAAACACGATAAACAAAAACCGCAAAAACACTTAATTAAAATCACACCAACAAACTAATCCAGCCTCAAAATCGAAACAAAAAGAGTAAATCCAATAAAATCAACCTTGCCAACAGTATCCGCAATCCGATCAATACAAGGCTCGGGAAATGCAGTCCCATTGTCCCAAGTAAGTTCATCATTCATCGAAAGCTAACAAAACATCAAATTAATTCCAATTAGGGTTTCAACAAATACCCAATTATAATTTTTTCGAAGTTATAAAATATAAAACTAAAAAAAATATATTTATATTTATATTTATATAATTGGGGAAGAGATTACGGGTTTGTCGGGGACGATGTGTTTGCCGACGGGGAGACCCATGCCTGACCGGAAGCGAAGAGATGAGTTGCTAGAACGTGAAACGACGCCGCTTGATGCCATGATACGAGACGCCACGTGGCTTAATCTACCTGCCATTTCAGATTCTTCTTCAATTTGATGTCAATTGCTAGCTTGTTCTGGGTTTTGAGCAAACTTGTTGTATCCAATGTCCAACAATTTGAGTTTAGCAGTAGATCTTGCCAATACGACACCGTTAAATAATCATGTGGTATAAAATGCAATTAACCCGAAATGGTCACTAAAGTTGAGCCCAGTATTCGATATAACCCGTTTTATTAAATTGGTTGCCCGTAATTTATGACTTACCAAATCTAATCTAATAATATAAAGGGTTCGAATTTAGATAACTTTAATTTATTAATAATTAATAATTTATGAATTATAAAAAATATAATGTTAATAATAAAAATGATTTATGAATTATTATGTTTTATTGATAATTTTTATTAAAAAATTAAGTGAACAATACGTGAATCCAAGCTCAGCTGGTCGGATGTATATACATATATGCCCATAAGGTAAGGGAGAGCAAAGTGCGGATCGGTGCGATTTTAGTATAAAACCGTAACCGAAATCGCAAGCCTTCGGTTTTTAAAATTGAAAACCGAAACTGAAACCGAATCATCAGATCGGTTTCAGTTTCAAAAACCTTGGATCAGTTCCACTCGGTTCGGTTTCGATTTTAAAACTGCAAGAAACAAGGTTATAATAGAGTAGTAATATAAGGACCTAGACTCCAGAGTTCGGTGATATCTGTATTATTCTAAACTAGATTCTTAGTTATCACAGTTCATCATAGCCAAAATTTACAAGCACCTGCTGCAGATGGTGCCCCTTCCTCTTTTGAAGCTCTAGAGGAAGAGAAAGATGCCTAATAACAATAATCTTCTACTGTATTGCAGCAAACAGACTAGTATAAATATCTATAATTAGTTTTAACTAGTTGAGAAGCCGCGCGTTGCGGCGGTTTATAAAAATTATATTAATGATTCAAATTAATATATGTAGAATAAAATAATTTTATGACTGTCTATAAAAAGTATATTAATGTTTCAAAATTAATATTTATATGATAAAATAAATTTTATATTATAAAAATCTTGATATAATACCAATACTAATATATAAAATTGTAAAATTGGATTATAATTCATGGTGAAAAAATGAAAATAAGTTTATACACGTAATTAACAATTTAAAGCATGACGAATCTTAATTTTATTTGTGTTTTTTTTTAAAAGTAATCATGATCTTACATTGTCACCTTCCTCCGATTTTTTTGGATTGATTGTGCACAAAAAACATCTAACTTAAATCTGTGAGATAGCGGTCTATAATTACCTTTGCTTATAACAATTTTTATTTTTTAATACTGTATAAACAGTCTTCACTTAAAAGTTGCTTGAACGGAGCAAACAGATAATGCATGAATAAATTTTCCTGTATACAAAGTAAATCATATAAAAATTAACAACAACAAACATGTCCGATGAACAAAACAAATATTATAAAAGTATAACTAACAAACATACATTACCAACAGTTAATTTATTGATATCATCCATCAATATCATGTCAAGACTATATTATTTTTCTGTGTTTGGATTTGTCGACATCGTTGCAGAAGAAAGCACCACCGTGTTAGAAATCGAGCAAGAGAACTACCACAAGAGAGAGGTAGGGTTGTGGTATTGAGAGAGGAGGTTGTGTTTAGATGATCTGAAACCCTACAATCTATAGGGTATTTATAGGTGCAGAAAGACTTGTGTGCTACTCTTTCCCATAAATAAATAATCTGAAACAAAATCAGATTAAAACTTTCAAGCTGCTATATTCCATAAATAATCTGATACAAAATCAGATTCTGAAACTTGCTTCTAGTATACCCGAAACTAAAAAAGATAGTTCTAATTTTTGATATTTTTTATCCAAAAATTCCAGAAAATTAGAAAAATAGGATGAAGCGATGTGAGAGGCGCCACCTACACGCCCCTCGCTTCTCATTTATATAAGTATACTAGATAAGAAGCCGCGCGTTGCGACGGCATATAAAAATTATATTAATGATTCAATATTAATATTTGTAGAATGCAATAATTTTGTGGCTGTCTATAAAAAGTATATTAATGATTAAAAATTAATATTTGTAGGATAAAATAAATTTTATATTATAAAAATCTTGATGTAATACCAATACTAATATATAAAATTGCAAAATTGTAATTCATGTTAAAAAATGAAAATAAATTTCTATACGTAATTAACAATTTAAAGCACGATGAATCTTAATTTTATTTGTGTTTTATTTTGAAAAGTAATCATGAATGTAACCTTCCTCCAATTTTTTTGGATTGATTGTGCACACAAAAATCTAACTTAAATCTTGTAACAACCTTTATTTTTTAATACTGTATGAACAGTTTTCACTTAAAAGTTGCTTGAACGGAGCAAACAGATAATGCATGAATAATTTTTTCATGTGTACAATGTAAATCATATTAAAATTAACAACAACAAACATGTCCCATGAACAAAACAAATATTATAAAAGAATAACCAACAAACATACATCACTAATTAATTTATTGATATCATCCATCAATATTATATCAAGACTATATTCTTCTTCCGTGTTTGGATTTGTCAACTCCCACATAGCAGTCTATAACTAACTTTGCTTGCAACAACCTTTATTTTTTTCAATACCGTATAAATAGCCTTCACTTATCGTTACAGAAGAACGACACCACCGAGTTAGAAATCGAGCGAGAACTATCACCGTAGAGTTATGGTATTGAAAGAGAGTATGTTGTGTTTAGATAATCCAAACCCTACAACTTATAGGGGTATTTATAGGTGCATAAAGACTTGTGTGCTGCTCTTTCCCATAATTATATAATCCGAAACAAAATCAGATTAAAACTTTCAAGCTGCTATATTCCACAAATAATCTGAAACAAAATCAAATTCTGAAACTTTCTTCTTATATATCCGAAACTGAAAAAGGTAGTTCTAATTATTGATATTTTTCATCCGAAATTTCTAGAAAATTAGAAAAATAGAACGGAAAGATGTGAGAGGCGCCACCTACACGCCCCTCGCTTCTCGTTTATATAGAAACAAAATCAGATTAAAACTTTCAAACTACTATATTCCATAAATAATCTGAAACAAAATCAGATTTTGAAACTTGCTTCTAATATATCCGAAACTAAAAAAGGTAGTTCTAATTTTTGATATTTTTCATCCAAAAATTTCATAAAATAAGAACGCCTCTCGCTTCTCCTTTATATAGAAACAAAATCAGATTAAAAGTTTCAAACTACTATATTCCATAAATAATCTGAAACAAAATCAGATTCTGAAACTTGTTTCTAATATATCCGAAACTAAAAAATGCAGTTCTAATTTTTGATATATTTCATCCATTCAAAAATTCCTGAAAATTAGAAAAATAGAACGGAGCAATGTGAAAGGCGCCACCTACACGCCCCTCGTTTCTCCTTTATATAAGTATATTGATCGATGATGATTGATTTTGTTATGTTCAATATTAGTTTCAAGCTTTAATTTGGCTATAACCTCCTGTTACATTGCTTGATTTACTGTCAAACTCATTAGAAAAACCAAAACAACATAAACTTATATAACTAATATACATTTAAGTTTTTATTTGTAATATTTAAATTTTATATAAATTATAAATATTATATATATTATAACTATTTTAAAAATCGGTTCGGTTCGGTTTTCCTCGTATCGGTTCCTACTTCCTAGGTATAACCGGAACCGAATAATTGGTTTCGGGTTCGGTTTTTAAATTTCCGATTTCGGTTTTATATGGTTCGGTTGTTAGCGATTTTCAGCGGTTTCAGTTTCGGATTTATTCGGTTTTTCGCCCATCCCAGTCATAAGGTAAGTGGATGATGATCAAGGCAATTGAGAGAATCGGAGAAAATTCTTAATTGAAGCAGTTTTTTATGATTATTTAAGGGTGAATTGACATAACATAGTAACGAGAAGTTTGATTGGCACCGACAAGTGTCAAATGGAGTTGTATATTGCTATAGTTAAAAATTTTCAACTATAGCAAAATAAATTTTTTATACTTTTTATATAAAGTATAAAAAATTGTATCAAAATTGTATCAACCTTGATATATTTTTTATACTTTTTTGTGTAAATGACGTTGCTGTGTTCGTACTAGTGTGCTTATATATTTTTTGTCTTAATTTTGATCATGTCCACTACTACTCTGTACCTTTACCATTATATTGATTTTACCCATCCTCCTACTAAGACATATGTTAATGAAAAAACTGTGATTATAAAAATTTGATTTTAATACGTTGTCATTTCGTGACTTTGCAGAACTCGTTGAGAAATTCTCATATGATCTTATTTTGTTTACTTTAAGTGTGATGGGCATAACTTTAAAATGACGAGTAGATTAATTTATGATACTCCCTCCGTCCCATCAGGTTCCTTATGTTAATTTTCGACACGTATTTTAAGACTCACATAAAGTGTACTTATATTATATATATATATATATATTTTAAAAAAATCTTGAAAAAATGTTTGAAGTTTAAACTTTTATTAAAAAAAAAAATTTAAAAATATATTATAGAACTATACTTTATGAGAGTCTCAAAATGCGTGCAAACAGTGCAAGTAAGCTTTCTGGAGGGATAGAGGGAATAATAGTTTAAGCCTTATTGTTGGATAAACCTCTATGTGGGTCCCTCTGATTCGACGAGTTGATTGATGTTCTACCCACTCTAAAACAAATAAAACAAACCAATAAATGTATTATTGAAACAATGATGAACTTATAGACTATTAGAAATCCAACTAAGGGTGCAAAAGATGATGTGGGGGAACTTTGAACAAGATATAACTCGGTTCTTGGTTCTTGGTGAATATGATAGTGACAATGAGTTGTATCAATAGCTAGACAGTGGTTGATAAATCGAACAAGAAGACGTCGTGGAAAGGAAACAAAGTTCACTTAGGTTTGAAAGATACATCAGGAAACCTGTTTTTCAGGGCGACGATCGGTGTATTAATATCTAGAGATACCTGGTCCTTCAATATATTGTCGAGTGACATTCATGATAATTAATGCTTTGATCAAATTTGTTTGAACACCAAATATAACAAATCTAGCTAGCAAGGTGGTGTACGTGCAGTGCAATTGCCATGAGTCTTCGACACAAGAAGGGTAGCTAGATACGGTCAAAACTAGATTGTGGTGGTAGCTAGAGAACGTCCTCCACCAACGAATCTAAGAGCTGTTTGTCAAGCCGGGACTTCAACTATATCAAACTTTAACCTGGAAATGCCTGTTTGTGTTTGTGTAATAATTCAGAAGTTGGTGGTTAAAATCATAAATAAGTCAGAAGCTAACTTAAATCTAGGATTTAGTTTGAGGTACTTACTTAGTGGGAGTTTGGATGGGGTTTTTAAGCCCCACGTAATTTTAAGTTAGAAACACTTATTCGTACTGTTTGTGTAAAAAGTCGAAGCACTTATAAAAAGATAGGATTCGTAATTTTTGTTTCATGACTTCTACATTTTTCCCAAAACACTTTAATCACTCATAATCTTAACTAATTTCTAACTTCTACTTCACTTTTTTTACTTTAAGAAAGAAGCACTTATTTTAGGTTCATCCAAACGGCCCCTTAATTTTTTTTAACCAGTTTTTGATAAAAATTACTTCTAAGTCATAAGTTATCCATAAATCACTTTTATTTTTATTATTATATTTTTAATAACTCATAAGTCATTAATAAGTAAATTTTAGCCAAACAGATATTTTAAGCTCTTAGCTTATCAAATAAAACACGTTAAGTCATAAGTCACGTTAAATTATAAGTTATAAACCCAGCCAAACGGTCTCTAAGCGTACAAAACAAATTATTTCTTTTGTTAACATGCATGTAATAATTAGAGCATCTCGAGCAGTGTCAAATTGAGATTTTATATTAAATTAAATAGAAATTTTATTAATAATTCTTATATATTTTTTATTATTATAATATTAAATTAAAAAATTATTGATGAAAATATAATATCAAAATGAGAGAAATAGTGTGTAAAATATGGGAAGTGAATATTTAATCATTAAAAATCAAATGAGAAATGAGTTTTTTTGAAGGAAAATGAGGAATGAGTTAGTTTTTACATATTTATGAAAAATGAAAAATAAATCTTAATAATTTAAAAAATAACTAGGATAATGTTTAAATAAGTTTTTGTTAGATATTTTTCAAAATTATAACTAGAACATCATAGGACTACTATGCACTAGTATGTTTCAGATGCTTAGTCCAAAATATCACTCAAAAATCTATGGACGATTACACTCCGCAATAAATGGAGGCCAACGACCTCTCTGAATCTTCTGCGGTCCGTGTCGATGAAATCTAATGGAGAAGTCATAGATTCACAACCTTGTGCTTGTTTGTGCACTTATAAATCCGAATCAGTTTATTTGTACAGTATACAAGTAACAAGTTACAAATCCGAATGCATTAAACCACTGTGCTACATAAACGTGATCAAAAGAAAGGAGAAATTAGTATAGTAAAGTGTTTGGTGCACATAATTTTATACAAAAACATGTACATAATGACATGTGGTGAGTTTTAATTGAAATGGGTCCTCTGCATTTACATCAACAACCAATTAAAACCCACTAAATCACTTGCCACATTATTATGGACAAAAATTCTGTATACAATTATGTGCATCTAACACTACTCGTATAGTATAAGGACCCTTGCTCATCGTACGTCTGGTTGTTGGCTCATTACTCCATCACCTTTAGTTCACCACCTATTTTTCTAATACTAAGCCGCTCACATTAAATTCCCATGCAAATTTGAGAATCCTTTGCTCGCAAATTCGCCTATAAAAGGAATGTTCTTCCAACTGCTTCGACACAAACAGCAACCACTGATAATTCACTCTGAAAACACAAAATCTTTAACATGGAGAGCAAGAAGAGCGCTTTGATGCTACTACTAGCCCTGTTTGTCATCTCTGCTATGATAGCGGCACCAGTGGCCGAAGCCCGAGAGCTCACCTCTACACATGCTGATGACAAGAACCTCAGCAACATTCTTCTGGCCTATGGCCGCGATCAACTGTTCAAATATGCATTCCAGCTCGAGGGCGCTTCGACAGCTAACTGCATTGGCTATTACTGCCTCTACACCAGCTGTTGCTCCGGCTGTCAATGCGTTACTTCGTATGATGAGGTGCCGATCCCTGCTTATTGTGAGACTTCCTGCAAGGCCAGCACCTGAAGTGCTAGCTAGCATTTGCTGGGATTTGCATGCATGCAAAACGAATAATTGAATAAAGTAGATCGCGTTTATTATGTGTGAACGTACGTGTATGCTAATGTTACAGTCGATCTGGCTGTGTGTATCCCTTTTATTCCGTTCAATCTCAGTTTACCTCTCTGTGTTTGGTTTAATTTTGTTTCCCCAGTTAATTTGATCGACCTGAACGCACGAATTCATTTGATTTTAATTATCTATAAGGTTGATATCAGCGATGATGATAATAATACAATAAGTTTTTTTCTTTTTTGTTAAAAAGAAATCAATCCATTAATCAAAAGCCACACGGCATCGAAAAATATAATCGAAATCGGACAGACACGCTGAATTATATCGCTGTTGAATCCAACCTTCTTGGGGAGACAACTAAACGATTTAAATATATGTACTCGTTTTCATCTGATTGGTTTTCACCCGATTGGCTTTCACCTGACTCTTTTGAACAATCGACTATAGATGCGATTTCATAATAACCTTCAAACCTGAATCAAACCCATATAAATCATGCCGATCTATAACCTCGGTCATGGAGAATATCAAAACTGACAAAACACACCAAAACAAAAACCAACTCTCACAAGAAAGAAGGAGAGACTAACAAAACTCAAATAAATTGAGAACTTATTGAGAGGAAAACAAGATTTCAAATAAGAAACGGAAAAAAAATCGGGGCTTTCCACTGACGAAAACCGATGAAAACCCTCTTAAAAAACTTTAATGGAGGCTAGGGGTCTGAGAGGGAGAGAGAGGGAGAGTAATACAATAAGTTAATGATTTACTCCGTTCAACTCTATGGACTCTATGAAAATCATTATTTAAATAAAAATCTTGAAAAAGCATATATGCATGTTTGTGTAAGTAATACATTATTGCAAAGCATCAATTGGACATTTTGCAAAATGTATAAAAAGTTTAAATTTTTTACCGAAATAGCACTATTCATATACTCTTTCCGTCCCATTTTAGTTGTCACATTTGGTTTTGTGCCGGTCAAATTGACCAAAGTTTGATTTAAATTTATTAATATTTTATCAATTGAAAAAATGAAAAAAAATATGTTATCGAAAATTATTTTTAATCTACTTTAAGATGTAATTTTCAGTTTTTTAAAATAATGAAGGAGTGACTTGTAATCTTCGGTCAAAAATTAGTCAATTTGACCAACAAAAAAGGAAATGTGACAACAAAAATGGGACGGAGGGAGTAACATATTTTGCAAAATTACGATAACAAAATCAATATACTTATATAAAGGAGAAGCATGGGGCGTGGCGCCTCTCTAATTGCTCCGTCCTATTTTTCTATTTTTCTAGAAATTTTTGGATGAAAAATATCATAAATAAAAACTAAATCATGACATAAATTAATCTGATTCTATTTCATATTATTTATGGAATATAGCAGCTTGCAAGTTTTTTAATCTGATTCTGTTTCAGATTATTTGGTAGAAATTAATCTGATTCTGTTTTAGATTATTTATGTAATATAGTAACTTGCAAGTTTTTTAATCTGATTATGTTTCAGATTATTTAATTATGGAAAATCATCGATCATCAATCATCAATATAATTATATAAAGGAGAACCATGTGGCCATGTGGCGTGTGGGTGGCGTCTCTCTAATTGCTCCGTCCTATTTTTCTAATTTTCTAATTTTCTGAAATTTTTAAATGAAAACTATCAAAAATAAAAAGTATATTTTGACTTAAATTAATCTGATTTTGTTTCAGATTATTTATGAAATATAGTAGCTTGCAAGTTTTTTAATCTGATTCTGTTTCAGATTATTTGGCATAAATTAATCTGATTCCGTTTTAGATTATTTATGTAATATAGTAGCTTGCAAGTTTTTTTAATCTGATTCTGTTTTAGATTATTTAATTATTTAATTATGGAAAATAGTAGCACACAAGTCTCTCTGCACCTATAAATACCCCTATAGGTTGTAGGGTTTTAGATCATCTAAACACAACATACTCTCTCTTTCTATACCACGATCCCCCGTTTTATCCTAGGAAGCTATCGTTCTACACATACGGTGAGGAGGCGAATATGATTTATAAACAATTTTTCTTTGCCTATTTATCTTCTCCATCTAATACAATAATGAGTTACACTATGATAGATGTTTGAATGGCGATAGAGATGATTGATTGACGAGAGTAAGAGCTTGTCAGATGTGGTAGTAGACTGCTATCTCATGAATTTAAATTGATGTTTTTGCGGATAACTAATCCAAAAAAATTGGAGGAAGGAGTCACTAAGATACACCTGCATAGATTGGAATTCAAACGTCCCGACATGATTAATGTTCCTATAACTTGGACATAATGTTCATCCCTATTAAAACTGGAGATGGTTTCGGAGTTGCATCTCAATATCTTTTTGACTTTTACGCACTTATGTTCTTGGAAGCTTACTGCATGTTTTATTGGTCAATCAATGTATATGGCTACATGTCATCAATCAATCTATTAAAGAGCCGTATGCTTTTTACATGTAGGGCATGTTGTAACAATTTTAGCGAAATACATGACTACTTTAAAAAAACATACAACTAAAATTAACATTCGTTATGCTTTAAATCGTTAATTATATGTAAAAAATTATTTTCATTTTTTCACTCATGAATTATAGTCCAATTTTTTAATTTTATATATTAATATTAGTATTGTATCGAGATGTTTATAATATAAAATTTATTTTATTCTACAAATATTAATTTTAAATCATTAATATAATTTTTATAGATTTCCACATATTTATTTATCTTACAAATACTAATTTTGAATCGTTAATATAATTTTTATAGACCGCCGCAACGCGCGATTTTTCAACCAGGTATAAACTAATTTGCAATATTTTGAGCACAGAACATTTAAATATCCGAGGTCTTCGACAAAAAGAGGCCTCCGTATACTTTACTCAACCGACTCTCTAGTATTATTAATCGGGTTTTAGATGGCAAAATCATCGATATACTTATATAAAGGAGAAGCGAGGGGCGTGTAGGTGGCGCCTCTCATATCGCTCCGTTCTAATTTTTTAATTTTCTGGAATTTTTGGATGAAAATATCAAAAATATAGAACTACTTTTTTTAGTTTCGGGTATATTAGAAGCAAGTTTCAGAATCTGATTTTGTTTCAGATTATTTATGGAATATATTAGCTTGAAAGTTTTAATCTGATTTTGTTTCAGATTATTTAATTATGGGAAAGAGTAGCACACAAGTCTCTCTACACCTATAAATACCCTATAGATTGTAGGGTTTTGGATCACCTAAACACAACCTCCTCTTTCTCAATACCACATCGCTCCGTTCTATTTTTCTAATTTTCAGGAATTTTTGGATGAAAAATATCAAAAATTAGAACTACCTTTTTAAGTTTCGGGTATATTAGAAACAAGTTTCAGAATCTGATTTTGTTTCAGATTATTTATGGAATATAGTAGCTTGAAAGTTTTGATCTGATTTTGTTTCAGATTATTTAGTTATAGAAAAGAGTAGCACACAAGTCTCTCTGCACCTATAAATACCCCTATAGATTGTAGGGTTTTGGATCATCTAAACACAACCTCCTCTCTATCAATACCACAATCCTACCTCTCCCTGATGATAGTTCTCTTGCTCGATGTCTAACTTGGTGGTGCCGTTTCTTCCGCAACGATAAGTGAAGGCTGTTTATACAGTATTAAAAAAATAAAGGTTGTTGCAAGCAAATGTAGTTATAGACCGCTATGTTGGAGTCGGCAAATCCAAACACGGGAAAAAAATATAGTCTTGACATGATATTGATTGATGATATCAATAAATTAATTGTTAGTGATGTATGTTTGTTGGTTATTATTTTATAATATTTGTTTTGTTCTTCAGACATGTTTGTTGTTTTTAATTTTTATATAATTTACTTTGTATATTATAGGAAAAAAATTATTATGCATTATCTATTTGCTCTGTTCAAGCAACTTTTAAGTGAAGACTGTTTATACAGTATTAATATATAAAAGTTGTTACAAGTAAGGGTAGTTATAGACCGCTATCTCACAGATTTAAGTTAGATATTTTTGTGTACAATCAATCAAAAAAAATTGGAGTAAGGTGACAATGTAAGAACATGATTACTTTTATAAAACAAACACAAATGAAATTAAGATTCATCGTGCTTTAAATTGTTAATTACGTGTATAAATTTATTTTCATTTTTTCACCATGAATCATAGTCCAATTTTACAATTTTATATATTAGTATTGGTATTACATCACGATTTTATAATATAAAATTTATTTTATCCTACGAATATTAATTTTAAAACATTAATATACTTTTTATAGATAGTCACAAAATTATTTTATTCTAAAAATATTAATATTAAATTATTATTATAATTTTTATAGACCGCCGCAACGCGCGGCTTCTCAACTAGTATGATTATATAAATAAAACAAGTCAAAATGTGGTTCAGTCATCAGTGTGGCTCTTTCACGTTTCTAACCACTTTGAACATCTATTTTTCAAAATTAACCACCTGTTTTTGCACTTTGCAGAAATGACCACCTATATCCGGTCTCTCGGACGGATACTACTAGCATTTCTGTCCGACCCTCACCTGGGCGGACAAAACTGTCTCTTTTCTTTTCAATATAGTTATTTAGAAGTCTTGTAATTTTATGTGAAAATAATATTATATAATATATTATTATAACAAATAATGTTATATCTAAATAATATTATATAATATCAAATGATATTATATAAAATTAGTATTATACAATATCAAATAATATTATATTATAATATTATATTGTAACAAATAATTATATTATTTTCTCAAAATATATTATTGTATTATTATTTTGAGGTATTATATTATAATATAATATCATTTGATATATTACATTATATTATTTGATATAATATTAAATTATTTGAGATATTATTATTTTTCTATTTTTTATTGTTCGATCAAAAAATAAAGAATAACTATATTTTTTATTTTTTATGTTTATTATATTATTATATAATATTATTAAAATTAAAAAGATATTATATAATCCTGGAACCCTGAAATTCTTAAAATTATGGTATCAAAAGTGAATAAAAAAATATGATACAAGGTCACAATTAACATTGTGTTTATAAATATTATTCAGTAAACATTATTATAATATATATAATATAGCGATAATACCTTGTACTCGATTTTGTAGTCGCCAATTTGAGAATATACACCTTAACTTCGGTTATACCAGAAGATCGAGTGGGTATAGCAAAAGGTCCAGATGATTTCAGAGAGGTTATTTTATGATTTTAATAAAAATCTATTAAAATATTTGAAAGTCATGAATTTATGATAAAAAGTCTGTTAAAGTTTTTAAAAATTATTGCCTTAGGAGTCAGGAAATTTTTTTTGAAATTTTAAGAAGCCAATAAGAGTCATTAAAAGTCTATAAAATCCATTAAAGTCATCCTCGCAAAATTTGTCATTAAGTCATGATACAATACCACCCCTAAGTTTATGCGTCAGTTAAGGACAAAACCGACACTAGAAATGGTTTTAAGCGACGGTTTTTAATATAAGCGACGCTAAAGAGCCGTTGCAAAAGGCATTTTCCTTATTAGTGGGATCAATAGGTTTAGCTTATTGAGAGCATCTCCAACGGTGTTGGCTAAAAAGTGGTTGGCTAAATTGGATCGGTAAGATATTAGATAAAATTTGTCGAAGATGTAAGCCATTTTGCTTCGACGGTACTGGCTATATTTCAGAAATAGTTAGTTATTATTATTTCAAATTGTTATAAATAGAATGTATATTATAATATGGTAATAAATAATACAAAATCTTGCTACAGATATTGCTACAGGTCTGTAGTTGATTGCCAAATATGGCCAATATCAATTGGTTGGATATATTTTTAGACAAGGGTTATGTGTCGCGGAGTGAAGCAAATTTCACACATTATCTATAATTTTTATTTATGATATAATTTAATGAATTTTAGTTAAGGGTTTTGATGGGTTGAAAATACTCTCGGAGCTATATATCAAGAACCCTAATACTCCACGTGTATGAATTGCATTGTCATAATCTATATACTTACATGCAAAATCGTGTTGTTGTAACGGAGCATATAACTTTTGATTAAATTTTCTTCCGAAGATGTTGAAATACCTATTATTCAAAGAAAGACTAATGAAACAGATGAAAATATGATAATCAAAAGTAAAGCTTGAGTTTGAAATAGAAGAAGATGCCTATATATAGGTTTTACAAAGCATATGCTGGAAAAGATGGATTAGGTATATAAAGAGTAAAATGCATAAGGATAATTCTGGAGAAATTTTAGATAGACTATTTGTATGTGCTTGTGAAGAAAGGCGTGTGACTGATAAACGAGATGATAATGTAAAACAACACCTTCCATAAACTAGATTGGTTGCAAGGCAAATTAAATTGGTGTCTCTTCTGGATCAAATGGGAAATACAAATTATTGAATTCATATCTGAGAATTGCGGCATTAAACCGCTGTGCTACATAAACGTGATCAAAAGAAAGGGGAAATTAGTATATGGACCCTTGCTCATAGTACGTCTGGTTGTTGGCTCATTACTCCATCACTTTTAGTGCACTACCTGTTTTTCCTAATACTAAGCCGCTGACATTAAATTCCCATGCAAATTTGAGAATCCTTTGCTCACACATTCGCCTATAGAAGGAATGTTCTTCCAACTGCTTTGACACAAATATCCACCACTGATAATCCACTGCGAAAACACATAATCCATAACATGGAGAGCAAGAAGAGCGCCTTGATGCTACTACTAGCCCTGTTTGTCATCTCTGCTATGATAGCGGCACCAGTGGCCGAAGCCCGAGAGCTCACCTCTACACATGCTGATGACAAGAACCTCAGCAACATTCTTCTGGCCTATGGCCGCGACCAACTGTTCAAAAATGCATTCCAGCTCGAGGGCCTTTCGACAAGCTGCATTGGCTATTTCTGCCTCTACACCAGCTGTTGCGCGGGCTGTCAATGCGTTACTTCGTATGATGATGTGCCCATCCCTGCTTATTGTGAGACTTCCTGCAAGGACAGCACCTGAAGTGCTAGCTAGCATTTGCTGGGATTTGCATGCATGCAAAACGAATAATTGTAATTGAATAAATAGATCGCGTGTGTTATGTGTGCACGTACGTGCATGATAATGTGACAGTCGATCTGGCTGCTGTGTGTATCTCGCATTCGTTTACGCGAATGCAGGGCGTTTCCCTTAATTTTATTCCGTTCAATCCCAGTTAATCTCTCTGTGTTTGGTTTAATTTGGTTTCAGCAGTTAATTTTCGTGGACATAACTTCTAATTTCTTGATTATGTTGTATGACTTCGTTTATAAATTGATTATATTTTGTTTATAATTTTATAATGCATTATTCTCTATGTTGGTTCTGATTACTTGATTTCAGTTTTACAGGTTCGATACCAAATTTGTTTCAATATTTCACGAAAACATACTTTCACATGTTAAACTTGGAGTTGTTTTCTCACTTTCAAATGAAACCGTTGAGATATTTTTATATCTAATTAGCTTATAACCCGTGCGGTGATTTATAACCTTTGTAATTTATCGACTATATTTTAAATTTAATTGAAATACAAATCAATCATACATTTTTAAATGTTTTGACTTAATTGATAATAAAAAAAATTATTAGAACACGTTATATATTAAGGTGAACCGTAAAATAATACCAATACCGACCGGCTGATAAAACTCGAACGACCAATAAAATTATTAATATTTTAGTTTAAATAAAATAATAATAATAATAATAATAATAATAATAATATATTTTTGGCAAAAAATAATAATAATATATAGTATAGTATAACTAGATAGTATAGATCTATTATATTATTTTTAAAGTGATAACATGTAGTAATTAAAAATAATATTAATGTATTTAGTTGAAAATATCATCAGTTGTGTACTAATAATTATATATAATAGTAATATACTGTATATTTTTGTAAGGATAATATTATCTTTTTTTTATATGTATGTTTTTAGAATTGGAGACCTCAAAAATAATATAAAGATACTTATTATTTTAGATAGGAAGAAATTGAGGGTTCCGATGATTACTAGAACAAGCTATTTCTCTTTTGTGCTTATTTCTTGAGTTTGAACTCACTATTTATAGGCCTTCTTAGTATCATCTCCACACCTATAAAATATATAACCGCCCCTTGATCATATCCATGTAGTTAATAAAAAGATTGTAACTCCTACAATTTTAACTCATACAATAAATATCAATATTAATAATAAGATTTCTAACTTACCATCCACATATTTTACAAATCCTTTTAAATTAATTCTTTATATATTTATTAATGAAGTCAACATTACAACATCTCCACTTGACTTAATTAATAAATATCTATCTAACTCCCACTTTTCCCACATATTACAAAATATGTCATAAATATATAATTTCGATTATTTAATCAATAATTTTCAACATCAATCTTCAAAACAAATTTGGGCTCATAACTACCCATCATTTCAATATCAACATCAACTTCAAAACAAATTTGGGCTCACAACTACTCATTATTACAATAATAAAAACGCTCATGTTCGAGCTTATACCAACTACCCATTATTCCCGAACTTGCAACACACTTCACAATTTAAATAACTCGTGATCGGGCTCATATATGCCCATCGCATACACCTTTTTATCCTTCCCAATTGAAACCCGGTTATTGTAAAAACGCACCTCCAACCCATATTTCAAAAGTGCGGGAACAACAACAAGATTACGCCTCATGCCTGGAGCAAGCATTATATTCTTGAGAACCATCACACTATCCTCAAGATCCAACCTGTATGTATAAATTCTTACCACGTCCAGGTTGGTATTATTGCCCATGAAGATTCTTTGCTCTCCCTTCTTCAATTCTTGATACTCAATCAAATTATTTTTAGTCTTTGCAATATGGCGGATTGCACCAGAGTCAATCCACCATCCATCAATGTCTGTAGCAACATGACCATTGCACTCAATAAATCCCACAAACTCACGTTTATTTGGTCTTTTCTGTTCTTGGACTTTCTCATCAACTTCTTCTTGATTTTGGATACAATCATTCTTAAAGAGTCGATACTTTCCACAATTATAACAACTTCCAAGAGGAAAATTCGTCTTTTGTTGGCGTGGCTTAAAAAATCTTCCTTTTGAAGGGCCACTACAGAAAAAGCGGTCATTTTCGAACGCCAAATTCTGGTCGAAAATGACTATTTTCGACCGTCCTCGGTCCTCGGTTGAAAATAGTTATTTTCGACCGCAACACGACCGGTCGAATTTAATCTAGTCGAAAATAACTTCCGGTCGAAAATATTTAAAGTCGACCGCTATATTCGACCGTCCTTTTCGCCCAAAAATTTGTTTTCCGTGAAAATTTGAACTTCTCGCTCAAATTTTTTAAAGAAATTGAGTTTCCCGTCATATATAATATTTTCGACCGATAAAGGTCGAAGTTATTAAACCTTTAAATTTGAATTTTGGTTGAAATAAACATACTATTTTCAAAGCCGGTCGAATTTATTAAACCATTAAAAAAAACTAGTAGTCGAAATTAACAGACCATTATTTGATGTGGTCGAAATTAATAAGTCATAATATAAAATTTGCAGTTCCATGGCTTCTACTTACCTGTTCAAACCCAAAATACCAAACTACATACAAAATAACAATAAAAAAATACATAGATATTTAAAGCCAAATTACCAACATAAAAATACCCAACTACATTTAAACCCGTTGATCATCCATCCACCAAAAAAGGGGTTATAATTCATTCACTTGCCTACTAACCCTTTAACCAAAAATACGAAAGTCCAAATTCACAAACAAGTTACTACAAATACTGTTGCTAATCTAAAGAGGGTATAAAAACGCATTTACATCATAATCATCTTCGTATGGATTATTCTCTACGCTAACAGCCTCCTTCTCCTTACCCTCTAACTGCTGCTGCTCCTTCCCCTTTCCCTATAACTGATGCTGACTGACCTGAGGCTGACCAAGTAGATATAAGTGAGGATCATAAAAACAAGATAAATTATACAACTAGCAGAATAACAATCAAGCTTAAATATTAGTTGCCATCCACTAGGAGGGAGCACAATACATTGTTCAGTAAACTTTTATCTTCTCATAGCTTTACCACATGCAATACATATTAAATGCAAGAAAAAGAAGAGCTCGACATCAAGAAGACAATTTTACAATCGAGCATCACTACAAGGTTGATATATTTATTGTTGTGCCAGACTCTCAATTACAAGAACTAAATAGCAGATTCAATGAATAAACAGTTGAGTTGCTTGTTTTAAGTACAACTTTAGATCCAAAAGAGATGCAGGAATCATTGAGGATTGATGATATCCTAAAGTTAGTTAAGAAATTTTACCCGCAAGATTTTGCTGATGGCTCAATTAAGGATGCAATTTGAGCATTTTGATTATGAACGACAACATCAAACATTTGGAAATTTGTCAACAATTTCATATTTGTCTCAATGGACACTTGTGTATAGGGTGGTAGCTCTTAATCTAACACTTCCCATTTTCACAGCTACTACAGAGCGATCTTTTTCAGCCATGAGTTTCGTTAAAAACAAGTTTCGAAATAAAATGCATGATGAATATCTCACTGATTGTCTCATGCATATTGTATCTTGAAAAAGAAATTGCTCGTCCTATTAGCGTGGATTCTATTATAGGTGATTTTCATGACTTAAAAGAGCGAAGATCTCTATTTTGATGTAGTACTAATGATAATATTTTGTTCTTTTGTAAGAAATTTTTTTAGCTCCCATTATAGTTTTGGTCTGCGTCCGCCCCGGTGACATTCATGATAATGCTTTAATCAAATTTGTTTGAACACCAAATATAACAAATCTAGCAAGGCTGCAAGGTGGTGTGCGTGCAGTGCAATTGCCATGAGTCTTCGACACAAGAAGGGTAGCTGGATACAGTCAAAACCAGATTGTGGTGGTTGCTATAACCTATAGGACATCCTCCACCAACGAATCTAACTCGGGAAAACAAATTAATGCCTTTGTTAACATGTACTCCCTACCTGGATAGTATAGATAGGGACGGTAACGCGGCACGAAATTTAATACTCTTGTAAAGTTTAGTTGTGTAATTTATTTTTATTTTTTTCTGAATTAAAATTTGGATGTTAAATTTTTAGAAGAAAAAAAATCTAGAAAATAAGTTACGGAATTATATTTTATAAGAGTATTGAAATGCGTGTCGAGCAGTTTAAAGAGAAACGTATAAAATTAAACTGGACAGAGGGATAATAATCAGAGCATCTTGATCCGTGTCAACTTAAGATTTTATATTAAACCTGTGCTTGTTTGTGCAAACCTGTCATATAAATCCGAATCAGTGTATTGGTACAGTATACAAGTTATAAACCCAAACGAGCTTATTTGTATATAAACGTGATCAAAGGAAAGGGAAAATTATTATATGCATGGACCCTTGCTGAAATGTACGTCTGCCTGCTGGTTGTTGGCTCATTACTCCGTCACCTTTAGTTTACCACCTATTTTTCTAGTACTAAGCCGCTGACATTAAATTCCCATGCAAATTTTAGAATCCTTTGCTCACACATTCGCCTATAAAAGGAATGTTCTTCCAACTGCTTTGACACAAACAACTACCACTAATAATTCACTGCAAAAACACATAATCTATAACATGGAGAGCAAGAAGAGTGCCTTGATGCTACTACTAGCCCTGTTTGTCATCTCTGCTATGATAGCGGCACCCGTGGCCGAAGCCCGAGAGCTCACCTCTACACATGCTGATGACAAGAACCTCAGCAACATTCTTCTGGCCTATGGCCGCGATCAACTGTTCAAAAATGCATTCCAGCTCGAGGGCCTTTCGACAAGCTGCATTGGCTATTACTGCCTCTACACCAGCTGTTGCGCGGGCTGTCAATGCGTTACTTCGTATGATGATGTGCCCATCCCTGCTTATTGTGAGACTTCCTGCAAGGACAGCACCTGAAGTGCTATCTAGCATTTGCTGGGATTTGCATGCATGCAAAACGAATAATTGAATAAAGTAGATCGCGTGTGTTATGTGTGCACGTACGTGCATGATAATGTTACAGTCGATCTGGCTGTGTGTATCCCGCATTCGTTTAGGCGAATGCTGTGCGTTTCCCTTTTATTCCACTCAATCTCAGTTTATCCCTCTGTGTTTGGTTTAGTTTTGTTTCACCAGTTAATTTGATCTACCTAAACGCACGAATTCATTTAATTTTGATTATCTACAAGGTTGTTTTTCTCAAAAAGAAGGAGATAATTCAATAAATAACAGTCATACTGATACGACATCTATAAGAATAATCCAGTCGAACAAACATAGAAGAGATTAGGATGCTTGTCTTCATACCCAAGATGAGACAAATAAACTATGTTGAAATTGACCATGGTATTATTTATAGATCCTTGCTCTGTGTTCACCATCTTTTTCAAAAAAATCCGTTTGGACTATCAACAACAAATACATTTCTCGGAAATGTTTTATCGATAAATCCAAATCAACTCTCACAAAAGGAGATAAAAATCTCACACTCTCATCAAGGAGAGAAATCAAACTATAATTATAGCACACGAGACAAAATCCAACTACAAACTATAAAACGATTAGATTTGCACCGTGAACCTACACTAGGAGATAATCGATCCATTCACAAATCCAGAAATCCCTCTGAAAGCGAATAAGAACGCAAATCGAAAGTTTTGATGATATAGATGTAAGAAAACTTTGTCCAAAGAGGAAAATTTATTAAGAAAATCAATGAAATTCAACCAAAGAACAAGCAATTAAATAGAAAGATTTGGGGTTTTTCACCGGTAAATCGGTGAAAGCCTCTCGGAATGAGAAAAGAGGGAGCCGAGAGAAAGAGAGAAAAAAGGTTAAGAAGGAAAAAATTATCTATAAGGTTAGATATCAGCGATGATAATAATACAATAAGTTAAAGATCAACTCCGTTCAACTCCATGGCCCGTAGAGCTGTTCACGAACCGAGCCGAGCCGAGTTTTGACCGAACCGAGCCGAGCTTTAATTTTTTTTCTGACGAGCCGAGCCGAGCCGAGCTTTTTAATCGAACAAAAATTGTGTTCAAGCTCGGCTCGTTAACTAACGAGCCGAACACGAGCTTGTTCGCGAACAAATACGAGCCGAGCCGAGTCGAGTCGAGTCGAGCCGAGCCAGAAAAAAAATAAGGACAAACCGCTAGTTGACTCTTAAAATAGCTAACCTAATAATTTCAATTTTTTTGAAACTTTGTTTATATCACTAAAATGTATATATGTTAACATCCATACAGTTGGATCGGTAAAAAATATTTTTTAAAATATTGAAACACTAAATTAGGATTAAACACTAGTTAGCGGTACTAGTCAAACTTCTACTTGCCTGTTAAAAACCAAATAAAATTATTATTTCCTAAAATTTTGTTTACATCACTAAAATATATATATATATATATATATATATATATATATATATATATATTATGTTGAATTCTGAATCCAATAACATATATAAATTATAAAAAAAACCCCGAAAATATTACATTTTTTCGAGCTTTAACGAGCCGAACTCGAGCCGAACGAGCTCGAGCCGAGCTCGAGCCGAGCTCGAGCCGAACATACTAAAAGCTCGGCTCGAGCTCGTTTACTTAACGAACAATTTTTTGTGTTCGAGCTCGAGCTCGTTAACTTAACGAGCCGAGCCGAACGAGCTCTTAACGAGCCGAGCTCGAGCTTGTTCGCGAACAGCTCGGTTCGTTAAACAGCCCTATCCATGGGAGACGCTATGAAATCATTATTTAATTAAAAAATGTTGGAAAGGCATATTATGTAATTAATACGTTGCAAAATATAAATTCTGTGAAATATGTCTATGTTGCAAATCGTACAAATAATTCTTTTAGATTCTCAGTTAAATAACACTATTCATATCTATATTATAATCTAATAAACCGACATAGGTATAATTTGTAGTCGTACAAAATTTTGGTTTGGTCCATTTTTTTATAATTACAAGTCTGCAACAAGGAGAGTTCTATTCCCCTTACATCATTAAACAGTTTCATACTGTTCAAATTACAAACACTTTGTCATGTACTACGAGATAAAAAATCCACCATTCCTTTTTTAAATATAATTTATAATTAGTTAAATTTTCAGGAGTGAATATAATCACTGAATTAATATAATTTAACAAAATTTTAATATATTAATACTAAAACATTAAAAAAATAATATTAAAATTTAAAAAATAAATAATAATATATAATTATATAGACGCCCGTGTTTTGCACGGGTTTAAGGCTAGTAATATATAACATGTTTTATAAATTTATAACTTTGTAATATCTTAGATACACAACATACATAATTTACGAGGTTTTCAATAAAAAGGGGTATCACTAGAACTAATTTGAGGCTTAATGTGGGATGGTGCACTATCATTAGGAGATAAATGAAATACAAAAAGCAAATATCTATACTATACTATAATAAGCCAACATGGGTATAATTTGTAGTCCAAGATTTTAGTTATATTTTTTGGTTTGGTACTGTCCTTTTGGTACTATAACTCTACAAATGTGGAGTCTATTAGTATTATATTGTTAAACAGTTTCAAATACTAAAAACACTCATAACAATCCATTATCATATAATATTTCATTAAAAAAATTATAATGATGTTATATATAAAATTATAAATATACAATTTTGAATATTTTCTTTTAACAAGAACTTTCATATAACTCTTTTTAACTTTAACGTGTTCTATTTTAATATAAACACGAATATGGAGTCCATTAGTATTATATTGTTAAACAGTTTCAAATACTAAAAACACTAATAAAAATACATTATCATATAATATTTCATTAAAAAAATTATAATGATGTTAAAAATAAAATTATAAATATACAATTTTGAATATTTTTTTTAACAACCTTCATATAACTCTTTTTAACTTTAACGTATTTTATTTCAAGATAAACACGAACCATTACATAACCGTTTCTAACTCTAATATTAAAAGTTATTGTTGTCAAAAAAATCAAGATTACAAAATTATATTGAAATTCGATTGATTAGATTACTGGTTACACGATCGGTTATGTTTGGAAAAGATTTGAATTTTCTGATTTTTTTATTCTTAAACCTACATATACTAAATTTGGATTAAATGTACAAATATCCTCATATGAAAATATAGTCAGTTGAATAATATAATTTAATTAAAACTCAATCCATTAATACTAAAATATTAATAAAATGATGTTAAATTTTAAAATATAAATAATAAATTACGATTATATATCCGCCCGTGCTTCGCACGGGTTAAAGGCTAGTATAAAGAAAAAAGAATACATGACATAAATTGAATATGAAAAAGACAATGGGCCAACTATCAAATACCGTACGTTAAAATTAAATACCCAACTGGTCCTGCACCTCCATGATTGTTTTGGCCGACTCCCTCAGCTGCTGAACTTCTTCATCACTAAGATGCACATTGGTCACACCCAAAACTCCACTTCTGCCCAGCTGTGCTGGCAGGCTCAGAAACACCCCACCCTCATCGATGCCGTAGAAGCTGGTAGCCAGCACCGAGACCGGATGGATCCTCCGCTGGTTCCTGAGAATGGTTCGAGCCAAGCTAGCCACCGAGTAGCCGATTGCCCAGGATGTGTAGCCTTTCAAACTTATCACTTCATATGCACTCTCTACAACTTCTTTGTGAATTTTCACCAGGGTTTCTTTTTCGTACGCAATTTGTTGCCTTTCCAAGAAGCTAAGGATAGGAACTCCTCCTACACTAATGCTGGACCACAGTGCCACGGAGCTGTCGCCGTGTTCTCCAACTATATAGGCCTGTTGCAACAATTAGATAATATAAATAAAATTTATAATAAAGTCACCATTTAGTAACACTGTATGTAAAAATTAATAGAAAAAATTGTTAGAAAAGCTATAACCATTGCATACAATTTTTAAAGAGTAAAATTGTAACATGTCTCACATCGATGAGTGTAGACTTTAATTCAGTTTATAAGTGAGTACTACTTTGTACCAATTGCACCATGGCCTATGAATTACCCAAGTGTGCCAAGTCTTTGCAGTTGGGTCAGTGTGTTTGGCTTATTTCCTGATTTGAAATTCGGGATTTAACTCGATTTTCAAAAAACGTAAAAAGAATCGAGATTTGATCTGGGTAGCCACAAAAACGCTTTTAGGTACGTACTTAACTGAGTATGTAATACAAATTAAAGGAAATTTCATAATTATTTGATCTAATTTTTTAATATAGATAAATATATTATGCATTTATTTATGTATTTTAAGAAAATAACTCCAACAATAAATTGAAATTTACCTGCACATCTTGAGCACTGACGTCAAGGTGATCAGCAATGAGGAAGCGGAACCTCGATGAATCAAGATTCGTGCCAGACCCGATAACCCTGTTGGCAGGAAATCCCGAAAGTTTCCAGGCAATATAGCTCAGCACATCCACCGGATTCGACACAATCAACAATATCGACTCTGGCGAGTACTTAGCAAGCGGTGGAATTATACTCTTAAACATGGCCACATTCCTCTGTAACAAGTTCAACCTAGACTCTCCCGGATTCTGTCTAGCTCCAGCCGTGACAATACACAAATCCGAACCCGCGGTAATCGAGTAGTCCAGAGAGGCCTGGATCTTGGTACGAGGAAGAAAAGCCGCGGCATGCTGGAGGTCCAGCATCTCGCCTTGTAGCTTATCAGAGTTGGCGTCGACGAGAGCTAGCTCGTCGACGAGGTCTTGGGTGAGGATGGTTTGGGCAATGGCCATGCCGACATTGCCCACGCCAACAACGGAGATTTTGGTGTGGCGTTTGGTTGGAGATGGAGGAGACGTGTTTTGTATGGGCTTGAAGAATGAAGGGGTTAAGTCTAGGCCTCCTGGGCCTAAGCTTGATGATGATGGAGCCTTCTTCATGATGTAGGTCTTTGTAAAGTATAGAATTAATGGTTTGTTTATCAGGGTTTTTGAATAAGTTTTGAGAAGGTTTTTGCAGATATTTATATAACCATTGATAGTAGAGCTGTTCACGAACCGAGCCGAGCCGAGTTTTGACCGAACCGAGCCGAGCTTTAATTTTTTTTCTGACGAGCCGAGCCGAGCCGAGCTTTTTAATCGAACAAAAATTGTGTTCAAGCTCGGCTCGTTAACTAACGAGCCGAACACGAGCTTGTTCGCGAACAAATACGAGCCAAGCCGAGTCGAGTCGAGTCGAGTCGAGCTAGAAAAAAAATAAGGACAAACCGCTAGTTGACTCTTAAAATAGCTAACCTAATAATTTCAATTTTTTTGAAACTTTGTTTATATCACTAAAATGTATATATGTTAACATCCATACAGTTGGATCGGTAAAAAATATTTTTTAAAATATTGAAACACTAAACTAGGATTAAACACTAGTTAGCGGTACTAGTCAAACTTCTACTTGCCTGTTAAAAACCAAATAAAATTATTATTTCCTAAAATTTTGTTTACATCACTAAAATATATATATATATATATATATATATATATATATATTATGTTGAATTCTGAGTCCAATAACATATATAAATTATAAAAAAACCCCGAAAATATTACATTTTTTCGAGCTTTAACGAGCCGAACTCGAGCCGAACGAGCTCGAGCCGAGCTCGAGCCGAGCTCGAGCCGAACATACTAAAAGCTCGGCTCGAGCTCGTTTACTTAACGAACAATTTTTTGTGTTCGAGCTCGAGCTCGTTAACTTAACGAGCCGAGCCGAACGAGCTCTTAACGAGCCGAGCTCGAGCTTGTTCGCGAACAGCTCGGTTCGTTAAACAGCCCTAATTGATAGTATGAAAGAAAAGTAGTACAATGTACAAGAAGTGCATGGATTGTTGGTCAAGAAAGAGGAAGATTGGAAAGTTCTATTTTCTGGTCAATATCAACGTTATTACCTACCATGTATGAAAGCATTGACGTGAGCTTTCGGACCATTTTTTCCTGCGTTCTTTAATCTTTTGTTATGGCACTTTATATTTCTTCTAGATTTTTTAAGAAATAATGGAATAAAGACGTGTGTTGTCTTTAATGAAAGTTTACTTCTGCGTCCTGCGATATATTTTCTCGGCTGTTTTCTACTTTGATTTCTTGGTTGACAAGTCCTAGACTATTCCTAGCTAGCTTGATAATGCAAATGGCCAGGAAGTCTGGACGAATCAACACAATGGTTTACGGGTATATTCGTCAAATATACCCTCTTTAATTTAACACTTTTATTGCATATTATTATCTTCGATCTTCACTTTTATTGCAAATAATTTTTTTTTAAGTGAAAATTAAACTATTTATAAAATATATCATTTTAATATGACAATAAATAATGTGGAGTCTTGCTAGAGTTTTCTAAAAATTGACTAATAGCAAACACCAATGAGGTAGGAGGGACTTTATGACTTTTTTCTATTAGAATTTTTTTTGACCCTTTTGTGTAAAAAATCAGAATTTTATAAGAAACTGTAAATGCAATTTTTGTTTCATGACTTCTAGTTTATTCCTAAATAGTTTAATCACTTATAAATTTTAATTTACTTCTCAGTTTCAGTCCATTTCTTTACTTTAAGAAATAAGCACTTTTTTTAACCTTATCCAAACTGTCCCTATATATTTGAAGCATTTTCAACACCGTGGGACGTTAATTAAAATTGACTAAATTGGACTCGTAAAATATTATGCAAATTTTGTGGAATATGTAAGATATTATACTCAAACAATAATGATGATATTAATTGACTATATATTCTAGAAATAATATATAATTATTATTTCAATTGTTATAAGTCAAATATTATTTTAATATAATAGTAGAGGATCTCAAATACTGTTATAAGCCTGTGGACAAATATAGCTACCAATTTTATATGACTTGGTGCACATTTTTTTTACATATTTATCATTCATATTTTTTATTTATCACATTACATTTATAGTTTTTGTTAAAGACTTGAGAGGGTAAGAGACGATAATCTTCGACAAATTTTACATATTATTTTAAAATTCTTATAATCACTATATTTATATTTAAAAATAAATTTTATTTATGAATAATATTGTTTGTTGTAATTGGTATGATTTATTAAATTCTAATTAAGATTTTTGGAGGATCCAATCATGTATTTAGCATTTGCCCGGATAAATAAAAAAAAAAAATTGGGATTTGTTGCCGTTGAAGAATGATGATGAACTAAAGAAAAAACTCAATTACCTCAACAACCATGGAGGCGACGGCAGCACTATCGGAGCTAGAGCGTGTCCAAATCCAGATTCTCCGGCGAATATCCGACCTCGAACTCCGCGTCGGCCTCACTCACTCCCCTTCTCCGGTCACAACCGCCGACAACGACGCCCCCGCCGAAGCTAATCTCTCCGGCCACACCACCGAAGCTCGTCTCTCCAACATCCTATTAGAAAACGGCGTAAACGACTTCAAGTTCAAGAGAGTTTCATTTGATTACTACAACTGGACCTTAGATTCTAGACGTGATGCTCTTGGCGCCGCGTCTATTGATCATCTTTGCAAGAGCATTGTTATGGTACACATTTTCTACATTTACACACTTGTCATTTATTTTGTACATTACAATTATCTGATTCTCGAGCGATATGTTTGGTGTTGTTTGGCATTATTTTCTGTTTTTAAAAATGACATTAATGTTGTCTAGAGTTAAAATGAAGCAGTGGTTGTTGAATTTTTTAACATTGCTCTCGACTTGTGACCGGAACTATTTGAACAGGGAAGATCAATTTGGAGAGGTACTACCATATATATGATCTAAGTGTGGTGCGAAAAACCACCAAGGTTTGTTAAATTTAGAAGGCTTAATACCCTTTGTACCCTCAATATTTGGGGGTGTGTACTGATACAGCCTCAATGTTTTAACTCGGGCGATTCAACCCTCCAAGTATCTGATATGTTTTGATTAGCCCTCATATCGGGATGAAGCCAAAAAAGGGTATATAAGGGAAGGTAAACTTGACAATTACTATTGAAGATAAAATTTGCTCGTTCATTTTAAAACCAAAAAAAATACATAAGATGTGTATTTTAACTCTTTTAACCCTCAATGTTTAATGCAACATCAAGGATTAAAAAGGCATTAAGAGCAAGTCGAAGAGCTGCCTTATCTTAGACGCCTTATATGATATCTTAAGGTAAAATTTAGGACATTTGATGAAAAAAGTTGATCGAACAATGTCCTAGTGATGCCTTATATCACTAGGTTAACATCTTCAAACCTTATTTTTAAGGCACCTCTCCTTGCCCTATCCTATATTTTATAATAAATTATTACACACCATTCTCTTTGTCTCTCGACTTTATATTGTCCTTTAGTGATAAAAGAACACCTTTAATGATAAAATATTAAACATATAGTTGGAATAAGGCACATTGTTGGAGTTGAAGTTAGTTAACTATGTCCTAAATCACCGGGACATCTTTTATTTATTATATTTAAGGCTAGAACTAGGACATTGTTGGACTTGCTCTAAGCCAATTTATAAATGAGGCTCAAATCTATAATAATGTTGTGTATTGACTCTTGACACATGTTATTTTGAACTTGAAGTGATCTATATATCTTTAACTAATTGTGAAACTCGACCGAGATAAAACGGTTTAATTATCTGAAATTAAAATATTGGGTATCTTAGCAATTTATGTTTGCATTGTAATTTGTTTTTTTTTTTAAATTTAAATCCTATAACTATGTTGTGTCCTGATAAATTATATGTTCTCATTGGAGTTGTAAATAGCATTTGTTGCGCCTCAACTAAACATAAAAGTGAGGAAATATATGTGGTCTATACCTTTAAGTTGGTGGCTCTTCTAAATCTCAAAGTGTTTGGGAGGGATTGGTTGTATCATATATTAATTTTGATACTTTCCCTTACTCGAAATCCTTTTTTTCCTTAAAGAGTGGATCACTTACTTAGTTACCGCTCTGCTCTTTTAAAGTTTAACATGTTAATATGAGAGCTGAAATGTATCAAACATTTTATTTATCACACTCTTTGTTACCAAGATTCGGAACGAAGTGTAGAGCATGAGTATGTGTCCAAGTGTCAGACTTGACACATTTTGAAAAATTACATATATGATTTAAAATACATGTCTAAGTGTCCGTCACAGCCCACGGGTACTCGAGATAAAATGAAGAGTCTGGATAACAAAGCACACCCTATGGATTTGAATTTCTGTTATTGATATTACTCAACTAAAAAGAGTTTGAATTTAAACTGGACTTTTCAAGTAAATACAAGCAAGAATGTATTATGTATCTTTGTCAGTCCCACAACTGGATTATATTTTATCTAGAATATGGAATTTTGTTACCTTTATAAGCTGTATTAGCGTTGCACAGCCAAAGTGCAACTATCATCTCCGTAGAGAGTACTGAGAAATATATATTTCTTTACAGGCAGGTAGATACAGAACATCTATCTAAGTGAGTTTCAAGCTCCAAGTAGTAAGGTAAATTACTTAGAATATCTTATATTGGCAAATAGGTTAGATGCTCTGAGTTCAATAAAATTGGTTCAGATTTTAAGAAGTTCTTAAGGTAAATAAATTATATTTTTTCTAAATAAAAAACAAAGTCTACAAGACTGGTTAAAAGCTACTTGCCAAAGTGCTTGTAGGTCTGTCACTGATATAATGCATGGTTAACTTGTCAATAGATATAAGGCTTTGGATATTAAATCAAATCATGCTTTATCATTCAGGAAGACTATTGATCTTAGGTGTGGTCTTTGGCCCAATAGTCATTGTATTATCTGGTACCTTTGACAAAACTGTTTCTTGCTTCAGTCATGAATTTTTTTGCCTTTTGAGTATTCCTGCTCAAACTGATTGTGATAAAAGAGATCGTCGAATCGTGGTCAGCTGAGAATACATTTGTTCAATAAACTTTGCACAAACACATAACTTCGTGATCATGATGTCCATATTATGATTATGAGTATCTTGATATTCTATTGTGCACAAACACATAACTTCGCGATCATGACGGCCATATCATGATTTTGAGTATCTTGATATTCTACTGCTCGCTAACTAGGAGAATTACAAATTTTCCTTTCTATTCTCTTAAGTTAGATTTTCCCGAACTGATAGAAATATATCACGTATACCCCAACAATACTATCATATTGATGTGGCACATTCTTATGCAGGTAAATACTCAAGCCCCATCAAGCATCACGGATTGTAGTAACCGTGACATGTCAAAATATTATGTTGTTGTTGTGCAGGTTTGACAACTCTCATCTTACGTGTATGATCAGTCATTTTGTGGAATCTGTTATCTTATTAGCATTAAATCTATAGCTTTTCGTTGCAGTATACTGCTCGATTCAATGCCGAGACTGTGAAGAACTTTTTATACACTCTTAACAATGGAAAGATACCCAAGAAGAAATTCAATTGTAAGTCTAAACGTTTAATCTCTTGAAACAGTATAAATGACTGAAAGTTTCATATGGAGGCAACTAAGCATTTTGTATTGTAGTATGTTATACCTGATAGGATAAACGTATGCTAGGTTTCTCTTTCCTAGTTTCAAAACCCTCAAAAAGGTTAGTTTATGTTTGCTAACATCTTTACTCTTTACAGACCCTACTTTCAAGTGGGACAAACTGGGTGTGTTAGCTATGGTTCACTTGGGGATGGTTGGGACCTTTGGGTTATCTAAAAGTGTGACTAATAAGTTATTAGTTAAAGTAATTGGTGTTTGCTACTCCTATTTCTTAAAATTAATATAACTGCATATTTCAGAAACCCACAGAAGGTCTTAATCACGCTAGTCATTACTGCACATAAAGTATATTTAAAATTACTACAGAACTTATGTCAATTTTAATGAGTTGGCAATTTTAACTGATAGGAGTATGTTATAAATTAAACTAGGCCTGCATATAAATTTTCTTATCTCTGGCTTATATGTATTACCACATGAGTGAAGAAATTTTGACTGTCCAAGTATCTAGATTTAGGAGCCTACTATTGTTGATTAACAACACTAGTTAGCTGATCTTAAATGGTTTTTGTGTTTTCTTTCAGCACTGAAAGAATATGATTCAGAAATTTGCTGCATTTTATCTTTTTACTGTTTGTTCCTATTCTCTCAATTATTAACAGCCATGTTACATGGAAATGGTAAAACATGTACTTCATATTTAAGCTTTGGCTACTGTAACTTTCATTTGATATACATTTTCTGTAGTGAGGCTTGCTCCAGAGGAGACATCACGGATGTTGACTGGTTATGAACACAATGGAGTGACATGTATCGGCATGAAAACTGACATTCCGGTAAATTAATTGACTTTAGTAGCCTTCTAGCCCTCCGTTATTCTTCATTTCCATAATACTTTGCCGAGCATTTAAACAATTAAATGTATAATATTTATATGCCTGTGGTGTGGTATTATA
The DNA here is from genome assembly GCF_001625215.2 of Daucus carota subsp. sativus. NCBI lineage: Eukaryota > Viridiplantae > Streptophyta > Magnoliopsida > Apiales > Apiaceae > Daucus > Daucus carota. The sequence goes on from NC_030388.2 coordinate 20,864,402, forward strand.
TAAGTATGCTTTTCTATATCACACACACACACACACACATATATGTATGTATACATATTTTAAATTAGCTTTAGATATTTTTGGTTACTGCTTTCCGTAGTTTTCATAGTAATTTATATGTTTGCACTCTTTTTTGATGAAATTTTTGCCTGCCAACTCCCTGGGCTTCTATCATGTTTTTCTTCGTTCGTATTCATAAACACACACACACATTCAGTTAACATCTAATAACTTCAAATGGAGAAATTAAATGTTACTTTTCCTCAACAGAGGAAAAGAATTTTTTTTCTAAGCTATAAAATTTAAAAAAAAAATTTCTTTTCAAAATCATTGCTTACAGAAACCCTTCTATAGCAAATCACATATATTTGTTGCATTATTACCCAACCAGACAACCCACCTCAATATACTATCCTCTTTTTTTTTGCTAAGTCAATATACTATCCTCTTGTTTTGCAACAGTTAGAAGCTTTAATATTTAATTTCAGTCATCATACATGCTTTCTCTTTCTAAATCATGTTATGTTAATCTGAGGAGATAAGTAGGGACAGTTGTCTTCGCATTATTGTTTAGTGTTTAATGAAATGGGATTGTTATAGCATGGATGTGATTATTATCCGTCATCTATCATAGAGTCCCTCCAAAGATTTTTTTGAAGCTGTTGAATATGAATTCATCTCACTGATACAGAAGTTTTTAGCCTTTATTGGAAATTAAATGTGGTTCATATATTTCATATCATGGTAGTTGTATTATGAATTTAATTAAAATGAGTGGAAATCATTTACATATTTTAACTTTTCTGAAAATTAAGTTAATTATGGTTGAGTCAGTTTTATTTGGATTAATCTATTATTCAGCTATTAGGATGCTTTAATTGGATATATTGTGCTCTGAGAAGTACTCCATTTTTTCCTTTCATCTATATCTTATGAAATTCAATATATTGAAAAAGATTCAAATAATGTTCTTATTATATGCCTGAATTATGTGTACCGGCTAACATGTTTGGCTTTGCTTATATATAAAGCAACGCATGAGTTTGAATTTGTTCAGCCAATGTATGTTTTTGTTCACAACAATGTAATCATTTATCTCGCATGTGAAATCTGATACTAGCAAAATGAACCACGGCTGCATCAAGCACGATCAAGTTGAAGGTGACTTTGACTAATTTGTTCTTACAAATGACCTAAATATTTGTAGAAGCAACTTACAGTCCTCATGCATCTTAATTGCATAACATTGAGGTCAACTCCTGCATACAAAGCCTTTTTGCTAATCTTTTGTTTGTTAACACAACATTGAGATGAGGAAAGGATCATTGTTCGTTAACATAAAATGAGTAAAATAGGTAGGTATAAACTATTAATGTTTATTAAAATATGGTGTGAACGTTTAATAGGTAACTCGTCTATTATTACAGGTGATTTTGGACGAAGCAATTGTGAAACTTAATCCTGATTTCTTCTGGTTAGGAGGTGGAGAGATAGATTTGAAACTGGGTATCAGAACATCTGAATTCATCAACTATCTAAACCCTTTTGTTGTGAGCTGCAGCAGTTCTTAACCTGCCATGTGCATAAATCATTGATTGCTGGCAGGGCATGGTGTAAGGGTCGCAGAGACTACGATTGTATGGTAATCTGTCTGCCTGAAACTGAAAATAAAAAAGTGCCATTATTATTGATTTCTTCTGTTGTGTCGTTTCAGAAATCCAGCTTTGGAATATTGGCAAATATTATTCGGAGAATTAGTTTGCTGAACTTGATTTTTTATTCTCTTAATTTATTGCCTGAAGGAAACAAGTAGCGAATTTGTTATCTGTATGCAGTTCTATTCTTTGTTTGTTGGAAAGACCTAGCAAAAAATTTAATGGCTGATGAACTTTTGATTTGATTTTATACAAGTAATCTGTTTCTTAATCATATATGTATGGATATGGGGAAAAGAAGTCATGACAGTTGAGAAAGCAACTGAAACTGTAGAAAGTTTAGTATAACCGTCATCATTTAATGAAAACCAACCAACACAGTTGCATCATGTCTGTTCAGAAGAAGAAAAGACAAGACATCCATTCTGTGTAGGCTATTATTCATAACATATTAAATTCGACAAAAACAGACACTACAAGGGACCAATGACCATCACCACCATATTTTTGTTAGCTACAACTTGTTATGAAGTGAAGAAACAGTGGCCTTTGTCCACATTCTGATTTTTGTTCCGTAGTAATTTGCAAGATATTCAATGGAATTGAAGAGTAAAGTTACTACTTCGAAAGCACTTCTTAAAAGTTAAACGTGTATATCCTTTTATATGTATAATGGTCCGTTACAGTGAATTATGTGTAGAACGTTCTGTTACAGTGTATAATTACCTGACATGGTGACACGAGAATGTGAAATGAGATAGTAATTGTATGCTATGATTAAGATTTAGAGTTTCATTATGTGAATAGTTGCTGTTTGCAGTACTTGGGTCATCACCCAAGACTGTTGTGTAAGAATGAGATCTACAACTTTCTGTTGTGGATAGGTGGTTTTCGATGGGGTTGAGCATAATCCATCGCTACCACATCATCTACGATTTCGCTCTCTTTGGTGTCCGCAGTTTCTCTGGCTTCACTTGGAGAAGATTCTGTTGTGGACCTTGCTTGCCTTCTCCATCCCTAAGAAAAAACAAATAAATGTGTAAAAGTTAGGTTATGCCCTATCATATATGTGTGTGTATATATTACTTGTATATGTCATTGAAATTGAAATTTTTCTGCATTATTTTGATGATTTATATCACTATATTTACACGTTAGAAGCAAGAAATATACAATTATGTTTTTTGCAAACATTAAGAGAGTTGGCAATAGATTCTGTGGGTATTAACATACTAAAGCTTAAATTTATACCTCTGGCTGTGTTGCCTCTTTCGGATGTGATATATCTATCTCTCCTCCTGCAGGTAAAAAAAACAATAAATATTAGAACTCAAGTTTGGTAACAGTTTTTGAAGGCAAGTTTTGAAATCACTTTGGCCATTGTTCTCGAGGATTCTCTTGAATATTCACTTTACATGAACAATACAAAACTCAAACCAATCAAACTTTTATATGCAAAACCTAAAAGCATTGTCACATCTAAGTTGTAGTATGTGTGGCTTGAGGTCGTGGTTTTCAGGAAATTAAAGTTCTTACACCTTAAGAATGTCTGAAAAAGTTTAGCAAAATTTGTTTTGCCTAGATAACGCCTTCGTAGAACAAAATTGATTAAATACCTTTCTTATTATCATTTTTGGGGATTGTTTGCTCTGAATCTTTTGCCATCACTGTATTTGTGAGTTCATTAGCACCAGGGCTGTTTGCTTCTCGTGCTTGTACTACTTCAGGCTCCGAGTCTGTCTCTTTGTAAAGACTAGGGAGGCTTTTGCTATGTAGATTCTGCTGCAGATACATAAAGCAGATAAGTCAGCTGCATATTCTCGCATGTGAAATTTATGTTAAGTAACTAGTGAAAAACTAGTTAGTTAGCTTACCTTGACAACTGTGTGAGATCTTCTGCTATTTCTGTTATCATTTAAGCTTAGATGGCGAGCTTTGCATGCATGCAGAGAAAGAAGTAGGACTAGAGGGAGAATATAAATGAGTTTCGACATGTTGGCTGCTGAGAGATGATTCTTACTAGGAATATATAACTATATGTAACTATGAGATGCCTGAAGATGCTTTTTGCTAGCTCAATAGCTGTATAACTGAGTTCTGAGGTTGATCAGGTTCTGAGGTTTCCATGTATATAAATAGTGAAGAGGGAATGCAAGGCAGTTAATGCAGGTTGCTAGGGCTGTTATAGAGAACATGCAAGTGTTTTGCATTGAAGAAGACTGAAAATGAAATCTAAGATTTTTGGTTTCTACTTTGTCCCCTGTTCATCACTTTTTAATCAATTAAGGGACCCTCTGAATGGTCCAGCATTATGAAGTACGTAGATGCATGGAATGAGTATAGGTTTGGAGGCATAGAGAGATATTTTTGACTTTGAGATGGACTAAGCAGATCGGATATGGATGGAAATATGAAGTAAATTGATGGGAATTTCAGTTTCTTTTTCATATGTAGTAGCACTTCTGCAATAAAACTACGGAAGATGAAGGAACTGAGAACATGTAGACAACTACAAAAAGAAGAGCATATACGAAGCAAACATTTTGTTTGAATGATATTGACTATATTTAAAAAATGAAAATTTATTATTATTTCAAATTATAATAAAATATATTATTTTAGCATGACAACCGATGATGTTGAATATTGGCACACGCCTGTTGGCCAAATATAATCAAACATTACGGGTTGGCTAAAGTAATAATGGACAACATAGTGTCCAATTATAATTTTTTTTCCCGTAATCTTCATAAATTTTATTTATAATATGTACTAATTAATTTTAGTGGTTAGGAGTTTCCCGGTTCTTAGAAATAGATGACTCTATCATGTAAACAAAACAAAAATATTTTCGTGACACCAATCATATATAGCGAGGTTCAAATATGAACTATGAGAACTATATTCTGCACTTTAAAAAATTGTCGGACATTTGCTAGTGTTTGGTGGAGACTGGAGAATAATCGACGGTCCTCCTGTTGTCTATCCCGAAGTTCTACGATCCTTGTCCCGGGAGAATTGACAGTTTTACCGTGAACAATTCTTGCATAGGTAACTCTATTTAGCTGGTGATCTTTATTTATAGCTGTAAACCTTTGTTACTTGTGATGGTGAACTGTGTTGCTAATTAAGGAGGCGTTTGCTTAATGGTTAATGAGCATAATTAATGAGAATCGAAACCTCAAACCTTTTGTTAGATTTGGATTAGCTATTTTGTGATATGGAATGGAACGCTATTTCTGCTTGATGGATAAATCATGCCTTACACACCTCTTAGATACTCATTCTCATACTCTTCATTCCTCTTCCCGATTCTCATTCTCATCTATCATCCAAATGCCCCCTAGTTGTCTTTCAGTAGTTCATCAATCAAATCTGACAAGTGATGGTTGGTTATAAGCTTCAGAAGATTGTGTATAATCTCTCCTTTAAGTACCGGAGACAAGAGGATCTGCATGACATTAGCCAAATTTATGGTTTTATTTTTGTTCTCACATTTTCTTTTTAAATTTCAACTTTATCAACAGTCAAGTATCCTCAGTCAGCTCCTGCTCTATTATAAATCCAATTTTCTACCCTCCTTGCACAGTGTCTGTTTATCAACAGCTCCCTACGAAAATGTTCACCCTGTTGCCAGATGATCGCTATTAAGTAAAGCCTAAAGTGTGATCTTGTTAGACAGACCATACTGTCTACTTATAATGATAGTAGTTGAGAACCAATCCATCTAAAACCTAATGGTGTTAGAGGAAGGCTCCAATAGGATCTTATGCTATATTTCAACACTCTCCCTCACTCGAAATCCCATTTTTGGGTTGAAGTCCCTATTAAATTGTGAGAATATTAGGGGTGACGGAGAGTCGAACTTGAGACCTCCGCCCAACCAGAGCTCTGATACAATGTTGAGAATCAATCCATCTAAAACCTTAAGGTGTTAGAGGAAGGCCCCGATAGGATCCTACGCTATATTTCAACGGTAGTCGTGTTAGGAACACACATGAAGCAATGCATATGCATTGCAATGAGAACTATATTCTGATCATCTGGTGCGCGCTCTGACGCCCCAAGTTGAAGCTATATATGGTTGTAAACGATTTAGCCTGTTGGCGCGGCCAGATGTTGGACCAGGCTTAACCAAACTAAACGTGGCTGGCTACATACATAGCGAGAGTCATTTATGATGAGGAACGCAGCTGAAAAACATTAATTTGAGTCGACAAGAGTCTGGTATATTACAATTTGAAACATGCAGGTCCTACAGAGAGTGGTATGCATGTAGGGGCTGGACTGCCTGTGGGGGACAAAGTTTCATGCTCAGATCCTGATGTGAATCAGGACAAGCATAGTGTCTGATACCAAAACCCCACCGCCTTACGGCAGATCCACAAGTTTTACACCGGGAGGCAATATAATTATATCGATTTTATTTCCAACAATTCAGTTCGTATACAGACTAAAATTCTCCTCTTTCAGCAATTTTGAAGGTCAATATTTTAGAATTTGAACTAAAATAACCTAGCAGTTAACATACTCAGACTAATTATGAAACTAAATCAGTTTCCTCAAAATAGTTCCAGGAGTTTTTCGACAATGAGTGGTTCTCATTTAAATACTGCTTTGTAATTTTTCTGGTTCGTTCTGGACCAGAAAAGCTATCTAGTGTTCTTTGAATAATATATGGAACATTGTAGATTGAGATCGCTGTCCATGTTTGAATCTCTGTTTCATCGTTTATTCCAGAGTCATATCAAATTGGAGCTGGAATACAGGATGAAGACAAATTGGCTTTCACTTTGACTTGTACAGATTAGGACCGCAAGATTTCCCAATCAACTATGGCCAAGACTTTTTCTTCAACCTGTTAAAACCATTATGAGCAACTGCTAAAACTTGTTCTCTGGTATGTTCTGTCAAAAGTCACTTAAATTCTATGTGAATCTGCTCAGACGTTCGGTTTGTATGTTGTATGTGTAAGGTAATCATGCATTAATGTTAAGTGCCTGAATTTCGGACTTGCAGTAATTTGACAAGGACCTATTAAGGATAGTAATACGTGTTTGTTTAATTTAAGTACAATCTTTGGGTAGGATCATGTAAACTCGAGGACTTGTTTGGCAAATGTATGACTGATATAACTTTAGGTAGTATTGGAACAGATAAACTTATATGTAATCTGTTATACAACAGAAATTAATACTAATAAGCAGCAATTGAACAACAAAATTTCATATATATACATATCGGCTGTTATACACAACAATGCACACACTCCTACATCGGCAAATTATGATCTATATAGCCATATAGGTATTATACATGGATAAGTTCTTTCATTCTCATGAGTATGTGGTGTAGTCACCAGATCTCATCTTAGCACAATATGATCTGACTAAGGCAAGCAGCACTTGGCCTATGTTTCTCATTGATAAACAACTGATACTGAGCAGTAGTTCTTATGATTAAGAACTTATGTAACAGATTGTTCTATCCAAAGCTTTATACCTTTGATTAAACAGAGCCAATTTCCAACTCAGCTTTGTTTTCCAACTGCAGGCATTTGATTCTACTCGATGGATATGTGCATGTCAGACAGAGTAAAAGAATCACTGCTCATATCTGTACAAGTAGAACTGTAGTCAAGGATGCTCTTACACTTGCTGAAATTACGCCAACGATCAATGTGAGCCCTTACATCTGGAGTCAACCCTGGGGTAGGTATCAGTTCAAGGTTTTTCACTATTTTTTCTGTTTGGCCAAGTAGCAGAACATCATGTCGTACATTTTCTTCTTTATTCTCAATTGAGCTGCAGTTGCAATGTTTGGTTATCACATCTTTCAAGTTAGTAAGGCAAGCACTGATAATATCAGAGATCATAACAGACAGCTTCTCAAACAGTATTTCATCGTTTCCTCCAGCCTTGAATTGGTAGTCCTGCAGAATTGTTTGACATATTCTGTACATGGAATTTGCAGCGATTGCATTGACAGGCCATTTGGAAGGAGCCTCCATTAAACATTTATTTAATTCTGTCCGCTTCACTTCTTTGAACTTGTTCTTTGCTATATCTGACAGTTCTTCGAGTATGTCCTTCTGATGTTTCCCTTCACGAGCCATTGCACGTAGATCAACATCTAGCCATTTGTTAAGAAGATCAATACCTGACCACACAATCTCTGCTGCTTCCCTGGAATTTTTTATGTCTCTTTTAGGATCCACCAGGTTGTTTTCTACCACCCGTATGTACATCAAGGCTTCATGAACACTGTATTTCAACTTTTTAACTGCTTGATGGCCAATATTAGGAATTGAAGCTGCAACTGCTGTTAAAGTTACAATTGGGAGAGCCCACGAATTGGGAGGGTCCTCGGCATCCAGACAAGGAACCTGGTCGCTGTCAAACTCTTTCACCCCCTTGAGCTCTTTGGAATACAGAGACTTCTCCAGAAATTGTATTAGATATTTTGGCTGCTTTTTTACCCCCATCTCGAACCAATGATTCGTTGCATCACAGTCCTGTGCTATCATCAGATGCACCAAGCCTTCCTCTCCTTGAAGATGCACAACATAACGGCTGATATTCATTTCTGTTCTACGCTGTGTCTCAGACTCCGGTTCATTGCATGAAGAATTCTCCTGGGTTCTGAGAAGCTTCTCTAATCTTGTGCAGCTGTACCAGAATATCAATAACTGACCCACAAAGAAGATTGAGATGAGTCTGACTAATTTGCTAATCAATACTATCCCTGACTGCACACCAATACAAAAATCCAAAGTTTGATACTTTAAATTGTGCACAAATCTTCTCCCTCTCCGCCCCAATTTCTGCAAACCTAATGGACGCTCTTTCCACTCAACCAATTTCTGGATCCAGTACTTTTCCACTTCAAAATCTGCCTTGCAAACCATCTTCAATTTCTTTCGGCACCTAAATTTAATGGCTGTAAACCATCTAGCAGCTGGAGCAATAGTTCCTACTCCCACCGCTATGATTTGAGTTACTAACATTAATGTAGTGGACCATTCATACTCAGATTTACCACGACAAAACTTAAACGACCAGGGCATCAGGTGAGCTCGAAGCACAGCTTCTGCTAAAGTCATAGCGCTTAGAAGGCAGAACGCCCCAGAAGCTGTGCACGTCGCTAAACGCCCCCCCACAAACTGCGGATCACAAGTATGAGCCATCATCCAACATTTACTCAGGTCTTCTCTAAGCTTCTTAACTATTGGTAGATCCCTATCCTGCAAACATTCATTTCTAGTAACACTATGTATTCTACTATATTTCATCCGTAAATAACTCTTAGTACTCGGAACAGCTAGAGCCGAAGAACACAAGATTGCCAGCAAAACAAGCATCAAAAATAGCACAAAAATATGTTCTTTCCAGAAAACATAAATTACCCCAGTAGCTAGTTGAATACAGATATTCACTATGGCAGTTATAACAAGAATCCCCAGAGCCATAATATTCATTAACAACTCCTTGTTTTCCATAGTTCCTAATGAAGGCATGAAATTACCCATGATAGTACAGATGAACACAGTGCTGCTAAGCTTCGCAAGCTGATCCTGAGATCGCGGCATGGAGGTGTTGAGATCCACAGAGAGCTTAACAGCCACTGCAATAAGAGTCAAAGTGGTTGCATTAAGAGAGAAAAACCTGCAAGGGAACCAGAATTTCCTGTATCGAAAGGCATGGACTGCATCTAAAGACATGGCCAAGGCACACACTGCAGATGCTGCTGCAACATAGATTCCAATCCATGGCATCGGCTCGCTGAATTTCGAGTCATTCAAGTAGCCATCAGGAGAGCAGCCCAGCTTTCCCATCCTGCTGCTGTATGTTTTTTCTTCTTTGAGCTCCTTTTTGTTTGATTCACTATTCTAGTACTCTGTATGAAACTTTGAAGTCAACTTATAAACTTTTGCTTAGCTACCTGATATAGTAAAGCTAATTTTGTATGTGGCTGGACTAGAACTTATCCCATTTGACCCATCTAGTTATGTAATTGGTTCCTTGACTTCCTTTTGCTCCCAGAATTGACTGCTATTTATATGACTATTTAAAGACAATACTAGAATTTTCTTTGTTCTTTTCTGCAAGTTTTCTTTAGTGTTGATGTAAAAGATTGTTGATGGCTGTTTGCTATTAGGCTTTATAAAATAAACCCTTAAATACACACATCATCACTTTTTTTAAAGGTTGAAAGGTCAGATTTGAACTTTTGTTCCCCATGGTTCAAGCAGTGATGTTAATATTAAACTGTCTAGACTCTAGTATAATATGATATGAAACTAACAGAATAATAAGCTACTCAATACATTAAAACACTGTTTGAGAAAACCTACTCAATATCTATATGCACCTCAGGAGAACCAACAGATATATACTCATTGGATGAGTTGCTCACAGGCCTGGAAGAATGTTTGTTTCTGATCGCAAAGCGCCACTCATCAATATATGAGAATTGATCGTTGTTGAGACTAGGAAGCTCATGTCTCTGAACACTTTTCAGGATCTCTTCAGTCTCACCTAGAAGTGAGGCTGCAAGCTTCACATTCTCTTCTCTGTTTTCTATCGCGCTATGGAAGCACTTGAGTGTGATGACACGCGGTAAGTTAGTGAGGCATGCACCGGTTATATCTGCAATCATAGTACATAATTTGTCGAACAGTTTGACCTCTGCCTTGCGACTATTGCACTGGTGATCTAGAAGTATAGTTTGGCTGATTCTGTACATTGAATTTGCAGCAATCACTTTAGGTGGCCAGTTAAGGGGAATCTCCCTCGGGCCAGCTTCGCTCAATTTCTCCTTGAATTTCAGAACCATCTTTTTAGCCATATCGCTTAGACTGCTGAGATTCTCTGAACATGTTTTTCCTTCTGCAGACATTTTCCTTAAATCAATGTCAAGCCAACTACGATAGAGGTCCACGCCTATCCACAAGAAATCTGCAGCACTTATGATGTTTAGCAGATCTCCATTGACATCAAGACTTTTCTCTACAAGGCCAATGTACAAAAGGCCCTCTCTCACACTTTTTATCAACTTCTTAACAGTGCTCTTTCTGACATTTGGTAGCGCGATGGCAATGCTTGTTAGCGTCACTACTGGAAGAGACCAAACATTAGGCGGCTCTTCACAATGTAAACACTCAACTCGATCACTATCAAACTCTGCTACCCCTTTGAAGCTTGTAGACTTATCTATAAGCCTTTTTAGCCTTCTTGGACGGTTCTTTCTAGCCACATGTATCAACCGGTTGACAGCATCAGAAATGCGATTCAAGATTCTTGCTGGCAATTCTTCTTCACCTTCAAGCAACAAAACATAACGTCCAAGTTCCATCTCTGCTGCAGATCCTACATTATGTGGCTTCGGATTATTACAGTTAGTATGTTCAGAAACGAGTTTTCTCTTCAACTTTTTGCAGTGGTAGCAGCACGAAAGAACTGGGCGTAAGCACAAAATGGAGATGACCCGGACAGTTTTGCTTGCTAAAAGAATGAATACCTGAATCGAAATGCAGATAGTGACTGTCAGATTCTTGGAAACCTGCAAAACCTTTCTACATTTCCGGCTATGGATCCGTATATCCATAGGTTTCTCCCTCCATTCTTTCAGCCCTTGTAGCCAATAACTCTCTATCATGAATTCTCTTTTCAAGTTACTGAAACTTGCTTTCTGTGAGTATTTGTAATTTGTGCCAATAAACCACCTAAACGCCGGTCCAATACTACCAACAACCACCCCTATAGACTGAATACAAAGAGTTGCAAGTGTTGAATACTTGTAGCTGGAACTGCTAACATACCAATTGACTCCAGCCTTGAAAAACAATCTGATTTCTGCTTCACCTAAAATGAAAGCTGCAAAGAGGCAGACAACTCCTGCAGCAGCGCAAGTCACTGATCGCGCCAAAACAAACTGAGGATTTCCAGTCTGAACCATCATCCAATACTTTCTGACATCTTCAATAAGTTTCTCAACTCTAATCAATTTTCCCTTGTTTTCTTCTGGTTTATAAAACGCTACTCTGTGTAGCTCACTATATTTCCATTCTAAATACTTTTTCGTAGTTGGAACTGCCAAAGCCGAGAAACACAGAATGACTAACAAAATCATCAAGAAAAAAGAAACCAATATATATTCTACCCACAAATTATGGTAAATTACACCTGTATCAAGTTCTATGCCTATATTAACAACAAGGGTGATCACCAGAATAGCCAATGCCACTACATTAGAAAGAATCCCCTCGTCGTGTAGAGCACCTAAAGAAGGCAAATAGTTCCCCATAATAGTACACAAAAACACACAACTGCTAAGCTTCACAAGCTGATCAGCCTGGCCTGGCATTGAACTATTAAGATCCAAGGGAAGCTTCATGGCTACACCTAATAATGTTAAAGAAACTGCATTAAGAGTGATAAATTTGCATGGGAACCAGAGTTTCCTTTCTACGAATCCTCTAAACACATCAGCCGCGGTTGCAAGGAAGCACAATAGGGATGCTGCAGCAATATAGATACCGATCCACAACATAGGCGTACTAAATTCTTCATCTTCTGCTTCATCTTCTTTATATATCTTGTAGTTCTTGAGCAGATCTTGATAGTCCTGACACTTGATTCTAGTGTAACAAGACGACATGCTGCTTTCTTCATGTCTTGTTAGAAGTGCTGCAACTGATTTGGGATGAATTTCATGGCCATTATGTTACTGAAAGTAGCAGAAAGTCTCTCTGCAACACAGAAGCTAGATTAGATATGTACTCATGTGTAAAACAGAGTATTATTACAACTGTCCTGAAAAATAGCAGAGTTATGGAGAAGCTTACACATTACATTTGACATGTTCATTCAAGAATCATTCTACCCACCTATTTTCACGTATCATGTCTTTTACAAAATTGATAGTATTTTTGAAGTAAATATATTTGTGTTTGTATTTGTTTATTTATAACCTGTCTTCTTGCTGAATATTATTTAAAGTGTAAAAATCACCATTTTTCATTCATGTTATTGCTGCCAGAGAAAGCAGAAGGATCTCATGCTACAATAAAGATTAGAAAATTTACACTTTATCACCCAAAATTTTGAGCTTTTTTGTTTTGGTTTTAAAAAAAAATTCTTGATAAAATACATCCCAATATTTTATTTTGGCTTTATTTTGTACTTTTTGACCATCCGTCGTTTGACTTGACCGTTAACAAAGCAGATAAAGACTAAATTTGCTTGTTCCATTTCCATTTGAAAACAAAATCCTGAATCCTATTTCTTTGATTTCTTTCAATCGAATTGCTCCTCCTTTCTCAATCTTCTCTTCAATTCAGCCCAACCTTCTTTGAAAATGACTCATCTTTTGACTGAAGAAAAGATTGTGGGGGTGTTTTTAGTACATTCTCTTCATTTCTATTATCTTCATTTGTGTTTAGTATGTTGTAAAAAGCGGGAATCGGACTTAATCAGTGAAGTCACGGAACAAAGATTAATCGGGGATTAATCGAATTGATCGGAGATTAATCGAAGATTTAATCAGTTCGGCGAGTTACGGAACAGGGATTAATCGGTGATTAATCAGCGACTTTTAGAACAGACTTGCTCCCGAGTTTTTTTAGGAGAGAAAGCAAGTGAATGTAAGTGAAAGCAAGTGTGCTTTCACTTTCATCCCACTTTTGGAGTGAAAGTTTTAGAGTGAAAGTATGCTATTTTTTCACTCACTTTCACTCGCTTTCCTTCCTTTAAAAAACTCGGGAGCACGAGTAGGAGTGAAAGTTAGATAACTTTCCTTTCTCTTCACTTGCTTTCCTCCTTTTTTAAAACTCGGGAGCAGGGTGTAACAAAGACCCTTTCTCGGCATGATGACTCTAGAGTCTGAGGAAGTTTTCTTTATTTCATCATCTGTATTTTTAAAAATATTGGACTGTTTACTGTTTGATAAATAAGGAAGTTTTCTTTATTTCAAAATCAATAATCTACTTGTAGATGCAAAGTTTAGTATTGGTACGTAAGTTTGTCTAGAACTATTAACTAACTTGTAATAGTGATTATATGTACTGAAGTTTGACAGTTTAGTAGTATGCTTTCTATAGGTAAAATATTTGACATTGTAGCAGGTACAGTGATGAAGCTTGTATAGTTCAAGCTCAGGACTTGATTGTACTTTCGATTCAACCATAATAATATGGGTTCATAAGAATCCGAATTGTCGAGAAAAAATTGGTAAAGATACCATGTGAAAACGATACAAAAACAGAGTCTTTTTCCCATCAAACAAATTTCATTCTTATTCAAAACAAAACAGCTTGATATTGATCACAGTACATAAACCCTGAACACTAAACCCAGCTCTCACTCGATCTTAACCTGGAACACATCCTTCCTCTCCTCTTCCTTCACTTTCGGAACCCGAACCTTGAGCACACCATTCTTCATCTCCGCTTTAATTTCATCCACCTTATACACATTCTGCGGCAATTCAATCCTGCTGCTGTACCTCCTCCCATCTTCGCCTTCCGATTCATCCTCCTCGCCTCTGATTATAAGCACGTTCTGCTCCACTGATATCTTCACTTTGTCCTTGTCGATCCCTGGCATGTCCATTCGAAGCTTCAGGGCCTCGTTGTCCTCTTTCACGTCCCAGCCCCTTCGGCCAGAAACTGCACCGAATCCACGGTCAGTTATCTGGTCCATGAAATTCAGCATCTGGCTCAGGCTCTTCGTTGGCGCAAACGGATCGAAAAAATCTGTAGTTCACGCCGGTACCGAAAAATCATTAATTAGCCTCTCAAACCGCTAGATATATAGCAAAATCTATGATGAAAAATTTTCATAGAGCGGCCGACTATCCAATATAATCGCTAAATATAAAACAAAATCTGCGATTTTAATTTTTAAAATTTCTAGATCATTCGGAATATCAAAATATTGTAATTTAAACATTTGCAAAATGGTAACGAACCTGGAAAGAAGGGGTCCCCGCGGCGATTGACAAATCGATCAGAGCGGCGATCAACATCGACATCTCTGCGATCATCGTCATCGTATGTCGTCATTTGAGCATTCGTATTGAAGAAGCGAGGCGCGACAGAAGTAGTGCGAGGAGCATTAGAGTTGAGGAGATTGCGGAACAGAGCAGATGATCTTCTGAGTGCAAGTGAAGCAGCCATTTGAGTGATGTAGATAATACGATAATATTTTGTAACTATGATGATTTTGTTGGGCGATTAACAGTGTGAAAGGAGTAGACACAATTTATAGAGGGAAATGGATGATGCAAAGATGGGTGTGGAAGGTTCTAGCGACTGAGGCGGGGCGGAGGTTGCAGAATGTTCAAGAAACATCAAGATTTAAGATTTGTTTTTTTTTTTCCCCTAATACGTAAAAATCATGATAATCTTGTGGTACAAGAATAATAATGGAACGTAGATAAATGATTTATTTATTTTTCACAAGATACGCTTTTACAAATCAGTATTTCTTCTCATAATTCAAATTAATATCTGTTTACAAAATTGTCCGATGAATTAGAATTGAAGCCCGTGTCTCGGTATAACAAACCATAAACCTGGGTCTATCCGATCCGATTAATCTTTAATTTAAGATAGAAAAGTCTAGGCCTGTAGTGACAGTCTGACAGACATTTCTTTAAATTAGAGCATACCTTTCCTTTTTATTCTCTTTTTTATTTCTATCAAATTTCATCAGCTTGTATTAACTTATGAAATTATGCTTTGAAAATTTTCTGTGCTGAGGAAAATATTAAAAATAACAAATACAACTATTTGGAAATTAAATTAATATTAGATTCTGATTTTCTTAAAAAAAAACTTAGTTTTCTGCATTAAATTAGTTTCCAAAATCTAAATATTATCAATTTTTTTCTTCATAAATACAAAAGAGAACAAAAAAAACTAATTTTATTTGTGTCATTTAAAATCCTAAAATTATCATATACTATATGTTTATTAGTGTGGAAAATCATTCTTTATATCCTTTGGGGTAATATCACTAATAATTATCTCATGTATAGAAAAGTCTTGTTTTGAAAAATTTATGTCTTGAAAAGTTTTAATATCAACTAATTGATAGTATATTGTTGATCTTATTTTATGTGAAAGTCTGTTTTATGTACGTTTTTCTAAAAATTCATTATACAAATTTTAAATTATGTGATATTATAATAATTATTTTTTTTATTTGAATTTTCATGATATCTGATAATTTTTACATAAACTAATCTCTCGATCTATAATTATCTTGATATCCAATTCTAAAAATGCATTACACTAGCGAATGACTATTTAATTATACAACTACTTCTTGGAATTCTACTCATGACTTTATATAAAACATGATTGTTTTGAAAAAAAATTAGCTAGAAAGTAGAAAAGCACCAGAAAGTATGGGTGAACTACATGAAAGTATAAAAAAATCGAAGAAAGCCTCGGAAAGAAATCATCAATCAATCAATATATCAATATAAAGGAGAAGCGAGGGGGGTGTAAGTGGCGCATCTCACCTCGCTCCGTTCTATTTTTCTAATTTTCTAGAATTTTTGGATGAAAAATATTCAAAATTAGAACTACCCTTTTTAGTTTCGGATATATTAGAAGTAAGTTTCAGAATCTAATTTTGTTTCAAATTATTTATGGAATATAATAACTTAAAAGTTTTAATCTGATTTTATTTCTGATTATTTAATTACGGAAAAGAGTAGCACACAAATCTCTCTGCACTTATAAATACCCCTATAGATTGTAGGGTTTTGGATCATCTAAACACAACCTCCCCTCTCTCAATATCACAACCCTACCTCTCTTTGGTGGTGATAGTTCTCTTGCTCAATTTCTAACTCGGTGGTGCCTTCTTCTACAACAATGTCGACAAATTCAAATATGGGAAAAGAATATAGTATTGACATGATATTGATGGATGATATCAATAAATTAACTGTTAGTGATGTATGTTTGTTGGTTATACTTTTATAATATTTGTTTTGTTCATCGGACATGTTTGTTGTTGTTAATTGTTATATGATTTACTTTGTATACGGGAAAAAAATTATTCATGGATTATCTGTTTGCTCTGTTAAAGCAACTTTTAAGTAAGACTATTTATACAGTATTAAAAATAAAAGTTGTTACAAGTAAGGGTAGTTATAGACCCCTATCTCACAGATTTATGATTTTGTGCACAATCAATCCAAAAAAATTGGACGAAGGTGACAATGTAAGAACATGATTACTTTTCAAAAAAAAAACACAAATAAAATTAAGATTCGTCGTGCTTTATACTGTTAATTACATGTATAAATTTATTTTCATTTTTTCACCATGAATTATAGTCCAATTTTACAATTTTATATATTAGTATTGGTATTACGTCAAGATTTTTATAATATTAAATTTATTTTATCCTACAAATATTAATTTTGAAACATTAATATACTTTTCATACACAGTCATAAAATTATTTTATTCTACAAATATTAATATTGATATTAATATAATTTTTATAAGCCGCCGCAACGCAAGTTTCAGAACAAGTTTCAGAATCTGATTTTGTTTTAGATTATTTATGGAATATAGTAGCTTGAAAGTTTTAATCTGATTTTGTTTCCATATAAAGGATAAGCGAGAGGCGTGTAGGTGGCGCCTCTCACATCGCTCCATTCTATTTTTCTAATTTTCTGAAATCTTCGGATGAAAAATATTAAAAATTAGAACTACTTTTTTTAGTTTCGGATATATTAGAAGTAAGTTTCGGAATCTGATTTTGTTTCAGATTATTTATGGAATATAGCAGTTTGAAAGTTTTACTCTAATTTTGTTTCAAATTATTTAATTATGAAAAAGAGTAGCACACAAGTTTTTCTGCACCTATAAATACCCCGGTAGGTAGTAGGGTTTTGGGTCATCTAAACACAACCTCCTCTCCCTCAATACCACAACCCTACCTCTCTCTGGTGATAGATTTCTTGCTCGATTTCTAACTCGGTGGTGCCGTTCTTCAGCAACGATAAGTGAAAGCTGTTTATACAGTATTAAAAAAAATAAAGGTTGACGCACAACCTTTAAATTGTTAATTACATGTATAAATTTATTTTTATTTTTTCACCATGAATTATAGTCCAATTTTACAATTTTATATATTAGTATTGGTATTACATCAAGGTTTTTATAATATAAAATTTATTTTATCCTACAAATATTAATTTTGAATCATTAATATACTTTTTATAGACAATCACAAAATTATTTTTTTCTACAAATATTAATATTGGATCATTAATATAATTTTTATAGGCCGCGGCTTCCTCAACTAGTGATATATAAAGAAGCATAAAACGGTGCTTCTTCTAAATTAAACCAAAAATATGAAGAAAATAGTTGAAGACATAGAATACACTACTACAAAATAGTGCTTAAGAATTTATGATGTGCTATGTAAGTTATGGGCTTGCATAACGTTTTTGTGAACAAACGCTATGTAAATATTATAAAAATTACAAATAAAAAGAAGAAATAAATTAGCATAGTGTGAATGGTATATTGGTATGTACTCCCTCCGTCCCAGTCAATAGTATACATTAGGGGACGGGGGCGCGGCACGGACTTTAATGCTTCAATATAATATAGTTCTGTGAATTATTTTTAAGATTTTCTTTTTTTGTATAAAAGTATAACATTTATATTTTTATACAAAAAAGAAAAATCTTAAAAATAAATTGTAGAACTATGTTTTATAAGAGTCTTAAAAAGCGTGTCGAGCAGTGAAAAAGAAACGTATACAATTGACTGGGACAGAGGGAGTAGCTATTAACTTAGATAGTGTTTAGTGAGACGTTATTGAAGATTATGTTTTATAAGTAATTATTAACACTCCAATAACGTTTTTAGAAACATTGTTTAAGATAGTGTATTAGAGCTAGAGGTGGCCATTCGGGCGGTTTGGCTCGGCACGAACCGGACCGAACCGCCATTTAGCCCGTATTTTAACGTGCCGGGTTCGAACCGGCACGAACCGGCATGAACCGTGGTTGCTGACGAACCGGTTACGGTTCCTGGATCTTCGATTCGCAAACCGGCACGTCAAACCGAGCAAACCCGCGTTGAACCGCGAACCGCGCAAGCCCGCGGTGAACCGCGAACCGCACAGCCCGCGGTTCCTCCAGCCCGCATAATCCGTGTTTTGTTTACTTCCATCAGGAAATGCTAATCAAAAGTCTGTAGTCAATAAAATATAGGAATACATTATGGGCGTATAGCCTTGTTGATAGTTTGACTTTATTATAAATAACTTACAAGTCATCTTAGCATAAAACTAATTTATAATTTCTGAATTGTAATTAACTTAGAAATCCAGCCAAACAAGAATAAATGTATTTATTTCGTTATGTATTTATTTATTTAGTTTGTACAAGCGGTTTGTATTGTTGAATTTTTTAGAGAGGAGTCCTCTCACATTATTTGTAAAATCTATTTTCAATATATAAAATTGTTATTATTTATTACTAAAAAATTGTTTATTAGTTTACAATTTATTAAAAATGGGTTAATTATCTAGTTGGTCACTGAAGTGGGCTTAATGTATCAAGTTGGTCACTGAACTCAAAACGGTATCAAAATGGTTATTGAAGTGGCCATAAATATCAAACAAGTACCTTGAAATATGAGTTCAAGGAGTAAAAATATTATTTATAAAGTTGCACACATTATTTTTGAATGTTACCAAAACCAAGTAAAAGGTTATGACTTCTAATATTTATGATAATATATTTAGATTTTATCAAGTTTATTTATTATTCATTTTTAATTAAAACAAAGAAATAACTATATAATAAATAAACTTGATAAAATATAAATATATTATTTTAAATACTAGAAGTCATAACCTTTTAGTCGGTTATGGTAACATTTAAAAATAATGTGTAAAACTTTATAAATAATATTTTTACTGCTTGAACTCATATTTCAAGTTACTTGTTTGATATTTATAGTGACTTTAGTGACCATCTTGATAGCATTTTGAGTTCATTGACCAACTTGATACATTAAGTCCACTTCAGTGACTAACTTGATAATTAACCCTATTAAAAATTAGTCATATAAAACTTTATTATCGATTTTTAAAATATAAGAATTATTAAAATTTAAACATGTAATTATAAAACAAAATAAACTAAAAAAAGAAAAAGAAATAAAACAAAATAAACTAGAAAAAGAAAAAGAAAAACGCACGCATAGTCTATTCTGTACTTTTGTTACAGTGCTATAGGCTATAGCCTATATGCTATGTTCACATCACATACCACAACTAAAGTGACAGGACACGATTGAACCGCAGTCAGCCGAACGCCAACCCACCGAACCGCTTAAACCGTTTAAACCGGAGAACCGTTTGAACCGTATTTCACGGTTACGGTTTCCAAATTATCAGCCCGGCCCGAACCGAACCGGACCGCCAGTATTGGCGTGCCGGTTACGGTTCCACCGGTGACGGTTCCAAAACCGCCTGAACCGGCCCGAACCGCCCCGGCCCGCCCGAATGGCCGGGTCTAATTAGAGCAACCCCAATGGTGTTACCCATTTTGAGCCCCTAAAATATAATAAAATAATGATTACTTAAAATATAGGTAAGCAAAAACTTGTTTTCCTCCAACAGTATTCCCTATAATCATCCCTATATTTGAAAAAAATAATATTTTATTAGAACTTTTACTATGATGGGGTAGATAAAAAGAGAGAGAAAATGAAAATTGAAAGAAAATGAGAGAGGGAGATGAGGTGGAAAAAATAAGAGCTTTTCTATTCCCTAAATAAGGGGTTTTGTTTTCTCTCACCTAAAAATTTTAGGTAAGGAGAGGATGGTTGGAGTGAAGAATTTTTACACAAACCTCTATATTTGTCCACGTAGGCTCAGTATAGGTAATGGAGATGTTCCCTTGGAGTTGCTCTTATAAGTATCACTTATATAGCGTTTAGTGAAACGCTATAGAAGATTATGTTTTGTAAGTAATTGTTGACACTTCAATAGCGTTTTTAGAAACGTTATTTAAGATAGTGTATTATAAGTATCAATTTAGATAGTGCTTAATAAAAGGCTATAAAAATAACAAGTGAAGCAATCAGTATTTATAGTATTTAGTAATTAAGAAAACAAATATATTTATAGTATTTAGTATTTAATAACAAGTGAAGCAAACAGTATTTGTTTGCTGATAATTCGCAGCCAGTATTTATAGTATTTAGTAATTAAGATAACAGTATGCTTGACAAATGACAATTGAGTGCCCACACTATCTTTGTTTGCTTCATTTGTTTGAACTTTTATCTATGACAGTATTCTGGAAGTTAATAAACATAAGAACATAGTACTTGTTGAATGCCCTGCAAATTAATACGCCCACAGATGAGCAGACGTGGTCTATAAATACTCTCTAGTGAATTGTAGAGCTATCTGGATAAAGCTGAATCAAGATAACTGTCATGATTCAAGCTATTTGCTTGCAGATAGAAAATATAAACAAGTGATGCTATATCACATGTAAAATCAATAAGGTCATGGAATAAATGAAGTTGATCATGCTCTATTGCCCATATGTTGTTGCCATGTACCATGGTTCTCTTAGCAGGGTTTTCATGTTAGAGCAATTCGATCGATTTCTCTAATATATGAGAGCGTAAATAGAGTGGACAGTGCCGGCATCCACCACTACAAGAAACATGGCTATCTATGACGGATCTTCTGAATGCCTCAACTTATGATGGAAAGTGTATGATTATGTCGTAAGTTTTTACGAAAGAAACCAATCTGTCGTAAATTCATTTATTTAAATATTTTTTATTAAAAAATAATAAATATATGTCATAAGTTTAAGTTTTCTCTAGAACTCGCGATGTATGTTTATAAGAGACTCTAGTTACCTTACTATGGAATTTTTCTATCATAACTTACAACGGATTTAAGACTTAATTTCCGTCATAAATATCCAGTTTTATTGTAGTGTACTCTAATTACTAATTAGCTCTCCAGTCTTAACACTTTACAACCCTCTCTTAAGTTAAAAGCCAGCTTTTTTGTAGTGAATGTAGCCAGTCAGTCAGCTACATATACAGTTTCATGCATAAACCACTTGTTAGAAAATGGTAAGTTTAAGACTCATTTTGTATGGGTTCTTGATGGAATTACCTTAATCTAACAGTTGGAGGTTGTTCCTTGTAATGAGGACTTAAACTTTCATGTTTGGATCTAAGACATTTTCTTAGTGTAATCCATAAATAAATTGAGTTGAAGTTAGTAGCTTGAATTAATTAATTAAATAAATCCTGACTTATAATTTTATTTTGAGCGGTGAATGTACGTGCCCCAGGGTGCTGAATGTACGTGCCCCAGGGTGCTGAATGTACGTGCCCCTGAGCGGTGATTGTACGTGCCCCTGAGTGCTGAATGTACGTGCCCCAGAGTGCTGAATGTACGTGCCCCTGAGTGGTGAATGTACTGAAATATATTCAATTAAAATAAAATGCATTAAGTCAGAATATTTATTGTAATTAATGCCATATATTCAGTTACGTTTTATTTTGTATTATATACAGAATCAAAACGTTTTGTGAGATACACTGAGAACAAAAATACAAAACCCTAGCTGCTGCTCTTCTCTATTTTCTCTCTACAATAATACATACAAAAAAGATTGCTTAGGTTTTTTGGGCGAACTGAGGTCAGGTCGCTGTTGATCAATTGCGTGTCTGTGAACGAGTTGATCGGAGCTGTTTTATCCTGGAGACGAGATTGCTGTAACCCAACACAGCGTAAGTGGGGCAATTATCGTTTCAAGAACAGTCTAGGCTTTTCAAGGGCTAGGCGACTCAGCTGTTATTCTGATTTTGATCAGTATTTGATAAAGCTTCGCAAGCTAAGTGATTTCTGTCTTTTCTTGTAGATTTAAGGTATTGATTATATTTCTGTTTTGCCTTCGTGTATTGTTTCGTTATTTGGTGCCTTGCCTGTTCTTGTTAATTCCTGATATATAACTGCCTCATTGTTGCGCTAATAGTTTAATATTTCCAACAATCTTGAAACGATAATTTGTGTTATATAGTTATTAGCAAGATGGTTAACGAAACTGAAACTCCTGTGACTGTTGTTGGTGCTCCTAGTTCTGGTTCTGGTGGTACTGCTACCATTGATTGGGCTACGTACAGTTTCCCTAAGCCTATTGATTTATCAGGCATGCCTGATAAATTCAGTGGGGGGCTTCTTTTTCTCGTTGGCAGAAAAAGATGAAGCTCTGGTTAACGCTCTGGTTAACGGTTAAGGGTGTTAGATATAATTGATGATTACTAATATTCTTAAAGTCTGTTTTAGAACAGGAATCATCAGAGTTTAAACTGGAAGCTGATCAGAGTTTAGCAAAGTCTGACAGAGTTTAATAAAGTCTGATCAGAGTTTACATAGTCAAGACTCGACAGAGTTTACACGTGGAAAGAGCTCAGAAGCGGATATACTTCAAGGAAGGATAGAAGCTGAGGAGTGATTTGCTGACTATGGAAACTAAACAGAAAACTGGAGCAATCTTTGATTGATAGAATTCATAGCAGATTTATAGGATATCAAATCAGAGATTGATTTTGTAACTGTGTCTATATAAACACAGATTAGGGTTACTCTATATGAGTTGAGTTATCGAGTACATTGTTAAGAACCCTAGCAGCTCTTAGTGATAATATATAAATCACTGAGAGAGTTTTTGTAACCTACTAAGCTTTGTGAATAAGAGTTTACTGCTTTCAATCTCTTATATTGTCCAATTGTGTTATTGATTGTGTTCACTATATCTGTTTATATAGTGAGTTTATAGGACCTAACAAGTGGTATCAGAGCCAGCTCTGTTAAGATTACTACAGTGAGATCTTAAACACAATCATGTCTGAAAAATCACAAGCTTCATCCTTTAGAGTCCCAACCCTTAAGGCATCTGAATATCCAGTCTGGAAAGAAAGAATGATCATATTCTTAGACTCTGTTGATCCAGAATACCTTGACCGGATTTATGATGGACCACATATGCCCACCAAGCTCTCTGTTGGGATTGCAGATGAACCTCAAAAGATGGTTCCAAAAGAAAAGAAAGACTATACTCCAGAGGACATCTCATCAATCAGCAAAGATGCAAAGGTGAAGCATCTGTTGCATAGTGCCCTTGATAATGCAATGTCTAATAGGGTGATTGGGTGCAAAACTGCTAAACAAATCTGGGATGCTCTGGAAACCAGATGTCAAGGAACTCAGGCCATTAAGAAAAACAGAAAAACAATCCTTACACAGGAGTATGAACACTTTGACTCAAAATCTGGTGAGTCCCTGACAGATCTGTATGACAGATTTGTCAAACTGCTGAATGACTTATCTCTGGTGGACAAGGAATATGATCTTGAAGACTCAAACCTCAAATTCCTTCTAGCTCTTCCTGAAAAATGGGATTTGAAAGTCACTACAATAAGAGACAATCTTGATCTTGGAGAAATGTCTCTTGATGATGTTTATGGAAGACTGAAGACTCATGAACTTGAGATGGAACAGAGGAGCAAACGACATGGAGGAAAATCAAAGTCTGTTGCTCTGAAAGTTCAAGAGGAAGCTGCTAAGAGCAAAGGAAAAGCTCGTGTCACAAAGTCTGACATTGAGACATCAGACTCTGATGACTCAAACTCTGATGTTCCCTCAGACTCTGAAGAAAGTGATGATGAGATGATGCAGTTAGCAGCATTAATGGTGAAGAGCTTCAAGAAGTTGGCCTACAAAAAGTTTAACAAAGGCAAAAGTTTTTCAAAGAAAGACAGAAACTCTGACAGAGTTTATGACAAGAAAAACTTTAAGAAGAATGAGGGCAAAGAAGGGAAAGCTGGAAAAGCTGACAAGTATACCTGTTTCAACTGTGGTGAAAAGGGACACTTTGCATCAGAATGCAAGAAACCTAACAAGGAAAAAGAAAAAGCTTTTATCACCAAGAAGGGAAACTGGACAGATACATCTGATTCAGAAGAAGAAGTCAATTATGCTCTGATGGCAAACACTGACAACAACTCTGAATCTGCTGCTAAGGTACCTCATTCTACTCTTGCCTTTGATACTGAAGATATAACTGAGTTAAGATTGTTTCTTAAAACTTTACATATCAGTTTTAGAGATCAGACTTTAGAGAATGAAAGATTAAAATCTGAAACTCTGAGTGTAAAGAAAAGGAATGATTTTCTAGAAAAAGAATTAGTTCAAATGTTGGAAGTTCAAAAAGAAAGAGATGATGCTGTCATTATCAAAGATGAATTATCAAAGAGGTATGCATCTCTTCAATCAGAACTTGCCAAGGAAAGAGAGATCATTAAAACATGGACTAATTCAGGCAAAACTACTCAGGATATCTTAGGTAGTGGAAACTGGAAGAAAGGACTAGGTTACACTAATAACTCAGAAGCTGAGTCATCAAAAACAGAGTTTGTTAAAACTCAAAAACCTAAGGTTAAACCTGTTAAATTTGTTGTTGAATCCTCTAAGACTAAACAATGTAGACCAAAATCAGAGATTAACAACAATTTAAAATCTGAAAAGCCCAAACAGGTTAACATAGGACTGATGACTCAGAAACAGCTTAAACATAAGCTTAAAGAGGTAAAGTCTGATGACAGAAACAAGGAGCCTAGGAAAAATAGAAATGGCAAAATTGGCATAGACAAGAGTAACAACTACATGCCTGTTCCAAATGCACCTAGGAAGACATGCCATAACTGTGGTAATACTAATCATCTTGCTAATTTTTGCAGGAAGAACAAGGACATTAACTCTTTACCTACAAAGTCTGGAGTTAGAAAAAGTAGTATTAGATATAAACCACAAGATCCATGTTTTCATTGTGGTAGTTTATGGCATTCTATTTATACTTGCAAAGAATATCATAGCCTGTATTATGATTATTATCAATTGAAACCTTCTTTAAAGGTTAATAAAAACTCTGCAAGTACAAACTCTGTTTCCAGTACAAACTCTGTTGCAAAGTCTGTTAGCTCAAACTCTGATAATAATACCGCTGCAAAAGCTAACAAACTTAATAAGGCCAAGGGATCCAAGCAAGTCTGGGTCCTTAAAACTAACAACTAGTGGTCTTTGTGATTGCAGGGCAACAGGAAGAATATCCTAGTCTTGGACAGTGGATGTTCAGGACACATGACTGGAAATAAGACCCTGCTGTCAGAGTTTGTGGAGAAGGCTGGCCCAAGTGTTTCTTATGGAGATGGCAACATAGGAAGGACTCTGGGATATGGCAACATCAATCTTGGAAATGTCATCATATCAAATGTAGCTCTTGTTCAAGGGCTGAAACACAATTTACTCTCTGTCAGTCAGATCTGTGACAGAGGATATCATGTTGATTTCTATGAAGAACACAGTGAGATAGTAAGCAAGTCAACAGGCAAAGTGGCAGTAACTGCTCACAGACATGGGAATATTTATGAAATCCACTTGCCTACAAACTCTGAAGGAAAAGCAATTTGCTTGTCTACAAGGATCTCTGCAGAAGAAAGCTGGAAATGGCACAAGAAGCTTTCACATCTAAATTTCAATTCCATAAATGAGCTTATAAAGAAAAAGCTTGTGAGAGGACTCCCTGAATCACTACTGACATCTGATGGATTGTGTGATTCATGTCAAAAAGCCAAGCAGAGAAAGACATCTTTCAAGAGTAAGACTGAATTCTCAATAAACAAACCATATCATCTTCTACATGTTGATCTATTTGGACCAGTCAATGTACCATCCATTGCAAGGAAGAAATATGCTCTTGTCATTGTTGATGAGTATACTAGATACACTTGGGTATATTTTCTTCACTCTAAAGATGAAACAGCCTTGCATCTGATGGATCATGTGACACAACTGGATCATGAATCTGAAGACAAAGTGAAAATCATTAGAAGTGATAATGGAACTGAGTTTAGAAATTCAACAATGGAAGAGTTCTGCAAAGAAAGAGGTGTAGTGCAACAGTTCTCTGCACCTGGTACACCACAGCAAAATGGTGTAGTTGAAAGGAAAAATAGAACTCTTATAGAAGCTGCCAGAACTATGCTTGATGAGGCTAAATTGCCTACTTATTTCTGGGCAGAAGCTGTTCAAACAGCATGTTTCACTCAAAATGCAACCTTGATTAATAAGCATGGCAAGACCCCATATGAGATGGTGAAGAAAAAGAAGCCAAATCTGAAGTACTTTCACATATTTGGGTGCAAATGCTTTGTATTGAAGACTCATCCAGAACAGCTTACCAAGTTTGATTTAAAAGCTGATGAAGGCATTTTTGTAGGTTATCCTATCATAACAAAGGCCTTCAGAGTCTATAATCTGAGAACCAAGGTGATCATGGAATCCATACATGTGTCATTTGATGACAAAAGAATAATGGGTCTAACAGATATGGATGATCATGAAGAACTGCATTTTGAAAATGAAGAAATATTCTCTGATTCAACAAACTCTGATGAACAGTCAAACTCTGACTGTGAACAAAACACAGCAAACTCTGGTGAAAATTCACAAGTTCATGATGATGAAGCACTTGCTGAGGGGGAGCATCAGAATGTTTCAGACTCTACTCAAGACTCATCAGAGAATGCTAACTCAAACTCATCAGAGAATATTGATTCAAACTCTGATAGCACAATTGCAGGGGGAGCTACAGAGAATAATCAGCAGAATCAGGAGAGCATGGATCAAGGGGGAGGATCCAATGATGAAAATGGTCAACTTCCACATGCAAGGAAGTGGACAAAATCTCATACACCTGATTTGATTATTGGAAATCCAGAAGCAGGTGTACAAACAAGGACAGCTACAGCCAATGAGTGTTTACATCATTGCTTTCTGTCACAAACAGAACCCAAAAAGGTGGAGGAAGCTCTTCAAGATCCTGATTGGATTCAAGCAATGCAAGAAGAGTTAAATGAATTTGAGAGAAATAAAGTCTGGACCCTAGTACCAAGACCTAAAGACAGATCAATAGTTGGTGCAAAATGGGTGTTCAGAAACAAAACTGACAGTGAGGGTGTCATTACAAGGAATAAAGCAAGGCTTGTGGCAAAAGGGTATTCACAACAGGAAGGTATTGATTATGATGAGACATTTGCTCCAGTTGCAAGATTGGAGGCAATTAGAATCTTTCTGGCCTATGCTGCACACAAGAAATTCAAAGTATTTCAGATGGATGTCAAAAGTGCTTTTCTAAATGGGAAACTGGATGAAGAGGTATATGTTGAACAACCTCCAGGCTTTGTGGATCCAAAACATCCAGACTATGTCTACAGGTTGGACAAAGCACTTTATGGACTAAAGCAGGCTCCAAGGGCATGGTATGAAACTCTAGCTCAATTTCTTCTTGAAAGTGGATTTACTAGAGGTACCATAGATAAAACTCTGTTTTACTTGAATCATGGTAATGATCTGCTATTAGTTCAAATCTATGTTGATGACATTATTTTTGGCTCCACTAATGCTAAACTCTGTCAAAGATTTGCCAAGCTCATGCAGTCTAGGTACCAAATGAGCATGATGGGGGAACTCAGTTATTTTCTGGGCTTACAAGTTGAACAGACTGAAGATGGGATTTTTATAAATCAAGCCAAGTATACCAGAAATCTTTTAAAGAAATTTGGTATGCAAGACAGTTCTGCTGCAACTACTCCTATGGCAACAGCAACAAAACTAGACAAAGATACTGGTGCATCAGTGGATATCACAAACTATAGAGGAATGATTGGATCATTGCTTTATCTGACTGCAAGTAGACCAGACATTATGTATGCCACATGTCTATGTGCAAGATTTCAGGCAGATCCAAGAGAACCTCATCTGATTGCAGTAAAGAGGATATTCAGATATCTCAAGGGAACCACATCATTGGGACTATGGTACCCTAGAGAATCAGATTTTAGTCTTATTGGATACTCTGATGCAGATTTTGCAGGTTGCAAAATTGACAGGAAAAGCACAAGTGGGAGTTGTCAATTTCTGGGTGGAAGACTAGTTTCTTGGTACAGTAAGAAGCAGAAGTCCATCTCAACATCAACAGCAGAATCAGAGTATATTGCTGCAGGCAGCTGTTGTGCTCAAATTCTTTGGATGAAGAATCAACTGTTGGACTATGGGTTATCCTTCTCTAAAATTCCTATTTATTGTGATAACCAAAGTGCTATTGCTATGACAGGAAATCCAGTTCAACATTCTCTGACAAAGCACATCAGTATAAGATATCATTTTATAAGGGAGCATGTGGAGGAAGGAACCATTGAACTTCACTTTGTTCCTACTGAACAGCAGCTAGCAGACATTTTCACCAAGCCATTAAGTGAAGCAACTTTTACTAGGCTGGTGAATGAGCTAGGAATGATATCAGGAACTGAGTAAACATATTGGTTAGATCTTTAAAATTTAACTTGTCAAATTTACCATATGTATTACTCACACATCTGCCATGATATACTCTGATTGATAAAATCTGATAACATTCTCTGATAATATACTCTGTTTGCTTTACTCTGATAACATTCTCTGATAATATTCTCTGATGCTTATAAAACTCTGAATCTTGATAAGTGATCTCATTTTTATCTTCTCTGAGACAAATCACCTATGAAGATACCATGAAGCATGTTCTGAATGAGTAATCATGAATCTCAGCTAAGTTCCTTAATCCTGATCTCAATTTTGTGCTACACTAGTTCACACTCTGCATGCTGATATCATTGAGACTCTACTACTTCACATATCTTAATTATAAGTGAGACTGATTAATTTAAATTTTCTCTCATCTACTAGACAGTGATTATAAACTCTGATGTTTTTTTTCCTGAGACAAAACCCCCCCTGAAAAATAAGCATGGTACTCCTTTGAGATCTTAGATGTTAATATGACAGTGACTGGGAAGAACCAAACATTTGCTGGTATTAAGTAATTGCTAAGATTTTATAATCTATGGTGACCAGTCACAATCTCTGATTACTGGAGAAATACTAATGCAATAGTATATTTAAAGGTCGTGCCTCACTTACACTGAGAAGCGTCCTTGAAAAAAAAAAAAAAAAAAAAAAAAAAAAAAAAAAAAAAAAAAAAGGGGGTTATATTATTTTATCTGAATCATCAGAGTATGTCTCAGTCTAAATTTTGAGAGTTTGCATAAATTATTTTTGTCTACCTTATAATTACGAAATTGTGAAATTTTATATTCTCTGATTTAACATGACCACACACACATTTCACAGGCACATTATTGAGCTATGGATTTTAGAACAAACTCTGATTTATTGATGAATATTCTGAAAATTATGTCTTTATTCTGAGGTTTGCAGAAATTTATTTTCTTTGACTTAAATCTCAGAGTTTAAAATTCGAGAGATTTGATCTTGATTTTTATTTCAAATATTCAGAGAATGTGAAGAGAATATGTTTCAAACGGATGTATTATTAGTGGGTTTACATGCACAACATTTTAATAGGAGAACGTGTAATCAGCATTTATTACTGCGCATGTTTTACTGCACTCATGATGATTACTCTCGTTTCTCTATCCCACTAACATTCATCTACCAGTTACATTTTGACAGGTGTCTAATTGAACAAAAAGCCCATGCGTACTCAGTTCAACAAAATCTGAAGAGTTTTTCAGATCAGATTTTATTGCTTATTATTCAATTTTACACTTACTCTCTACTTTCATTTTCTAACCAACACTCTTACACTCTGTTCTCTGCAAATTCAAACCTTCGTCTACACACTTCCTCAAACATCTTCTTCTCATAATCTCTGTTCTAATGGCCACTACAGCTTTTATCTTGGCAGGTGTTGAATTCGTTCCTAATAACTATGCAGCCATCCTTGATACTGCTGAAGCCCCAAGGGATTATCATCCCTTTCAGCGATTCTTGGCACAAAGTGTCATCGGTACAGCTCTCACCGCTCCTGCAAGACTTTCAGGAAGCCAAATCATCAGCTTTTGGAGGACGGGTACATATGACAATGGTGGTGCAGATGGATCACCATCAATTGTGTTTTCCTATGATGGGGAGGAGTATGCAGTTACTCCAGCAACAGTCCGTCAGGCACTCAACTTGCCAGAACATCCTGCATACATTACAAATGGAGATGCAAATCTCAGAACAATGATGCTTGATTTGGGGTACTACGAATCTCTGGATAAACTGGGTCAGCTGAAGCGTCCATGGCTCAATAAGGAGTGGAGCTTTTTCTTTGATTGCATTACTAGAGCTTTCCAGAAGAAATCTACCAACTGGGATGCTATTCCAATGGACATGCTCCAAATCGGGTATTCTCTGATCTATTCTACTGCTTTTGATTTTGGTAGATTAGTTCTTAGAAATATTGGTGAAAGAATGCTTGAGAACAGGAACGTCATATATTTCTCAAGATTTTGTCAATTGTTGTTTAATGCCACTGTTGGAGAAGTGGATTTTGATGCTGCAGATGAGATCAAACCTTTTAAACTTCATAAAAGGGCTTTTAAGGATCTCATATCTAAAGATGAGAAGAGACCAGTTCTCAGGCCTCTACAAATCCCAGCTCCATTCAGAGCAAGGCTGAACCTTCCTCAAGAACCACATCAACAGCCTCAACAACCTCAACCACAACATCCAACCTCTCCCACAGTCACCAGAAAACCCAGATCATCAACTACCAAACCATCCAAATCTACAAAGTCTGATGACCAACCCTCTACTACCAAAACCAGAACCTCTGTTGATACACAAGTTCTAAAGACAAAGTCTGATAAACCAGCAAACTCTGATGCTGCAAACTCTGATAATGTCCACAATGAAGCTGCTTCTCCTCCAAAGCAGAAGAAAAGAAGAAGGCTTGTTGCAGCATATGACTTTGATGATCTTGAACCTGCACAAGATGTAAACTCTGAACCTACACCTACAACAACCAATGAACCTGCTCAGTCTAGTCCTCAACAAAAACCAGCTAGATTCAAAAGAAGGGCACACAAGCCAAAGAGAGCCAAGATTCCAGAATCTGAAATTACTGATTTCACTATCCAAGAAGAACAAACACCATCAAGCCCAATTCCTGTTGATCCTTCTCAAGCTCTGATGGTGGAACCTCTTCAAGCTGTTCCTATCACTGATGCCACACCATTATCTCCTACAACATCTCCTAAAGCATCTCCTACAGCATCTGTAGTAGATGAAGAGATCAGGTGTGATGAACCAGTTACTGCTGAAGCTGGAGCAACTCAGTCTGATTGTCAAACTCCACTATCTGATCATGGTCAAATTCCTCAATCTCCAATGAAAATTCCAGAGGATGCCATTGTTCATGATACAGCTCCAGAGAACTACAGGTCTGATGTAGTTGATGAAACTGACAAAGTAGCTGTGGAAGTGTTACAAACTCTTGCTCAGACTGGTGAAGAGCCCATCAAGTCACAGTCTGAAGATAAAGGAAAATCTGCTCAGGATAATGTGGAGAAAGTTGCAGATCCTGTTCCTGCAGATGAAAAAGCAAACTCTGATCCTGAGGATGATACCAGTTCAGATACTGACAAGGATGACAATGCTGAAATCCCTTTGACACAACAGAAATGGGAGTCTACTAGCCAGTTCAATGCAAGGCTACAAACTCTGAATACAGCCTCTGAGCCACTCCCAAGGGATCTTCAGGTTGATCCACCAAATGAAGTCTGGGATAAACTCTGGTTGAGTCACCAGCACTCCTTGGAAACACCTAAAGCTGAAGAGTTCTTAGCTATGGCAGAGAAGAGAATTACAAACTCTGATGTTATGTCAAGCCTCAAGGGCACAATTCTATATCTGAAGACATTTCATCCTGCTCATGCCCAGACATCTAAATCAATAGATGGTCTAAGAACAGAGATGGCAAAGGTCAAGGAGACAAATGACCTGGAAAAGAAAAGGACCATCAATCCTATGAAAGAAAGTGTACAGAAGCTGGTCACTACAAATGAATCTCTTAACCAAAGGATGACCTTGATTGAATCAAATCAAGAAAAGATGTCCAAACAGCTTGAAGCCATTCAAACTTCACTTTCTCTGATCACATCAATTCTGATACCTGATGAGGATGATGTCAAAAAGGGGGAGAGAGTAGCTAAAGTCAAATGCAAGTCTACTACTCAACCTCTGAAAAGGAAGAAAAAGGATGATGATGATGATGCTGATGATTTTACAAAGCACAAAAGATTTCAAGCAGGGACTGGTGGAAGAGTTTCAAACTCTGACAGTCAGAAACAATCTAAGCAAAGCACAAAGTCTGGTCCAACTCACAACATCACATCTGGATCTAAGCAAAGACCAGTGACTGGATCAGACAAACCCATGACTGATGAAGAGCTTGCTAGATTGATTTTTGAACAAGAAAATCCAGAAGCAAATTTGGATTTGGAGTTGATTGCTGCAGAAGAAGAAGAACTAAAGAAAGAATATGCTGAAGCAATAAAGTCTGGAAAGATCCAAAAGCCTGCAAAGTCAACTACCAAGCCAAAAGAAAAAGGGATACTGATCAAGGAAGCTACTGTTGCTGATCAGAGTTTACCAGTCAAAAAGGTATACTCTGAAGATGAATACACCTCTAAGGGTAAAAGCAAAGTAGATGAAAATCTGGAGAAAGGCTGGGAAAAGAAGAAGCCTACAACCTCTGACAAGGATCAAGTTGTGAGGGAAAGGAAAACAGAAGCTGCAATCTCTGACAAAGCTCATGTTGCAGAACCTCAAAAAGAAAGACTGACCTCTGACACAGCTCAAGTCAATAAGGAAGCAAAGAAAGACACAGTCTCTGACAAAGCTCAAGCTGTGTTCAAACCAACAACTACTCCACTGGCTGGATTTGCAAAGCCTACTCTGATGACTGAAATAAGGTTTGAAAAAGGCTCAATTAAACCATTTTCTCATCAAAAGGTAGGAAGAGATAAAGGAGGGCTGGGATCCAAGTATGAAAAATTTGATCAGAGTATAGGATCAAGACCAGATGACCCCTCATCTCTCTGTGCTCCCAAGACTGGAGTATTGCAAGACAAAATGGATAAACTTGATTCAGTTCAGTTGGCAAAGAATGACAGAGGAGATAATATTCTTATCTACTTCATGTCTGATGGAACAGTGTTTAGAGTACTTGAAGCAGATCTCTATGCTAAACACTGGGAGGAATTGAGATATGTATCACACATATTTCAAGTGAAAAACAAGTCAGGACAACACATCTCCAACCTGCTAAAGGATCAGATCAGAAGAAAGATGGGGATTACAGGAAACAAAAATGCTGGACCTTTCATTCCTAAATACCTCAATCATAAAGGACAGCTGGTGGAGATGAAGAAAAATTCAGCAAAGATTGAAACAATAGGTGGAATCAGAACTCTTGCATTTAATGAAGAGTCTGATAAAGCTTACAATATCAGGCTGGATAGGGACTTGAAGAAGAACAAGATTTATGATCTCAGAGCTGCAATTTATCAAACTGGAGTTTCAGATCCAGAGCTGAGAGAGATCAAGAGACAAATGATTACAGTGCTTGAAGAAGCTGAAAAAGAACTCCTCAGAGGGTATCTAAAGACAGCAAATGGTGTCTATGCAGCTAAGGAGTAAAGTATCTGTAAGTCTTAAAAGTTTTCTGTTATATAGTTAAACTCTGTTGCATTTGACTTAAATGTTTTGACATCATCAATTATCTGTTAACTTGCACATAACTTATTCATGCACAAGTTGGGGGAGATTGTTAGATATAATTGATGATTACTAATATTCTTAAAGTCTGTTTTAGAACAGGAATCATCAGAGTTTAAACTGGAAGCTGATCAGAGTTTAGCAAAGTCTGACAGAGTTTAATAAAGTCTGATCAGAGTTTACATAGTCAAGACTCGACAGAGTTTACACGTGGAAAGAGCTCAGAAGCGGATATACTTCAAGGAAGGATAGAAGCTGAGGAGTGATTTGCTGACTATGGAAACTAAACAGAAAACTGGAGCAATCTTTGATTGATAGAATTCATAGCAGATTTATAGGATATCAAATCAGAGATTGATTTTGTAACTGTGTCTATATAAACACAGATTAGGGTTACTCTATATGAGTTGAGTTATCGAGTACATTGTTAAGAACCCTAGCAGCTCTTAGTGATAATATATAAATCACTGAGAGAGTTTTTGTAACCTACTAAGCTTTGTGAATAAGAGTTTACTGCTTTCAATCTCTTATATTGTCCAATTGTGTTATTGATTGTGTTCACTATATCTGTTTATATAGTGAGTTTATAGGACCTAACAAAGGGCTTATGGCCAGTGGTGCAGTATGATCCTCCTGTTTTGGATCAAGAGAAGGCTGATTCTGCAAAGGTTTATGCTTTGTGGGCTGAAAAGGATGGGGTGGCTAGGGCTGCTATTTTGGCAGCGTTAGCGAACACTCTATTCGATGTATATTCATCGGATGCCTATACTGCTAAGCTTTTGTGGGAGAAGCTGGACCAAACCCACAATACTGATTCTCAAGGTCTTGAGAAGTATAGTGTGGCGAGGTTTCTTGATTTCAAGCTGGTGGATGGAAAATCCATGACGGAACAGGTGCATGAATTTGAGATGTTGGTGCATGCTTTGAAGGAGTCCGGAATGGACCTGCCTGAAAAGTTTCAGGTTATGTCCGTGATTGAAAAACTCCCAAAGTCTTGGGAAGAATTTGCTCTCTCCCTGAAAAGACAGAAAGGAGAGATCACTTGGACTAATCTGATGTTGGACATCTCTGTGCAGGAGCAGCACAAGTCCAAACAAGGACATGTGATGCCTGCAGAGCATGGGAGTAGTTCGAAGGTGAACGTAGTAACTGTAGGACAGAAAAGGAAATATGTCACTAAGAAGGATAAACCCAAGAATGACAAGAACAAGGCTAAGAAACCAAAGGCAAACAAGCCATGTTGGTCTTGTGGACAGGTTGGTCATTGGAGCAAGGACTGTCCCATGAAGAAAGCTAAGAAAGCTGGTGTGGTAGCTCAGGATAATACTGTGCTTGGAACCACGAGTGGGCCTGTGGCTAACATGGTTGTTGGTGAGGTTGTTGCCTCTGAAACCAATGACGGGTATGTTGCCTACAACCCTGAACTGTTTTCCGCTTATCTGTCTCATGAATGGTTGATTGATACAGGAGCTAATGTGCATATTTGTGCTGATATTACTCTTTTTGTATCTTATCAACAGTGTCATGGAGTGACAGTGAGAATGGGGAATGCAAGTGCTGCTCAAGTGCTAGGAATTGGAAACGTGGACCTGAAGTTTGCTTCTGGGCGTGTTCTGACCCTCACTAGAGTGCATCATGTTCCTTCTATTCATAGAAATATTATAAGTGGAAGCTATTTAGTTAAAAATGGCTTTGAACTTTCTTTTAAATGTAATAAAGTTGTGATTACTCAAACTGGTACATTTGTTGGCAAGGGTTACTTGTCGGATGGTTTATTTTTGATAAATGTGGAACCCGTTTTGGGTGGTTTTATTAATGTTCCTTCTGTTAATTGTGTTGAATCATCTGATTTATGGCACTCACGACTTGGTCATTTAAATTTTGGTGCTCTAAAGAATATGATGAATTTAGAGTTGATTCCAAAGCATTCCATTGATAAGAAATCTAAGTGTCAAGTATGTGTGACTGCTAAACAAACAAAGAAACCTTTTCATAATGTTGTTAGGGATTCTGAATTGTTAGATTTAGTTCACACAGACATATGTGAATTCGGTGGTGTTTTGACTAAGGATCATTATAGATATTTCATTACCTTTATAGATGATTATAATAGATATTGTTATGTTTATTTGCTTAAACATAAGGATGAAGCACTAGAAAAATTCATTATGTTTAAAAATGAAGCTGAAACACAAACGAGCAAAGTACTTAAACGTTTGAGATCTGATAGAGGTGGTGAGTATACAAGTAACTTGTTTAATGAATTTTGCGCAAGCAATGGTATAGTTCATGAGGTTACTCCACCATACACACCTGAGTCTAATGGGGTGGCAGAGCGAAAGAACAGAACTTTTAAAGATATGATTAACAACATGTTGATTAATTCAGGGTTGCCTAAATACATGTGGGGAGAGGCTCTGAATACGGCTTGCCATATTCTGAATAGGGTCCCTTTGAAACACATGGATAAGACGCCATATGAATTATGGAGAAAACGTAAAACTAGTTTGAATTATCTTCGTGTGTGGGGGTGCCTTGCAAAGGTACTTGTACCTGAACACAAGAGAAAGAAACTAGGGCCTAAGACTGTTGATTGTATCTTTTTGGGCTATCTAGAGACCACAACCGCTATGAGATTTTTAGTTATAAAATCTGACATAGACGGCATTGTGGCTAATACGATAGTTGAGTTTCGTGATGCAACGTTCTTTGAGGACGTGTTCCCTATGAAGACTGGTATACCTCAGGGTAATTCTGAGGATGATCCGACTCTCACATCGAGTTCTATTCCCGATCATGTGGAAAAGATGACAAATGTGGGGGCGAATCCTAGTAGTAGCTCTACTCCTAACGAAGTAGAGGAACCTAGAAGGAGTAAGCGTGCAAAGGTAGTCAAGGACTTTGGAAGTGACTTTCTCACTTACAATGTCGAGGATGAACCTTTAACTTTCCGTCAAGCCATGGACTCTTCGGAGTCAAGGCATTGGAAAGGCGCTGTAAAGAGTGAGATGGACTCTATTGTTTCTAATGGAACATGGGAGTTAGTCGATCTCCCTCCTGGGTGTTCTACTATAGGATGTAAGTGGGTCTTCAAGAGAAAGTTGAACCCGGATGGCTCAATAGATAAGTACAAGGCGAGGCTAGTTGCTAAGGGTTTTAGGCAAAGAGAAGGTATAGACTATTTTGATACATACTCTCCTGTTGCTAGAATGACAACCATCCGAATGCTTATAGCATTGGCTTCTGTGCATGGTCTTATCGTCCATCAAATGGATGTAAAGACTGCTTTTCTTCATGGTGACCTTGAAGAAGAGATTTACATGGATCAGCCTGAAGGATTTATTGCTTCCGGTAACGAGAGGAAAGTATGTAAACTAGTCAAGTCCATCTATGGCCTTAAACAAGCACCTATCGACTGGCATAAAAAGTTTGATGAAACTGTTTTAGCATTCGAGTTTTTAGTTAATGAAAGTGATAAGTGCGTCTACTATAAGGTTAGAGGAAATGAATGTGTGATTGTATGCCTATATGTTGATGATATTTTGTTGTTTGGAACCAATATTGCGATTATTAACGAGACAAAGAGTTTCTTGAAAAGGCACTTTGAGATGAAGGATATGGGTGAGGCTAGTATGATTCTTGGGATCAAGTTAACACAGTCAACTGATGGAATAACCTTGTCACAGTCTCATTATATAGAGAAATCTATACTTGAGAAGTATGGTTATTCAAATTGTAGAATCGCGAGTACACCCTATGATCCTAAAGTGGCCCTTGTCAAGAAAAGTTCAGGTGTACCTGTGTCTCAGTTAAGGTATTCTCAGATTATTGGTAGTTTGCAATATCTTGCTAACGTGACTAGACCAGATATTTCTTATTCTGTGTCTAAGTTAGCCAGATATACAAGCTGTCCGAACAAGACTCATTGGGAGGCTCTGGATAGAGTTCTTAGATATCTCAAGGGAACTATTTCTCTTGGCTTGCATTACCGGAGATTTCCGGGGGTACTCGAGGGGTACAGTGATGCAAGTTGGATAGCTAAGAAATCCGGCTCCAATGGAGTGACTGGATATGTGTTTACCCTAGCGGGTGGAGCTGTGTCCTGGAAGTCTTCTAGACAGACTTTGATTACTCGGTCTACTTTTGAGGCTGAGTTGTGTGCATTGGATGCCACGGGGACGGAGGCTGAATGGTTACATGGACTGATGTCAATGTTACCTGTAGTAAGCAAACCGCTTCCTGCCATTTCTGTTCATTGTGATAGCCGTACAACTATTGACAAGATCAGAAGTGTAAAGTATAACGCTAAAACAAAGAGACACATCCAAGTTAGACTTAAGTCTATAAGGGGTCTTGTTTCTGATAGGGTTATAGCTATAGAGTTCATTGGAACTCAGGATAATATAGCTGACCCGTTGACTAAGGGGCTTGAGCATGCTGTAGTCCTTAAGTCGAGGTTGGGGATGGGACTGGTAACCCATCATGGTTCATCTACAGCGGGAACCCAATACACCTGAGAGGAGATCCCTCAAAGTGTATTCAATGTGGTAATAACAAGTTGTAAGGATGGATCGGTAGTACCTTTACTACATATAACTAGATACTTGTGTATCTGAGTCTATCCCCTGGAAACTTTAAAAGGTACTGTTACTGCATGTATAGCAAGAGTTTTAAAACTCTGAATGGGGTCAAGTCATTTGACGAGATGTTAGCAGTACATCTTTGGAGATGCCCAGCTAAGCGAATGTAATTGTGTGGTCGCAATTAGAGGAATGGGTTATTCCTTGAAACATTCGTCGAACAGGATCGAGACACGACCATTAACGTCTCAAAGCCGTAGATCTGTACCATAGCCTTTGACTTGTCGTCGTCTATGGAGTGTGGTTACACCAAACGGATAAAGATTCAAGGTGAAATATTCCATCTATATCCGGTAGCCATCGAAGTAGAGGACATAGGAGGGTTCAAACCCGGAAGGGTACCTACTCTGAAAAACAAGTCATGATAAAATCTGATATGCATTTCTGTATGGATTAGTGGGGGATTGTTAGAAAATGGTAAGTTTAAGACTCATTTTGTATGGGTTCTTGATGGAATTACCTTAATCTAACAGTTGGAGGTTGTTCCTTGTAATGAGGACTTAAACTTTCATGTTTGGATCTAAGACATTTTCTTAGTGTAATCCATAAATAAATTGAGTTGAAGTTAGTAGCTTGAATTAATTAATTAAATAAATCCTGACTTATAATTTTATTTTGAGCGGTGAATGTACGTGCCCCAGGGTGCTGAATGTACGTGCCCCAGGGTGCTGAATGTACGTGCCCTTGAGCGGTGATTGTACGTGCCCCTGAGTGCTGAATGTACGTGCCCCAGAGTGCTGAATGTACGTGCCCCTGAGTGGTGAATGTACTGAAATATATTCAATTAAAATAAAATGCATTAAGTCAGAATATTTATTGTAATTAATGCCATATCTTCAGTTACGTTTTATTTTGTATTATATACAGAATCAAAACGTTTTGTGAGATACACTGAGAACAAAAATACAAAACCCTAGCTGCTGCTCTTCTCTATTTTCTCTCTACAATAATACATACAAAAAAGATTGCTTAGGTTTTTTGGGCGAACTGAGGTCAGGTCGCTGTTGATCAATTGCGTGTCTGTGAACGAGTTGATCGGAGCTGTTTTATCCTGGAGACGAGATTGCTGTAACCCAACACAGCGTAAGTGGGGCAATTATCGTTTCAAGAACAGTCTAGGCTTTTCAAGGGCTAGGCGACTCAGCTGTTATTCTGATTTTGATCAGTATTTGATAAAGCTTCGCAAGCTAAGTGATTTCTGTCTTTTCTTGTAGATTTAAGGTATTGATTATATTTCTGTTTTGCCTTCGTGTATTGTTTCGTTATTTGGTGCCTTGCCTGTTCTTGTTAATTCCTGATATATAACTGCCTCATTGTTGCGCTAATAGTTTAATATTTCCAACACCACTTGTATATGTTCGTGCGTAGCAGCGTAGAAACAGGAACAAGATGGACAAATTGCGAAAGCTCAAGTTACCATTGGATCAATGCTGAATCTACGCTGAAATATTGAAATTTTTCACAGGAATCAAGTAAATGATTAAATAGGTATCCAATTCCATTGCTATATATGTTTCTTTGTGTGATCGGCTCTTCAATTGCATCACTAAGAATCATATCCTCCTAGATTGGTCATCAGTCGACCAAATTGACATGCAAAAACTCAATTACTCGTTTTCAATAAAATTCTTGTTTAAACTCAACAATTAAAAAAAAACTTCCTGAGAAAATTCAAAAAAAAAAAAGAGTCAATATTCGATGCAATTATAATACTTTTTTGATTTGTGGTCTATAAGCAAGTGGGAAAGAAAAAAGAAGTATTGCCTGATATATGGAAAGGGACTTGTTGTTGGTGTATATAGTTATTTTTAGACTTAATTCCCAAAAAAACTATATAACTATTGTGTTTTTTTCAATTTAACCATAATAGTACATTTGTTACTAGATAATGCAAGTAACTTGAAAAAACTTTTTCCATCTCAATTATAATGCAATTGTGGTCCATATTTAATTATACTTTCAACCAAACAGTGAATTTAATTGGCTTATTTCGGGTTAGGACGATCAAAGAAATCATCAATTGAGCTTTGGCATAGTTATGTATCCATTAGTTACCGTGCTTTTCTATTGTTTAGTTACTTAGCTGTGCAAAGTTAAATTAAATCGTTTTTCACAAGCTGTACCTATTAGGTGGTTCTTGTAGAATTAACTGTTGAAATTATTAATTTACCAAAATATTCTAATTATGTGTTTCACTCACGTGTAATTGTAAATTAACTTCAGAAGAAATCTAATTTTGCGGAAGCAAAAAATATCTATAAATAGCTAGACAGGATCCTTATTGTTACACACCAAGATTCTCACAATGTAAGTGTTAACTCATCATATCTTATCTGATCATAGTTCACCTGACAATTCATTTGTGTTTTTTTTGTTGAGTGGGTTCAATCCAAGTCCCACATCGGAAAGATATAGAAGATTTATCTTGAATATAAGCAGCCAAAGAACTCGTATGAGGCCTTTTGGGAGGAGCCCGAAAGCAAATCCGTGCGGGCTTGGCCACGGCCCAGAGCGGACAATATCATACTAATGCGGAATTAATGGGTGTTGCGCGGCCCAACAAGTGGTATCAGTGCCGAGGTTAAGAAGTTGATCCCGGGGTTGCGGGCTGTAGTTGTGTGATGTGGGGAGGCTCTCCAGAACTACGATTGGAGGTCTTGGACGGCGTGTCCCGCAAGATGAGGAACCGATGAGTAGCGGCGGTATAAGGGTCACAAGATTGGTGGTTCTTGGATTGAGGGGAGATTGTTGAGTGGGTTCAATCCAAGTCCCACATCGGAAAGATATAGAAGATTTATCTTGAATATAAGCAGCCAAAGAACTCCATTAGTATGAGGCCTTTTGGGAGGAGCCCGCAAGCAAATCCGTGCTGGCTTGGCCACGGCCCAGAGCGGACAATATCATACTAATGCGGAGTTAATGGGTGTTGCGCGGCCCAACATTTTTTTTAATTGTCAACAATGATAATTTGTTGTGTTTGATGCATGTTTTGCAGGGAACTCTCAAGGTTACTTTTGTTTGCTGCCGCAGCATGGCTTGCTAGCTGCATTATTTGTGTGCATGGGCATCAATCGAAATATTATTGTGTAGAAACATTTTTTTTTTAATTGTCAACAATGATAATTTGTTGTGTTGATGCATGTTTTGCAGGGAACTCTCAAGGTTACTTTTGTTTGCTGCCGCAGCATGGCTTGCTAGCTGCATTATTTGTGTGCATGGGCATCAATCGAAATATTATTGTGCGATGCCCTTCTACACGCGTGGTGCCAACCAAACAACGTACGCTGATTTCATTCACAATCTTCGAGATGAGATGGGAAGCCAATCCACCATCTACGGCATTCCCCAGCTCCAAGATGCGGCCAGTTTGGCAAATGAAGATCGATATGTTGAGGTGACACTCTATAGTTCAACTGGGACGAGTATCACTGTGGCGATAGACAAAGTCAATGCTTATGTAATTGGTTATCAGAATGGTTATGATGCTTATTTCTTTCCTGGTCAAGATGTTCCAGAGACATCTAATGTGTTTGTAGGCGCTACACGTTGCTTGCTTCCTTTTAATTCTTCCTACTCGGCTCTGGAGAAAAGCGCAGGCACTACAAGAGGAAGTACTAAATTAGGTATTGGGGAATTAGATAAAGCCATACAGGCTCTCTATGATAAGAAAGAAGACTCTGCTTTGGCTTGTTCCATGCTCATTGTCATTCAGATGATCTCAGATGCTGTGCGATCCAGGTAAATAATGGTAAATTATATAATTTAATTACTGTTAAGTGAGATGTAAATGAGTCAAACTGTTCGTGAGCTATTAGAGTTCGGCTGGTAAAATATTCGAATTCAACTCAGTAATAATCGAGCTCGAGCTCGAGCTATTTGAATGTTTTACCGAGCCGAGCTCGAGCTTCAAATTACTTGGCTTGTCAGGTTCGCGAGCCTTATCGAGCCTCTATTATTTTTAATTTTTTATTATAAGTTTTATAAAAATATTTAATATTTTATTTATATTTTTATATATTTAATTAAATCGAACTCGATTGAACCAATCATATTTCGAGTTTT
Source organism: Daucus carota subsp. sativus (assembly GCF_001625215.2). Taxonomy (NCBI): domain Eukaryota; kingdom Viridiplantae; phylum Streptophyta; class Magnoliopsida; order Apiales; family Apiaceae; genus Daucus; species Daucus carota. The sequence goes on from NC_030388.2 coordinate 20,907,518, forward strand.
TGTCAAATAAATATTCGGTGACTTGATTCGAGTTTTCGAGCTGCACTCGAGCCTATCGAATTCTTTACGAGTCGAGGTTCGAACATGAAATTAAAGGCTCGGTCGAACTCGAGCTCGAGTCCGAATCCCGAACTCGTTAATCAAGCTCGAAGCGAGCCCAGCAGTGTTCGACTCAGCTCGTCTCGATTACACCCCTATTTTACTAAGTAACACACTACAATTTAGTTTTGGTACACATAGGATTCAATATAAGGGGAACTTTCTGTTTTGTACATTTTTGTGCAGGTACGTAGAGAAGCTTATCCTGCAACACATTTCAAATGATAATAGTACTTCGGTGTTCCTTCCGACTCCTGCCATGATCGCCTTTCAGGACGAATGGAAAAACCTCTCCAGTAAAATCACGTATTCAGTTGGTGGCGTAATTTATCCTCCATTTATATTACCAACTGGTTCTAATCAAAAAGTGTCTGTCACCTCAGTCTTCATAACCTTCCGCTTAAATATTGGGGTCATTCTTTTCTACTGTCATCCAGCTACCGCTGTTCCAACACCTCACTCTGTTACTTGTCAGAACATTCCAGAACCTACTGTCCTGATCAGCGGTCGCAATGGGTACTGTGCTGATGTAGAATCAAACTTTTATAGAAACGGAGATGCAATAATCTTGTATCCATGTAAGTCCACTAAGAATGCAGGCGCAGCCAATCAGCTTTGGACAATTAAGAGAGACGGGAGCATTCAATGTCGCAAAAAGTGCTTGAACGCAAAGGCTCTTACAGCTGGGAAAAATAGGGCTTTTTTTTATTAATAATCACGTTTTCAATCTTATTTCCAAAAATACTACCTTATCCAATCTTATTTTCAAAAATACTACCTTCTCTAAAATATTTTCAAAAATACTGTGGTTGCATATGCAACCATATATGCAACTACAAATCCTGATTTCAAGTTTCAGATTTCAAATGTCATTTTCGACCTCATCGTTGGAATCGATGTATATATATATATATATATATATATATATATATATATATATATATATATATATATATATATATATATATATATATATATATATACATACATCGATTCCAGATATGAGGTCGAAAATGACATTTGAAAACTGGAACTTGAAATCATGAATTCAGTTGCATATATGGTTGCATATGGGTTGTATTCAGTTGATTCTATTGTAATCTAATGGCCCCGCCAGGGGCACCCATACATCAGTTGCAACTTACAGTTTTCCGTTGCATATGAGGTTGCACGCAACCTCATATGCAACCTCATATGCAACTAAATGCAACTGAAAACTGTAAGTTCCAACTGAAGTATGGGTGCCCCTGGCGGGGCCATTAGATTGCAATAGAATCAACTGAATGCAACCTCATATGCAACTAAATGCAACCTCATATGCAACTAAATGCAACTGAAAACTGTAAGTTCCAACTGAAGTATGGGTGCCCCTGGCGGGGCCATTTGATTGCAATAGAATCAACTGAATGCAACCTCATATGCAACTAAATGCAACCTCATATGCAACTAAATGCAACTGAAAACTGTAAGTTGCAACGGATGTATGGTGTGCCCCTGGCGGGGCCATTAGATTGCAATAGAATCAACTGAATGCAACCATATGCAACTGAATACAACCATATGCAACTATATATGCAACTGAATTCCTGATTTCGAGTTCCAGTTTTCAAATGTCATTTTCGACCTCATATTTGGAATCCATATATATATATATATATATATATATATATATATATATATATATATATATATATATATATCGACTCCAAAGATGAGGTCGAAAATGACATTTGAAAACTGAAACTTGAAATCAGGATTTGTAGTTGCATATATGGTTGCATATGCAACCACCGTATTTTTGGAAAATATTTTCAAAAAGGTAGTATTTTTGAAAATATTTTAGAGATTTGAAAATAAGATTGGATAAGGTAGTATTTTTGAAAATAAGATTGAAAAAACAATATACAAGATAATTCCCCGGAAAAATATGACAATCTACAACTGTTCAACAGCAGAGCCTGATTCCATCAAGTGGAACATAAATGATAATGGCAACATTGAAAATCCCAAGTCTGGATTAGCAGTCAGCGGTTTCAAGGGTAAAACCTTCTCTCCGTTGACAGTAGAAAAAAATACATATGCATCAAGCCAGGGCTGGCGCCTCAGCAATAACACTATGCCTGTAGTGACCCCTATTATTGGCTTCGAAAGTTTGTGTATGCAAGCATGTGGCGGTAATACAGTGGAAATGCTCGAGTGCAGTAACACAACTGCGCAGAAATGGAAACTTTATCCGGATGGTACTGTCCGACCATACTCTGCAACCTCTAATTGCCTCACCTCAAAGTCCTCCCAAGATGTCAAAACTTTGGTTCGTGCAATGGAGGTGATGCTGAACGATGGTTATTCAATTACGATTATAGCATTTCTGACGCAGCTAAAAAATTTGTGCTGGAAGTTAATAAACAGAAGAAGATAGTACTTGTTGAATGCCCTCCAGATACGCCCACAGATGAGCAGACGTGGTTTATAAATACTCTATCTGGATAAAGAATCAAGATCACTGTCATGATTCAAGCTATTTACTTGCAGATAGTAAATAATAAACAAGTGATGCTATATCACATGTGAAATCTATAAGGTCATGGAATAAATGAAGTTTATCTGCTCTATTGCCCATATTTTTTTTGCATGTACCATGGTTCTCTTAATTAGCAGGGTTTTCATGTTAGAGCAATTCGATCGCTTTCTATAACATATAAGAGCTTAATTAGAGTGGACAGTATCAGCGTCCACTCTAATTAAGCTCTCCAGACTTGACTCTTTACAGCCCTCTCTTAAGTTATTACCTGCGGTAAATACCCAGCTTTGTTGTAGTGAATGTGGCCAGTTAGTCAGCTACATATACAGTTCCATGCTTAATAAACCACTCGTCAGTTACTAGGATTCCATGCATTTTATGTAACCTTTCATCATCAAGGTGGATTGTGCATAACTAGTTGGAGTTGGCAATTGACTCACCCAGGAATTACAAGTCTTCTGTTGGTCCATGCAATCTCCCAAGTTATTTCAAAGCACGACTGCAATTTAGTCTGATTCATAAGGAATGCTGAATCTGCGTTGAAATGAAAATTCAAACAGGAACCAAGTAAATGATTAAATTGGTATCCGATCGCATTGTTATGTTTCCTTGTGTGATCGGCTCTTCAATTGCATCACTAAGAATCATATCCTACTATAGATTGGTCATCAGTCGACCAAATTGACATGCAAAAACTCAATTACTCGTTTTCAATAAAATTCTTGTTTAAACTCAACAATCAAAATAAACTTCCTGAGAAAATGCAAAGAAAAAAGAGTCAATATTTGATGCAATAATACTTTTTTGATTTGTGGTCTATATGCAAGTAGGAAAGAAAAAAGAAGCATTGCTGATATATGGAAAGGGACTTGTTGTTGGTATCCATAATTATTTTTAATCCGTACAAAAGAATACAAGTAATTTTCCATCTCAATTATAATGCAATTGTGGTCCATATTTAATTATACTTTCACGACACAGGTGTTGGGTTCCGTCCCGAATTCCTAAATAAGTCAAGAGTACTAATTTGAGAAGGTATCTTATTTATGATAATTGAGGCAATCCGATTCTTGGTAGAATATTAATTGTGGAAGGATTTCTATCCAAGATAGGAAAAGATGGTAATTATCATAAATAGGAATTTGAAGTAAATTAGGATTAGAATATTTGTGGTGCCTATAAATATAGTTATTTGTAGGAGTTTTATTGTATTGCAAAAGTTAGAGAGTTGTGTGAGAGATACACAAGAGAGAACTTTTGTGATCAAGTTGAGGGGTTTGTATACAAGAGTGTTGAGTGAGGGAGCGACTCCAATCTTGTAATACATTCATATTTAGTGGATTGGTGGTTTTACCCTCCCTTGAGGGGTTTCCACGTTAATTGTTTGTGTTCTTTACTTTCGTGCTTCTTATTGTGTTTGATTACCGTCAATCTATAGTGGATGCGATCCTAACAAACTGGTATCAAGAGCTCAGGTTCGAGGAGTAGATTCGACGTTAAAGAGGAGACAATCACGAAGTAGGCTGTTTGCGTGTAGTTGGTCTCGAGTTAATTTTTTGGCTTGATGGAGGATCTGAAATCGTTGAGGATTGATGCACCCAAGTATGATGGGAAGACGGATTTCACTATGTGGCAATTAACCGTCAAGGATGTGTTAATTCAACAAGGACTTGATGATGCCTTGGAGAAGACAAAGCCAAAAGAGATGAGTGATACAGATTGGGCGAAAATCCAGAAGAGAGCGGCGAGTACAATCAGGCTGGCACTTGCACCCGATGTGAGATATAACGTGTTGAAGAAGTCGACACCGAAGGAGATATGGGACAAGTTAGCAAGCATATACGCTTCAAAGTCGTTGACCAACCGACTTAATTTGAAGATGGAGTTGTACTCATTAAAACTGGATGAAGAAGGTAATCTCCATGATCACATTAGTTGTTTTAATCAGCTGGTATGTCATCTGGCTAATGTTGATGAGTCGATGAAAGACGAGGAACAAGCTCTGTTGCTGTTGTCATCATTACCGAAGTCCTTCAAATATTTTAAGCAGACGTTGTTAGTGGGGAGGACGTCTCTTACGCTTGATGATGTGTTAAAAGCGCTAAGAGATAATGAGAGGATGACAAAGGATGCTGTTTCTCAAAGTGGTGAGACGGTTTTAGCTGTCCAAAGTGCTTAAAGAGGGAGGAGTCGTGCGCGCAATGATCTACAAGGAAGAAGTAAATCTCGGCTGAGTAAGAAGGATATGAGCACTGTTGAGTGCTATTATTGTGGTGAAACGGGTCATATGCAGATGTTCTGTCCGAGCTTTAAAGAAGACATGAGATCCTTTAAAGAGATGAAGGGAAAGAACAAAGTTGAAGATGCGCACTCTACACATGTGATTGAGGATGGAGAGTTTTTGATGGCGAGTGAGGATACCGTTCCTGATTCGGTGATGAATAAATCAGAATGGGTGATGGATTCTGCTGCTTCCATGCACATATGTAGGGATCGAGCGATGTTTGAGACTTTATGCACGGATGAAGATCTTGGTAATATCATTGTGGGGAATGATGAGAAGATGAAGGTTCACGGGATTGGAACTGTTTGTCTTAAACTCCATGATGGTACAATCAAGAAGGCTCTCAATGTGAGATTTGTACCAGATGCATCAAAGAATGTGTTGTCTTTGAGCGTGTTGGCATCACAAGGGTACAGATTCGTTGGACGAGGGCGAAGTTGCAAGGTGTATAAAGGAAATAGCTTGATTCTACGAGGGATGATGAACAAGAAGAACATCTATTGTTTAGATGGTGGAGAAACGAAGACGAAGACCGAGAAAAAGGTGAGATTCTCGGATTCAGTTGAAGTATTAGGGAATTCGAGCCGAGGGAGGATTTGTTGGGTTCCGTCCCGAATTCCTAAATAAGTCAAGAGTCCTAATTTGAGAAGGTATCTTATTTATGATAATTGAGGCAATCCGATTCTTGGTAGAATATTAATTGTGGAAGGATTTCTATCCAAGATAGGAAAAGATGGTAATTATCATAAATAGGAATTTGAAGTAAATTAGGATTAGAATATTTGTGGTGCCTATAAATATAGTTATTTGTAGGAGTTTTATTGTATTGCAAAAGTTAGAGAGTTGTGTGAGAGATACACAAGAGAGAACTTTTGTGATCAAGTTGAGGGGTTTGTATACAAGAGTGTTGAGTGAGGGAGCGACTCCAATCTTGTAATACATTCATATTTAGTGGATTGGTGGTTTTACCCTCCCTTGAGGGGTTTCCACGTTAATTGTTTGTGTTCTTTACTTTCGTGCTTCTTATTGTGTTTGATTACCGTCAATCTATAGTGGATGCGATCCTAACAACAGGTCCCTTGCAGGGGCCTCTTAACCACAACACACTATTTTCTAATTGTTGGATGAATACTCAATACCCAAGATTATAACAAAATTTTAATACATTCAGCGTTTCTGTAATTTATATTTAGTAATTTGTGTGTGTGTCTATATATATATATATATATATAGGCTCATGATCAAATATAAACCACTTTTAAAATAAAAACTAGAAACCAATTCAAATTAGTGATATTCTCAATATAATTTAGTGGTATCCTCTTTAGAATTTAGTGATATGCGTTGCAAAAATTAGTGAAAAACTCCAGAGTCAGCGAAAATTTCAGATCTGTGCTTGTTATCGCTTCTGGGAGTAATATCGATTCTGAGAGGAGGTGAGCATGAAAGGGCAGGAGCATAGAAGGGATTGGGCAAGGCAAAAACAGGGTGGCGGAGGAGGTGGCAGATGAGGCAGCTGAGATGGCGGAGGAGGTAGACAACGGAGTGACGCTGTGGTTTCAGGCCTCTTAGCTTCGCCGGAGCCGTAGAAGACAGCTGGGGTTGCAATTAAAAGGCGGCAGTGGAGGTGAAAGAGGCGGAGGAAAGGAGCCGGCATCGGTGGAGGTGAAGGAGGCGGTGGAGGAGGAGGCAGCGGCAGAAGTGGAGGAGGCGGAGGTGGAGTGACGGAGATGGAGGTGGAGGTGAAGATGTAGATGGCAAGGAAGATGGAGAAGAAGGTGTATGTACTGGTGATATGTGCTTTAGGATTCAGTGATATTTAAGATGGGTTTTTAGTTTCTAGGATAAGAAGGTTTCTATTATAGTAAGACTCTATATATATATTACATTGAGCCTTTGAGGTATGTTAGATGGGGATACTTGATTCAAGATATTTTTAATTAATTGATACGTTAATAACTATTATTTTATTGATATTATAATAGTTTAATAATCTCTAATGTCACTACAAGAAAAGCGACTATTTTTGACCGTCAGATTATGATCGAATTTAAAAACTTGGTCGAAAATATGTAATTTCTTAATTTCGACCAAATTTGGTCGAAATTTAAATTCGACCGAAAGTCTGAAATTCTAAAATTTGAAAATTTCAAATATTTGTCAAAAAAATTGAAAATTTTAAATTCAACGCCCAAAAAGTATAATTTCGACCGAAATTAGTCGAATTTATAAATGCTGAATTCGACCAAATCCGGACAAATTTAACATATCACATTTTAAAAAGAAAATAACAGTAGAATCTACTATCCGGTTTTCCACCCCATTTTCAGCAACTATATTCATATTTCATCTATAATTTTTGATTGATATCGAAGCACCGATCTTCCAAGCATGTGTCTGATAAGCAGAGAACCCCTGAAGACATATTAAAAGAAGCAGAAAATGCAAAGCCAACAGTTAGAGGATGGGAGAAACTTACCAATACAGTTAGTAAAACATTTTGCATTCTCAAAATCCGAGCTTACCGATTATGAGAGTCAAAATTAATTTCTTAAAATTTATCTCAACACATGACAAATGATATTCTTCTTTGTTTTAATTTTTATGTTGGTATATATAATTATTTATATTAAACTAGCAACATTCAAAATTTTAAAAAAATGGTCGAAATTATTAAATTCGACCAGAAATGGTCGAAATTATTAAATTAAACCAAACATGATCGAAATTAGTTCAAATTTTTTTGACCAGAATTGGGCGATAATTTTTCCGCTCAAAAATTCCTTTCCCCCTTCATTTTGTAGTCAAAATAAATTCGATCATAAATGGTTGAAATTATTAAATTCGACTAGAAATTGTCGAAATTATTAAATTCGGCCAGAAATGGTCGAAATTAGTTGAAATTTTTTTGGGTGGGAAATTTCTCCCAATTATTTTGCCCTGAAAATTTTCGACCGACGAAAAAAGGTCGAATTTATTTCTATTTTCGACCAACTGGTAAAGTCATACTTCAGTCATCCCCAAGGTCTTGGGTTCGACTCTCACCTATATCAGAATTCAGGTATCGAACAGATACTATAGCTATAAAATAGTTTAATCAAAAAAAAAAACTAAATTCGACTGAAAATATTTTCGACCGAATTTTGGTTGTAATATTTAATTTCGACCGTTTTTATTTTTGACCGTTTACGGCCAAAAATAATCATTGGTTGAATTTCTGGTCAAAAATAGCCTTTTTTCTTTGCTTATCGTTGTAGTTGCATAGTTGAATTTTGTCAAGGATAATTGATGAGTGATACGAGAACTACTCAACTTTCCCTTCTATATAGTTATAAGATTATTTACGGTTCCACTTATGACGGTTCGAAAACTGTTTGAACCGGCCCGAACTGCCCCGGCCGCCCGAATGGCCGGGTCTAATTGCAAAACTTTGTGACAAGATCATGTATCTTGTATATTTGACGAGAGTAAAACATGAATTCATCACACGCCTGAACTTTTATAATCATATATGCTAACGTATGTTAATCTCTATATAATATTTAATTATCAGTCCTCGGTATTAGAATGGTTTTAATTAATGGATTTTTAATGATGTGCGGAATGAGTGAACATGAACATGAACATGTATATTCTTTATGACGATGTGAATATGTTATTTTGCAATATGGGCATACACCATTTAATACAAATTCGGAAAAGCAGGAAGATTGATATGGAATTTGGTAAAGTCGTTTGAAAATGAGGCAGAAGAGCCGAAATTGAGAGAGAAGTGGGTTATATTTAAAACGGAGGAGACTAAATAAGAAAATTAGTGTAGATGTATGTAAATAGCTAAAATAAAACACTGAACATATATTATATATAAATTTAAATATTAATATAAAAACATTAAATTTATATTAAAAAAAAATTCGAAAGAATATTGCCTGCCCATGAGAAGCGGGCAAGCATACTAGTAAAGGATATTTGGCACATAGCCATTACCCAGTTGGCTTTAGCAAGACTCAACCGATCTGGTGGACAAATTTCTGAATTAGTCTTCTGTAGTCCATACAAAATTCGTTGTTATTTTAAAGCAAGAATGCATTTTAGTTTAAACTAGTTGAGAAGCCGCGCGTTGCGGCGGCTTATAAAAATTATATTAATGATTCAATATTAATATTTGTAGAAGCCAATAATTTTGTGGCTGTCTATAAAAAGTATATTAATGATTAAAAATTAATATTTGTAGGATAAAATAAATTTAATATTATAACAATCTTGATGTAATACCAATACTAATATATAAAATTGTAAAATTGGACTATAATTCATGGTGAAAAAATAAAAAATAAATTTCTACATGTAATTAACAATTTAAAGCATGACGAATCTTAATTTTATTTCTGTTTTTTTTTTAAAGTAATCATGTCCTTACGTTGACACCTTCCTCCAAAGTTTTTAGATTGATTATGCACAAAAACATCTAACTTAATTCCGTGAGATAGAGGTCTATAACTAACCTTTATTTTTGAATACTGTATGAATAGTCTTCACTTAAAATTTGCTTGAACGGAGCAAGCAGATAATGCATGAATAATATTTTTCTGTGTACAAAGTAAATCATATAAAAATTAACAACAACAAACATGCCCGATAAACAAAACAAATATTATAAAAGAATAATCAACAAACATACATCACTAATAGTTAATTTATTGATATCATCCATCAATATCATGTCAAGACTATATTCTTCTCCCGTGTTTGGATCTGTCAACTCCCACGTAGCGGTCTATAACTACCTTTGCTTGTAACAACCTTTATTTTTTTTAATACCGTATAAACAGCTTTCACTTATCGTTGCAAAAGTACGGCACCACCGAGTTAGAAATCGAGCAAGAGAACTATCACCAGGGAGAGGTAGAGTAGTGGTATTGAGAGAGAGTATATGTGTTTAGATGATCCAAAACCCTACAACCTATAGGGGTATTTATAGGTGCAGAGAGACTTGTGTGCTACTCTTTCCTATAATTAAATAATCTGAAACAAAATCAGATTAAAACTTTCAAGCTGCTATATTCCATAAATAATCTGAAACAAAATCAAATTCTGAAATATATCCGAAACTAAAAAAAGGTAGTTCTAATTTATTGATATTTTTCACCCGAAAATTTCAGAAAATTGGAAATTTTAATAAATAGAACGGAGCGATGTGAGAGGCTCCACCTACACACCTCGCTTCTCCTTTATATAGAAACAAAATCAGATTAAAACTTTCAAGTTACTATATTCCGTAGATAATTCGAAACAAAATCAGATTCTGAAACTTACTTTTAATATATCCGAAACTAAAAAAGGTAGTTTTAGTTTCTGATATTATTCATTTAAAAGTTCCAAAAAATCAGATTCTGAAACTTACTTCTAATATATCCGAAACTAAAAAAGGTAGTTCTGATATTTGATATTTTTCATCCAAAAATTCCAAAAAATTAGAAAAATAGAACGGAGCGATGTGAGAGGCGCCACCTACACGCCCCTCGCTTCTCCTTTATATAAGTATATTGATTTCAAAAGAATACTATAAATTACCAGCTCGTTAATTAATGTAGCACAGATACAATGCAACTACTAATAAATAGCTAAAAGAACTTAAAGATCAATATTTCAAGTTTTAAAAGAAAGGCTTATCAATACATTAGCCTTCGTACTGTATTTCTACTGAGCTAGTTGTTAGGAGTTGTCCCACATTGGTTGTGGGAGGGGTATAAAACTAGAATATAAGCAGCCAGAACAACTTCAATAGTACGAGGCCTTTTGAGAGGTGCCCAAAAACAAAGTCGTGCGGGTTAAGCCCAAAACGGACAATATCGTACTATTGTGGAGTTAGGGCTGACCCAACAAGTGGTATTAGAGCATAAGTACACATGATCACCTGATGATAAATTGTTGATTCTTGTGTTCTAGTACTTGCAAAAAAAAGACTAAGGGGACCTTTAAATTAAGGTTGGGAATGGGAATTTGAGTTAACGGGAAAAAGAATGATATGGAAATTTAAGATGTGGGAAGAGTATGATTTAACCACCTATTAACAGAGTTCATTAACCTTGAACCAAACATCCCTAAATGTTAGGTCCAAAATATGATCAAGAATGTTTATAAAAATATCATTATTGATATGGGCCCATGAATATAGGGACATCAGATTGGACATCAGATTGTCTTATACAAGCAAGAGCGTGCCCCACTCTTATGAGAGGGCACATGCCCCACTCTTATGAGAGGGCACATTCCCTCAATATTTGAAGTTCGGGTTATATATCAAAGTCACCGCCCATTACGTAATAATGTCTCACTTTACCCACCCATTTCATCGGCCACTCGTTTAAACCACTATAAACCAAATATATATCATTTTACTCACATCCTTAATTATACTTATTTACTTAATCATTTATAAAAAATCAACTGTTTGTTTTTTTACTACAAAACCACCTCGTGCACCTTCATAATTGTCTCTATTATTTATCAAAATAATTTAGAAATTTCTAAAGCAACATATTTAGGGTGATCACATAAATATATATTTATTACTATATATTTTTTTAATAAATAGCTATGTTACTTTATTAATTTTCAAATTATTTTGATAAATACTAGAGACAATTATGAAGGTACTCGAGGCGGTTTTATAGCAAAAAAACAAATGGTTAATTTTTTATAAATGATTAAATAAAAATGTATGAATAGTATTGTGGGTAAAATGATATATATTTTGTTTACAGTGGCTCAAACGAGTTCCCGATGAGATGGGTGGGTAAAGTGAGAAATTTTGATGTAATGGGTGGCCAATTTGATATAAAACCCTTTGAAGTTCAGTCAAGAGTCTGTATATCCTTGTATGCATATATCTCTAGGATATGATGAAAGTAGTGTAGACCGGGTGCTCGAAGAGAGTGAGTTTACTTCTCCGTTAGCTTATAGTGATGGTCGAATAAACATTTTATAGTACGATGGTAGAATTGGCCCTCGTCGAGGAAAATGGTATATTGGTATACTTCTACATTGTCTTTAAGAAACACCAGACCTACGGCTATAAAATAAAAATCGGGCAAGACGAAAAATCAAGAATGATACTCGTACCTAACATAGATGCACTTGTTTAGCTTGAAAGGGAAGTCCAGTGGAGGTGCTAAACAGGGCCGGGCCTAGAGATTCGAGTGCCCTAAACGAAAATTGAAAATGGTGCCCCTATTTTTCAAGATCGTAAAGGAAAATTTTACATACATTCAGATCAATATACAATGACATAATCAAAAACACTTTTTAAGATTAACACGGTAAATTCAAATACAAATAAATATATATATAAATGCATAAATTTATTAGTATATACTACATATATAAAGATTTTTTGGTGCCCCTGGGACAGTGGTGCCCTAGGCGGCCGCCTTGGTCGCCTTACCCAAGGGCCGGCCCTGGTGCTAAAAATGATGTTATATCCATAATATAGCACTTATCAAAAAATCAAATTCCAATTGGATGCTAAACTTCATTTTAAAATAGCAAAACGCTATACTTGTGGTATTGTTGAGTGAGTGTCAACTAAGTCACAGATGAAAAAGATAGAAAAGATTTGTATTCAATATAAGCAATCTAACAACTCAATTAATATGAAGCTTTTTTAGGAGGAACTCAAAAACAAATCCGTGAAAGATTGGACACGGCCCAGATAATAAATAGGAAAGTGGGGAAATATAGAGAAATAGCAAGTTTGATAATTTTTGTTTCATTACATTTAAAAGATGTTAGAAAAGTTAATTAAATATAGATTATTTGGTCTTATTTAATTTGGAGTAAATACAGATACATATTGGAGTACAAGTAACATCACAAGTACTTTTTTAATTTGGTGCTAAAATATACTCCCTCTGTCCCAGGTTATTTATGTTACTTTTTGACACGTATTTTGATACTCCTATAAAGTATAATTTCATAATACCTTTTATTTTTTGTTCCCTGAATAAAAATTTGATGTTTAAACTTTTGCTAAAAAAATAAATTAAGAAAAATATTATGAAACTATAATTTATAAGAATCTCAAATGCGTATAAAAATATAAATAAAAAATCACGTGGACGGAAGGAGGAGTAGCGACGCTAGGTATTTTAGCACCACCGTCGACCATGGTCTTAGGTGAAAGAAATTAGATCACCATGCTTTGGTGTGAGATAAAACTAGATATTGCATGCTAAGTCTACGATCCAGATTTGTCCCGAAGTGGACAGATTAAAAACAGAGGCTAACTGTGTATCAATTAGCTAATGTGTTTTCCCTTTTTTGCATACTGAATTGGGCAAAGTAAATTAACATTGTTTTGATTACAATATTAACAAGCTGGTACCATTTAGTTGGTTCTTGTAGAATTAACTCTTGAAATTATTAATTAACCTAAATATTCTAATTCTGTGTTTCACTCACGTGTAAATTAACTTCAGAAGAAATATAATTTTCTGGAAGCAAAAAATCTATAAATAGCTAGACAGGATCCTTATTGTTACACACCAAGATCCTCACAATGTAAGTGTCATATCTTAGCTCAGAGTTCAAACTGAGAATTTCATTTGTGTAATTTCAACACTGTGAAGGTTTTTGTATTCTTTCATTTGTTGAAGGCTTAGTTGAAGCTCTGCAACAATGGTAATAATTTTATGTGTTGATGCATATTTTGCAGGCAAGAAGTCATGTCAGTAACACTCTCAAGGTTCCTTTTGTTTGCTGCCGCAGCATGGCTTGCTAGCAGCACTTGTGTGCATGGACATCAATCGAAATATTATTGTGTGCTGCCCTTTTACACTCGTGGTGCCACCCAAACAACGTACGGTGATTTCATTCACAATCTTCGACATGGGATGGGAAGCCAGTCCACCATCTATGGCATTCCCCAGCTCAAAGACGCGGCCAGTTGGGCAAATGCTGATCGATATGTTGAGGTCACACTCTACAATTCGGCTGGGACAAGCATCACTTTGGCGATAGACAAAGTCAATGTTTATGTAATTGGCTATCGTAATGGGTACGAGGCTTATTTCTTTCCAGGTCAAGATGGTCCAGAAACATCTAATGTGTTTGTAGGCACCACACGTTCCTTGCTTCCTTTCAATTCTTCCTACTCGGCTCTGGAGAAAAGCGCAGGCACTACAAGAGGAAGTATTAATTTAGGAATTGGGGAATTAGATAAAGCCATACAGGCTCTTTATGATAAAAAAGACTCTGCTATGGCTTCTTCCATGCTCATTGTCATTCAGATGATCTCAGATGCTGTACGATCCAGGTAATTAATAACAGTGAGTTTTACAATTCAATTACTGTTAACTAAGTAACACACTACAATTTAGTTTTGGTAAACAGAGGATTCAATTTAAAGGGAGCTTTATGTTTTGTACATTTTATGCAGGTACGTAGAGAAGCTTGTGCTGCAACACATTTCAAATGATAATAGTACATCCGTGTTCCTACCGACTCCTGCCATGATCGCCTTTGAGGATGACTGGAAAAACCTCTCCAATAAAATTACGAATTCAGTTGGTGGTGTAATCTATCCTCCATTTATATTGCCCACTGGTTCTAATCAAGATGTGTCTGTCACCTCAGTCTTCATAACCTTCCGCTTAAATATTGGGGTCATTCTTTTCTACTGTCATCCAGCTATAGCTATTCCACCACCTTCCTCGGTTACTTGTCAAAACATTCCAGAACCTACTGTCCTGATCAGCGGCCGCAATGGCTACTGTGTTGATGTAGAATCAAACTTTTTTAACGACGGAGACTCAATAATCTTGTATGCATGTAAGTCCGTTGACAATGCAGCCAATCAACTTTGGACAATCAAGAGAGATGGGAGCATTCAATCTGGTGGAAAGTGCTTGAACGCAAAGGGTCTTACAGCTGGACAGAACATGACTATCTACAACTGCTCAACAGCAACTGTTCCTGATGCCATCAAGTGGAACATACATGATAATGGCAACATTGAAAATCCCAAGTCCGGATTAGCATTGAGCGCTTTCAAGGGGAATATGTTCTCTGCGTTGACGGTGGAAAAGAATACATATGCATCAAGCCAGGGTTGGCGCCTCAGCAATAGCACTAAACCTGTAGTGACCCCTGTTATTGGCTACGAAAGTTTGTGTATGCAAGCATCTGCCAGTAATACTGTGCAAATGGTCGAGTGCAGTAACACGAATGCGCAGAAATGGGAACTTTATCCGGATGGTACTGTCCGACCTAATATTGCAACCTCGAGCTGCCTGACCTCAAAGTCCTCCCAAGATGTTAAAACAGTGGTTCTTGATTCGTGCGATGGAGGTGATGCTGAACGATGGTTATTTAATTACGATTACAGCATTTCAGACGCGGCCAATAAATATGTTCTGGAAGTTAATAAACTTAAGAACATAGTACTTGTTGAATACTCTGCAGATACGCCTACAGATGAGCAGACTTGGTCTATAAATACTCTCTAGCTAGTGAATCAGAGCTATCTGGATAAAGAATCAAGACCACTGTAATGATCTTAAATAGTAGACAATAAACAAGTGATGCTATATCACATGTAAAATTAATAAGGTCTTGGAATAAATGAAGTTTATCATGATCTATTGCTGATATTCTGTTTGCATGTAGCAGGGTTTTCATGTTAGAGCATACATACCATGTATCCATGGTGTACGTCTATGTTTCCTTATGTGATCAGCTCTTTAATTGCATTATCCTACTAGATTGGTCATCAGTCGACTAAATTGACATGCAAAAACTCAATTACTCGTTTTCAGTAAAGTTCTTTTTTAAACTCAACAATCAATAAGCACTTTATGAGAAAATTCAAAAGATATATACTATAGTGTCTGTTTGAATGAATTTAAAATAAGTTAAGATTTTAAGCATGATTAAAGTGTTTGAGAAAAAAAGTATAAGTCATTAAAAACGAGTATTCTCAACTTCTTATAGAGACTTCTTGACCTTTTACATAAGAGTTAATTGCAAAATGCACCTCATAACTTGGGCCCATATGCACTTCGGTCAACAAACTTTTATTAATTGCATTGTGCACCCCCTGGTAATTATCGCGCTGCACATTGCACCTTTTCCGTCCAAAAATAACGGACCGTTAGCAATTAAAGCCCAACTAACGTTATTAAAATTTAAAACCACTAAACCCTCGTTTAATTAAAAGTGATTAAGAGATTTTAATCTAAATCTAAGTAAAGCCCCGCGCAAACTAAAATCTAATAGACACACACTCCTCTCCCTTCTCTCGACCCTCGCTCTCCCCTCTGTAAACCCTAAATCGAGTACTAATTAACCCTAAATTAGTGCTACTAAACCCTAATTACTCGGAAGAAGAGATCATGAGAGGAAGATTAAGGAGTAGTCAAAACAAAAGTGAAGGCGCCGATGAAGGCGACGTTTCTCTGCTGCCAAATGGGAAAGAAATCCCCGACTATGAAGGTAAATTTCATCCTTTTCGAGGCTGTATATCTGCATGTCAATATCGTCAAACCCCCATTTTAAGTAGCATGCATACAAATTAGGGTTTAATTAGATTTGTTGGCCCCATTTAGATTCCTTTATACTATATTTGATGTGTGCTTTAAGTAATTAGGGTTTAATTAGGAAGTTGTGGACCCATTATGTTTACATTTCTGAAAACATACCATGTGCTACTCATTTAACTGCTGCATTTTTTAATTGTGGTCCATTTGTGGTAAAAAGTGATGTTTTTGTGAGAATATTCTCTTCATTGCTGCAACTTTATGTGTAAATGTGCTTTATTGTCGCTCCAACTTGTAATTTCTTATGCAGATATGAGCCTTCATTTTACTATTAAATTACACTATGGTGGGCATGTCAATGAAGACATTACTGGTTATGTGGGTGGGAAGATAGCTTATTTTGATATGTGTTCTGTCATGGGTCTAAATTTACATGAAATGGAGGCCATGATTGCAGAAGTAGGTATAGTTGGGGAAAAGGTTGACCTTTGGTATTAGTGTGATGAAGCTGAATTCACCCCTGAAAATTTATCACCCCTGGAGACAGAGAGAGACATTAGTATTATATCTTCATTGGTTGAGTGCAACTACAAAATGATAAGGCTGTATGTTTCCTCCAACATGCCAGCCTATTCTGGGGAACAATGGGATTTTTCTTATACACAAATGGCAATTGATCAAAGAATTGAGAGGATAGAAGATATTAGGGTTGAAGTGGAGGAGAAGTTGAATGATACAAAAGAAGAGGTTTCTGCAGAAGATGAGCAAAATAGCTTCCATGGAGATAGTTCAAACATGGACTCAAGTGAAAGTGATTGCCCTAAACCTAAGAAGAAGCCTAAGAGAATTCCACCTCCAAATCCACCCTACAGGGCCAGGAAAAGGGGTAGATATTCCATGTTGAGGGGTCTTTACAAGAACACACCTGAGACTCCTGTGATAATAGATGGTGATGAGGAAATGGTTGAGGGTGATGACAAGTGTCCTGCCAAGGGAAAAAAGAAGAAAGTTGAGAAAAAAGTTGAGGAGAAGTGCCCAGACAAGGGAAAAAAGAAACAAATTGAGGAGGACTGCCCAGACAAAAGAAAGAAGAAGCAAGTTGAGGAGGAACCTGTTGCTAAGTCCAAGAGAAAGAAGTGTAAATCTGTTGCTAAGTCCAAGGGAAAGAGGAAGGAAAAAACAGTTGAAGATGTACAAGTTGAGGAGAAAGACCAGCCTGCCAAAGAAGATGTACAAGATGTGCATGAAGAATCTCCAGTTGAGGAGAAAGAGCAGCCTGCAAATGAAGAAAATGTTGAAAATGTACAAGATGCAGTTCAATCTCCAGTTGAGGAGAATTTGGAAGAGAATTTTGAAGAGGATTTTGAGGAGAATTTTGAGGAGAATTTTGAAGATGCAAATGCAAATACAGATGAAGGTGTTAAGAAGGAAGTTAAGGATGGATCAGATGAAGAATATGACCCAGATGATGCTAGTGAATCCTCACAAAGTACTTATGACAGTGAGGTAGAGAGGATGGCCATATCTTCATGTGATGAGCAGGGGGGCAAAATACCCTGAATTCAATGAACTTACAGACATAGAATGGGGATGTTATTCAGCAGTGGCAAAGCATTCAGAGAAGCTCTCAGGAAACATGCCATCCTGCACCAGAGAGGGGTCAGACTAAGGAAGAATTTAGGTGATAAAATTAAGTGGATCTGTCAACCAGGCTGCAAGTGGAAATGTTATGGAATCAAACAACAAAGGTCCAGCAATATCCAAATCAAGACTTTGCATACAACACACACATGCAACCCTACTTGGGTCCAAAAACAAATTAATTCAACATGGATAGCTGCAGCTTATGAGCATGAAATCAGGATGAACCCTGAATGGGCTGTAGCATCATTTCAGGCAAAAGTGGTAAATGACTTAAAGTGTCATGTTTCAGAGCATATGATTTATAGATCATTGAGGAAGGCCAAGGCTAATATCATTGGAAAACATGAGGAAGAGTTTAAGATGTTGCATCAGTATGCTAATGAAGTGAAGAAGGTGATGCCAACATCAACTATCAAGTTAATGACAGAGCCAGCAGAACAAGGCATTGAGGGGAGGAGGTTTAAAAGGTTCTATGTATGTTTAGGACCTTTGAAAGAAGGTTTCAAAGATGGATGCAGACCCTTAATAGGGTTAGATGGATGTCATCTAAAAGGACCCTTTGGAGGCATCTTGATCACTGCAGTTGGTACGGATCCTAATGAGGGTATGTATCCGATTGCTTGGGCCCAAGTTGAAGCTGAAAACTCAAGTAGTTAGGACTGGTTCCTTGGTTTATTAAAGGATGACTTGGGGATAGAGAATACGGGAACTTATACCTTCATCTCAGACAGGCAGAAGGTGTGTACATTGAGAACTACATCTTAAATTGCATTTCTACATTGAGCAATTTATTTGTACTTAATCACTGCATTTATCTGCTTTTATAGGGCCTAGTCACTGCACTTGAGACACATTTTTCAGAATCAGAATTTAGATTCTGTGTCATGCAACTATATGGTAACATGAAGAAATAATTCAAAGGGATTGGGGTCACTAGACAGATGTGGCTTGCTGCAAAATCCACCACCGACTATTTCTTTAACATCAACATGACAGCCTTGAAAGAGGTGATGTCTTTAACTTATATTGAGTTTATTAAACATTGTCTATTTCATATCATGAACTCTACTGTTTATGTTTTTATTGCAGTTAAACAAGAAAGCTTATGAGTGGTTGGCAGCGAAACCTAGATCACAATGGTCTAGGTCAGGATTTAGGGAAATCTGCAAGTCGGATACTTTTGTCATCAATAATTGTGAGGTCTTCAACCATGCACTAAACAAATATAGAGACAATGGGATTGTGACATTGTTCAAGAATATACACAAATCATGTATGGCAAGAATTCAAAAAAGGAAGACAAAAATGGAGAAAATGAATGTCATATTCTGCACAAAGACCATGAAGAAACTTCAAAAGTAAGCTGCACTTTACATGTATTTTACTAGTTTTCTAGGTGATTTCACTTGTATTCCTGCTATTTTTCCTATGTTTTTTTAGATGTTTTGCTTTGTTGGACTTGTGAAATTTGTAGGTCCATAGATTTGGCCTCTAAATGCTCTCATGTTTGGAATGGTGGGGACAAGTACCATGTCACTGATCAGCTCTTTAATTGCATTATCCTACTAGATTGGTCATCAGTCGACTAAATTGACATGCAAAAACTCAATTACTCGTTTTCAGTAAAGTTCTTTTTTAAACTCAACAATCAATAAGCACCTTATGAGAAAATTCAAAAGATATATACTATAGGTCTGTTTGAATGAATTTAAAATAAGTTAAGATTTTAAGCATGATTAAAGTGTTTGAGAAAAAAAGTATAAGTCATTAAAAACTAGTATTCTCAACTTCTTATAGAGACTTCTTGACCTTTTACATAAGAGTTAATTGCAAAATGCACCTCATAACTTGGGCCCATATGCACTTCGGTCAACAAACTTTTATTAATTGCATTGTGCACCCCCTGGTAATTATCGCGCTGCACATTGCACCTTTTCCGTCCAAAAATAACGGACCGTTAGCAATTAAAGCCCAACTAACGTTATTAAAATTTAAAACCACTAAACCCTCGTTTAATTAAAAGTGATTAAGAGATTTTAATCTAAATCTAAGTAAAGCCCCGCGCAAACTAAAATCTAATAGACACACACTCCTCTCCCTTCTCTCGACCCTCGCTCTCCCCTCTGTAAACCCTAAATCGAGTACTAATTAACCCTAAATTAGTGCTACTAAACCCTAATTACTCGGAAGAAGAGATCATGAGAGGAAGATTAAGGAGTAGTCAAAACAAAAGTGAAGGCGCCAATGAAGGCGACGTTTCTCTGCTGCCAAATGGGAAAGAAATCCTCGACTATGAAGGTAAATTTCATCCTTTTCGAAGCTGTATATCTGCATGTCAATATCGTCAAACCCCCCTTTTAAGTAGCATGCATACAAATTAGGGTTTAATTAGATTTGTTGGCCCCATTTAGATTCCTTTATACTATATCTGATGTGTGCTTTAAGTAATTAGGGTTTAATTAGGAAGTTGTGGACCCATTATGTTTACATTTCTGAAAACATACCATGTGCTACTCATTTAACTGCTGCATTTTCTAATTGTGGTCCATTTGTGTTAAAAAGTGATGTTTTTGTGAGAATATTCTCTTCATTGCTGCAACTTTATGTGTAAATGTGCTTTATTGTCGCTCCAACTTGTAATTTCTTATGCAGATATGAGCCTTCATTTTACTATTAAATGACACTATGGTGGGCATGTCAATGAAGACACTACTGGTTATGTGGGTGGGAAGATAGCTTATTTTGATATGTGTTCTGTCATGGATCTAAATTTACTTGAAATGGAGGCCATGATTGCAGAAGTAGGTATAGTTGGGGAAAAGGTTGACCTTTGGTATTTGTGTGATGAAGCTGAATTCACCCCTGAAAATTTATCACCCCTGGAGACAGAGAGAGACATTAGTATCCTATCTTCATTGGTTGAGTGAAACTACAAAATGATAAGGCTGTTTGTTTCCTCCAACATGCCAGCCTATTCTGGGGAACAATGGGACTCAAGTGAAAGTGATTGCCCTAAACTTAAGAAGAAGCCTAGGAGAATTCCACCTCCAAATCCACCCTACAGGGCCAGAAAAAGGGGTAGATATTCCATGTTGAGGGGTCTTTACAAGAACACACCTGAGACTCCTGTGATAATAGATGGTGATGAGGAAATGGTTGAGGGTGATGACAAGTGTCCTGCCAAGGGAAAAAAGAAGAAAGTTGAGAAGAAAGTTGAGAAGAAAGTTGAAGAGAAGTGCCCAGACAAGGGAAAAAAGAAACAAATTGAGGAGGACTACCCAGACAAAGGAAAGAAGAAGCAAGTTGAGGAGGAACCTGTTGCTAAGTCCAAGAGAAAGAAGTGTAAATCTGTTGCTAAGTCCAAGGGAAAGAGGAAGGAAAAAACAGTTGAAGATGTACAAGTTGAGGAGAAAGACCAGCCTGCCAAAGAAGATGTACAAGATGTGCATGAAGAATCTCCAGTTGAGGAGAAAGAGCAGCCTGCAAATGAAGAAAATGTTGAAAATGTACAAGATGCAGTTCAATCTCCAGTTGAGGAGAATTTGGAAGAGAATTTAGAAGAGGATTTTGAGGAGAATTTTGAAGATGCAAATGCAAATGCAGATGAAGGTGTTAAGAAGGAAGTTAAGGATGGATCAGATGAAGAATATGACCCAGATGATGCTAGTGAATCCTCACAAAGTACTTATGACAGTGAGGTAGAGAGGATGACCATATCTTCATGTGATGAGCAGGGGGAAAAAATACCCTGAATTCAATGAACTTACAGACATAGAATGGGGATGTTATTCAGCAGTGGCAAAGCATTCAGAGAAGCTGTCAGGAAACATGCCATCCTGCACCAGAGAGGGGTCAGACTAAGGAAGAATTTAGGTGATAAAATTAAGTGGATCTGTCAACCAGGCTGCAAGTGGAAATGTTATGGAATCAGACAACAAAGGTCCAGCAATATCCAAATCAAGACTTTGCATACAACACACACATGCAACCCTACTTGGGTCCAAAAACAAATTAATTCAACATGGATAGCTGCAGCTTATGAGCATGAAATCAGGATGAACCCTGAATGGGCTGTAGCATCATTTCAGGCAAAAGTGGTAAATGACTTAAAGTGTCATGTTTCAGAGCATATGATTTATAGAGCATTAGGAAGGCCAAGGCTAATATCATTGGAAAACATGAGGAAGAGTTTAAGATGTTGTATCAGTATGCTAATGAAGTGAACAAGGTGATGCCAACATCAACTATCAAGTTAATGACAGAGCCAGCAGAACAAGGCATTGAGGGGAGGAGGTTTAAAAGGTTCTATGTATGTTTAGGACCTTTGAAAGAAGGTTTCAAAGATGGATGCAGACCCTTAATAGGGTTAGATGGATGTCATCTAAAAGGACCCTTTGGAGGCATCTTGCTCACTGCAGTTGGTACGGATCCTAATGAGGGTATGTATCCGATTGCTTGGGCGCAAGTTGAAGCTGAAAACTCAAGTAGTTGGGACTGGTTCCTTGGTTTATTAAAGGATGACTTGGGGATAGAGAATACGGGAACTTATACCTTCATCTCAGACAGGCAGAAGGTGTGTACATTGAGAACTACATCTTAAATTGCATTTCTACATTGAGGAATTTATTTGTACTTAATCACTGTATTTATCTGCTTTTATAGGGCCTAGTCACTGCATTTGAGACACATTTTTCAGAATCAGAATTTAGATTTTGTGTCATGCATCTATATGGTAACATGAAGAAAGAATTCAAAGGGATTGGGGTCACTAGACAGATGTGGCTTGCTGCAAAATCCACCACTGACTATTTCTTTAACATCAACATGACAACCTTGAAATTAGAGGTGATGTCTTTAACTTATATTGAGTTTATTAAACATTGTCTATTTCATATCATGAACTCTACTGTTTATGTTTTTATTGCAGTTAAACAAGAAAGCTTATGAGTGGTTGGCAGCGAAACCTAGATCACAATGGTCTAGGTCAGGATTTAGGGAAATCTGCAAGTCGGATACTTTTGTCAACAATAATTGTGAGGTCTTCAACCATGCACTAAACAAATATAGAGACAATGTGATTGTGACATTGTTTAAGAATATACACAAATCATGTATGGCAAGAATTCAAAAAAGGAAGACAAAAATGGAGAAAATGAATGTCAGATTCTGCACAAAGACCATGAAGAAACTTCAAAAGTAAGCTGCACTTTACATGTATTTTACTAGTTTTCTAGGTGATTTCACTTGTATTCCTGCTATTTTTCCTATGTTTTTTAGATGTTTTGCTTTGTTGGAGTTGTGAAATTTGTAGGTCCATAGATTTAGCCTCTAAATGCTCTCCTGTTTGGAATGATGGGGACAAGTACCATGTCACAATGTCTGTTGGAGGTCATGAGGTTGTCTGTGACTTGAAACAAAAAACATGTGCTTGTAGAAAGTGGTAGTTGAGTGGGATACCTTGTTATCATGCAGTGGCCTGCATCTACTTCAGGAAATTGGATCCTTTGGACTTCATACATGACTGCTACAGAAAAGAGACCTACTTGCAGGTGTATGGTCATATCCTGGAGCCCATTAGTGGAGAGCCCTATTGGGAAGTTACTGAACAAGAAGGTCCTCTTCCTCCAATCAAAAGAATTGCACCTGGAAGGCCCAAGAAGAATAGGGACAAAAAAAATGATCAAGTGCAAACAAGGGCAAATGATCCAACTATGCTCAAAAGAGTAGGCACCAGTTTAAAATGTGGCCACTGTGGCCAGTGGGAGCATAATGTCAGAGGCTGTCCACTAAAGGTTTTTTCTATCCATTTAACTCTTAATATGTGGACACCATTCACCCAACAACACTAATATCAACCTTTTATGTACACAGAAACAAGCACCTCCAGAAAGGAAAGAAGTACAGGAAGAAGGCAGCAAGAAGTGGGAAGCACCAAGAACAAGGTGTTCCTATTGCAAGGAACAAGGACACAACTTACGAACTTGCACTTCTAAGGTCAAATTTTTACAACTAATTAGTCTTTTGTTAGTTTCTCTTCATTGTATTTTTACAACTTCTTGCTCTTTTGCAGAAAGTGGATGAAGACAGAAAAAGGAAGGAAAAACAGACTGAACAGAGTGAAGAGGAATTGCAACAAAAACTGGCAGAGCTTCAACGAGCTCAAAATGAATTGTATGCACAAAATCATCCCAATCCTTCACCAACAAAGTCACCAAGAACCAAGGCAACTGCAAGGCTCCATCCCAGATCAACCCCTTTTCAGTTTGCAAAGCCAGTTGCAACACACGGAGGAATTGTAAAGCCCTTTAAAGCACCAGCTCAATCAGGGCCTTCAGGGGTGGAATATTTTCAGAAGGATGGGAAGAACTATGCAACTCTTGGACAACTGCAAGCTGCATTGAGGAAGGGGAAGAAGTAGAATGGTCTTCTATGGCTAAGACAATTATTTCCTACTTGTATTAAGACTAAGATTTGAAAGCTGTATTGTCTCTTTTGTGCTTGCATTTGGTACTTGATTTCTAGACTAATATTTCGTACATGTATTATGACTAAGATTTGGCAATCTCTTTTGTAAGATAATCACTGCATTTAAGCTCTAATCTCTCTTGGTTATGATAGTTTTTAATCTCTTCAAAATTTGTTGTTTTCTAGCATTTATGCTCTCCATCTGTCTAGGTTGGTACATTCATTTCGGTTGGTTGGAAAAATTCATTCAAACCAACAATAAACACCATTCATTACAACTTGCTTTAAACATAGAAATTACACAGGTGCATGCTACAAGCCTACATCAGATCTCTCCTGCCTCTTCTACCTTGCACAAACAATAAATAAAGATC
This sequence comes from Daucus carota subsp. sativus, assembly GCF_001625215.2. Taxonomy (NCBI): domain Eukaryota; kingdom Viridiplantae; phylum Streptophyta; class Magnoliopsida; order Apiales; family Apiaceae; genus Daucus; species Daucus carota. The sequence goes on from NC_030388.2 coordinate 20,932,442, forward strand.
ACAATCCAAGTAAAAATTATTAAAGTCAGTGATGTTTTGCAACCACAAACTGACTCCACTTGCTTCACTTCTTTTTGGCTTGATGAAACGTCCCCTTCACTGAACCCCAGGACCGACAGCTCGATTTACTTGTGCTTCAAGAGTGTTGATTTTGCGTAACAAGCCTGGGATGATGATTCTTGCACGCTCACATAATGGGGCATCAATCCACCGGAAATACCGACAACGATCGCAAGACATGAAACGCCGGCCAGGATTTGAATCAGTCCATGATGTTCTCACAACAATGATGTTCCCACACCCACAATGCTCTGCCATCGTTTCTGAAAATGAGAAGAAGATGATGTTATTTGTTTAGGGCTAAATATGCTTTTCAATGACATATATAGCTGATTTGGGGGAGAGAAGACCGTTTAAACTTGAATTTCCAATTATGCCCCTGACCCTTAATCACTGACAACTAACGTTAAGCACACTTAGTCCTTCACACTTAACGGACTTGGACGGAAAAGGTGCAATGTGCAGCGCGATAATTACCAGGGGGATGCACAATGCAATTAATAAAAGTTTGTTGACCGAAGTGCATATGGGCCGAAGTTATGGGGTGCATTTTGCAAATAACTCTTTACATAAATGATATGAATAACTGCTTCTAAATTATAAACCTCAAGCCGGGCTTTTATGTGTCAGTCAACCACCGCCTATATACAGTAAATATTCAATGCAATAATACTTTTTTGATTTGTGGTGCATATGCAAGCCCGAAAGGAAAAAGAAGCATTTGCAGATATGTGTAAAGGACTTCTCGTTGGAGTTCATAATTATTATTTATTCCGTATAATATTATTTTCTCTATTTTTTATTATTTGACGTTTGGACTTTTGGCACACATTTTTAGGTGAGTTGACTGGATGGTAAAAATTATTATTTTTCATTGATTTTTTTTGTGAATTAAAATTTTGATTATATATTTTAATTCAAAAAAAAATTAAAAAATAATATTTTTAACTGCTCGGTCAAAACACTTAAAAGTTTTAGGTGGGATCAAACCTCAAGTTATTGTTTCTGATAGAGAGATTGCTTTGATGAATGCTATAAAAGTTGTCTTTCCGAATACAGGACACCTTCTTTGTGTTTGGCATATTGAAAAAAACATCCTTGCAAAATGTAAAAGATTTTTTGATGATAAAGAAGGATGGAATGCATTTCTATCAACCTGGACAAACTTGATTCAGTCTCCTGATCAATCTTCTTTCGATCAAAATATGAATCTGTTTGAAGCTCAATACATGGAAAATGCATCTTTACTAAATTACATTAATGCGACATGGATTCCGTACAAGGATAGGTTTGTATTTGCCTGGACAAATGCTTTTTTGCACTTGGGTAATCATGCCACTTCAAGGGCAGAAGGTGCTCATGTTGTTCTGAAACAATATCTATACGTATCTACAGGGGATATCCGTGAGGTGAAGAACAAGATTTGTCTTGCAATTGAAAATCAGTATCAGGAAATAAAAACAAGGATTGCAAGTGAAAAGGTGCGTATACCACATAAATATCATATTCCTTTATTTCAAGAACTTGTTTGTTATATTTCAGTGTTTGCTCTTGGTCAATTATATAAACAACATGAGATAGCCATGACACCGGGAATTCTGAACACTTGCAAAACACATTTCTCAAGATCTATGGGACTTCTGTGTGCGCATAAGATAAGAGAATTAAAGGAAGGAAATGTATTGCATCTTAGCGACATTCATCCTCATTGGAGAATTGATACACAATCATTTCCTGATAGTAATGATTTACAGATTGATCGGAATGAAGACATTGATATCCTCCTTGAAGAGTTTCGAGCTAAATATCACAAGCAGCCCCTAGTACAAAAGGAAGATATTAAAAGACAAATCACTCTGTTTCTTGATGCTCCTGCTCCAACAACACTTGAACCACAAATTATTCCTCACAAAGGCCGTCCGGTTGGTGCAAAAAATAAGAAAAATAAGAGCTCTACAACTCGTGATCATTCAGCTTTTGAACTTCAAGATCTAAGAAAGTGTAGTATGTGTCAGGGTATTGGACACAATTCTCGCACTTGCAGCATGAAAAAGCAACATCCTCATGAAAAAGCAGTGTAGTATGTGTCTGCGGATTGATTATTAAGTCAGTATGGATTAATCTGGTTTTCCAGCTTTTGGTGTTATTCTGGTTTATACAGGATTTTGGTTAAGTGTTGTTTGCTGCTCAAATTTTTTAATTAGTGACCCCATGTTCCTCTGGTCTATGTATTTGGGTTTTGTATTTTTAACTTTGGCTGTATGGGTGTTGGTTTGCAGTTGGTATTTGCCTGGGAGTTTTTGGTTTATTTTTACTTGTTTCGGCATCATGCAGATGCTTTGATATTTTGTGGAGATAAATATTATTTTTTTAATTTTATTTTTTGTTAACAAATGATTTTGTTCTATTCTAGATGTTCAGTTAAACTATATTTGTACATATATTATTTATGTATATTGAATAATGGAAAAATGAATCAAGAAGTTTGGACAAATATGTAATTTATTATTTAAAAAGTCAAATTTGGAGCTTAAATAGTAATCTGAGGAGTTTATTTATCAATTCCCTTATTTTATTGATATTATAATAGTTTAATAATCTCTAATGTCACTATAAGAAAAACGACTATTTTTGACCGTCAGATTATGGTCGAATTTGAAAACTTGGTCGAAAATATGTAATTTCTTAATTTCGACCAAATTTCGTCGAAATTTAAATTCGACCGAAAGTCTGAAATTCTAAAATTTGAAAATTTCAAATATTTGTCAAAAAATTGAAAATTTTAAATTCAACGCCCAAAAAGTATAATTTCGACCGAAATTAGTTGAATTTATAAATGTTGAATTCGACCAAATCCGGACAAATTTAACACATCACATTTTAAAAAGAAAATAACAGTGGAATCTACTGTCCGGTTTTCCACCCCATTTTCAGCAACTATATTCATATTTCATCTATAATTTTTGATTGATATCGAAGCACCGATCTTCCAAGCATGTGTCTGATAAGCAGAGAACCCCTGAAGACATATTAAAAGAAGCAGAAAATGCAAAGCCAACAGTTAGAGGATGGGAGAAACTTACCAATACAGTTAGTAAAACATTTTGCATTCTCAAAATCCGAGCTTACCGATTATGAGCGTCAAAATTAATTTCTTAAAATTTATCTCAACACATGACAAATGATATTCTTCTTTGTTTTAATTTTTATGTTGGTATATATAATTATTTATATTAAACTAGCAGCATTCATAATTTCAAAAAAAAATGGTCGAAATTATTAAATTCGACCAGAAATGATCGAAATTATTAAATTAAACCAAACATGATCGAAATTAGTTCAAATTTTTTTGACCAGAATTGGGCGATAATTTTTCCGCTCAAAAATTTTGGGCGGGAACTTTCCCCCTTCATTTTGAGGTCAAAATAAATTCAATCATAAATGGTTGAAATTATTAAATTCGACTAGAAATTGTCGAAATTAATAAATTCGACCAAAATGGTCGAAATTAGTTGAAATTTTTTGGGCGGGAACTTTTCCCCCTTCATGTTGCCATCAAAATATTTTCGATCATAAATGGTTGAAATTATTAAATTCGGCCAGAAATGGTCGAAATTAGTTGAAAATTTTTTTGGTTGGAAATTTCTCCCAATTATTTTGCCCTGAAAATTTTTGACCGACGAAAAAAGGTCGAATTTATTTCTATTTTCGACCAAGTGGTAAAGCCATACTTTAGTCGTCCCCAAATCTTGGGTTCGACTCTCACCAATATCAGAATTCAGGTATCGAACAGATACTATAGCTATAAAATAGTTTAATCAAAAAACAAAACTAAATTCGACTGAAAATATTTTCGACCGAATTTTGGTTGAAATATTTAATTTCGACCGTTTTTATTTTTGACCGTTTACGGCCAAAAATAATCATTGGTTGAATTTCTGGTCGGAAATAGCCTTTTTTCTTTGCTTATCGTTGTAGTTGCTTAGTTGAATTTTGTCAAGGATAATTGATGAGTGATACGAGAACTACTCAACTTTCCCTTCTATATAGTTATAAGATTATTTACGGTTCCACTTATGACGGTTCGAAAACCGTTTGAACCGGCCCGAACCGCCCCGGCCGTTTGAACCGGCCCGAACCGCCTCGGCCGCCCGAATGGCCGGGTCTACTTGCAAGACTTTGTGACAAGATCACGTATCTTGTATATTTGACGAGAGTAAAACATGCATTCATCACACGCCTGAACTTTTATAATCATATATGCTAACGTATGTTAATCTCTATATAATATTTAATTATCAGTCCTTGGTATTAGAATGGTTTTGATTAATGGATTTTTAATGAGAATTATGTGCGGAATGAGTGAACATGAACATGTATATTCTTTAAGACGATGTGAATATGTTATTTTGCAATATGGACATACACCATTTAATACAAATTCGGAAAAGCAGGAAGATTGATATAGGATTTGGTAAAGTCGTTTGAAAATGAGGAAGAAGAGCCGAAATTGAGAGAGAAGTGGGTTATATTTAAAACGGAGGAGACTAAATAAGAAAATTAGTGTAGATGTATGTAAATAGCTAAAATAAAACACCGAACATATATTATATATAAATTTAAATATTAATATAAAAACATTAAATTTATATAAAAAAAAAATTCGAAAGAATATTGCCTGCCCATGAGAAGCGGGCAAGCACATACTAGTAAAGGATATTTGGCACATAGCCATTACCCAGTTGGCTTTAGCAAGACTCAACCGATCTGGTGGACAAATTTCTGTATTAGTCTTCTGTAGTCCATACAAAATTCGTTGTTATTTTAAAAGCAAGAATGCATTTTAGTTTAAATTTCAAAAGAATACTATAAATTACCAGCTCGTTAATTAATGTAGCACAGATATAATGCAACTACTAATAAATAGCTAAAAGAACTTAAAGATCAATATTTCAAGTTTTAAAAGAAAGGCTTATCAATGCATTAGCCTTCGTACTGTATTTCTACTGAGCTAGTTGTTAGGAGTTGTCCCACATTGGTTGTGGGAGGGGTATAAAGCTAGAATATAAGCAGCCAGAACAACTCCAATAGTACGAGGCCTTCTGAGAGGTGCCCAAAAACAAAGTCGTGCGGGTTAAGCCCAAAGCAGACAATATCGTACTGTTGTGGAGTTAGGGCTGACCCAACAAGTGGTATTAGAGCATAAGTACACATGATCACCTGATGATAAATTGTTGATTCTTGTGTTCTAGTACTTGCAAAAAAAGACTAAGGGGACCTTTAAATTAAGGTTGGGAATAGGAATTTGAGTTAACGGGAAAAATAATGATATGGAAATTTAAGATGTGGGAAGAGTATGATTTAACCACCTATTAACAGAGTTCATTAACCATGAACCAAACATCCCTAAATGTTAGGCCCAAAATATGATCAAGAATGTTTATAAAAACAGTGGCGGACCCAGGAATTTATTCTAGTGGGTTCCTAATATAAATGTTAAAATAAAAAAATGCAATAATAATGGTAAATAGTACGAAATACATTAACATGGGAAATATTTTACATTTTAAACTTGTTCCCTACGCGTTTTCATCTTTTGAAAACGATCTATTACATCATCATTTGTAACTTTGGCAAGCGCTTCTTTTTCTATAGCTGAGATAAGACAATCATTTAGATAATCATCGCCAATTCGGTTGCGCAAATACGACTTCACAAGTTTCATCGTTGAAAAGCATCTCTCAACCGTGGCAGTTGCTACCGGTAAAACCAATGCAAGTTTCAGTAACCGATAGAGTAAAGGATAAGAAAATTTTTTCTTAGCAATCTTATCCATAGAACTAAAATCATCGGGATAGAAATCAACTAACCTCGTCAACTGCAATGAGTCAAATGCACCAAATGAATCGCGTGGATCCAAAGCAGCCATACAAATTAGCAACTCAGAATTCACCTCATTAAAACGATCATTAAACTCTGCAAGTTGCATATCCACAACAACATTAAAACAATCATAAGAATAATAATGTTCATACGTGATTCCCGTTTTTTGTCGTCTATTTTTTGGGTTAATGAATGGATCTGTCATGTTCAACTTTTCAATGCCATGCTTTTCACAAAAAGAAAAGATCTTCTCTAAAAGAGGAGCCCATCCCTCAAGTCTAAACTTCTGTAATTGCCGATTAGTTGATTTCACCAATGAAATAGCATTCAAGATATCTTGATCTTTTCTTTGTAGTGCTTTTGTCAAAGATTCAGTTAGCCCAAAAATGTGCAACATCAAGTGCAAATAGAATACAAAATCAAATGATGTAAAATATATTTGAAGACCATTTGCTTGACGTTTCTGCACATCTTTTTCACCCATCTTTTCAACATAATCAAGCACATCAATAACTTCCTCATACAAATCAACCAAACGCAAAAGTGTTTTGTAATGAGAACTCCAACGTGTGTCTCCAGCTCTAATTAGAGAAAGCTCTTGATTCAATCCACGCCCAGTTTCCTTTTCACCACATCCTATCTCTTTGAACATTTTCTCTCTTTGACTATCTCGAATCATATCTGTTCGTTTGCAAGAACCACCAACCACATTTATCAAGACTGATATCATGTCAAAGAAATCTCCAACAGCAAAGTGTTTTTTAGCAATAGCTACAATGACTAACTGAAGTTGATGAGCAAAACAATGTACATAATATGCCGAGCTATTTTCTTTCAAGATTAAGGTTTTTAACCCATTAAACTCACCACGCATATTGCTTGCACCATCATAACCCTGTCCTCTAATTTTTTTCAAGCTCAAACCAAGTTCAGTAAGTAAAGAATCGATTGCCAATTTAAGAGTCAAAGAAGATGTCTCCTTCACATGAACAAGACCAACAAATCTCTCTTTAATCAAACCACATGTATCATCAACAAATCTTAAAACCACTGCCATTTGTTCCTTTTTCGAAACATCACTAGACTCATCAACTAATAAAGCAAACACATCATCACCAATTTCTGCAAGAATAGATTTGAGTATTTCTTGTGCAAAACAATGACAAATATCCTTTTGAATCTTTGGAGACACCATTTGATTGTTACCCGGAGCATTTTGTAATGTTACCTTCCGAACACTTTCATTTTGATTTTGAGTGTATTTTATCATTTCTAGAAAATGTCCTCTATAAAAAGAGTTCTCGGACTCATCATGACCACGAAAAGGTAGTGCACTATTCAACAAATATCTTGAAACATCAATTGAAGCATTTAGTCGATCGAATCCGATACTCATTCTTTGTGATATCACTTTGCTTATGTAAAGCAACAGCAATAGATTGATGTTGTTTCATTAGATCACCACAATGTTTAACTGCCCTATTATGAATACTACCAACATCCCCAACATGAGATTTAAGTCTTTCATGTAATTTATTCCAACTACTAAAACCTTCTAATACTTCAACCAATCAAAGTCTTCATACCATTTAGGACTAAAGCGTCTCGGCTTATCCCCTATCATTTTTGTTGGATATACATACCATTTAGGTCTTGTAGGCCCTCTAAGTATGTATGTTCTTCTTATTTCATCTCGTTGATTAGGATGATAATCTAGAATTCTTTTTCTATCACAAGGATCCGACGGAAGCTCTTTCAAATCAATTAGTTTGGGCATTGTGGGAGTTGAACTAGGTCGAGACACATTAAGATTTTCATTCGAGATATCATTGGTAACGGGTTGAGATGGCTCGGGATTTTTTCTTTTCAAGAACCTTTCCATTTAAATCTGTAAATAATCATAATAATAATCATGATTATTATTTAGCAATTAACATTTATTTATTTAACAATTAGAAATTAAATAAATCAATAAAATCTATACATCCAAAAAGCTAAGTCATAAAATTAGGTATTGAACAGGTAAAAGGAAAGATATAACTTACAGAAGAGAAGCTCAAAAAATTGTAAGGAAGAATAAATTATGATGGCAGACCAGCGGAGCAAACAGATTCAGCAAGGCATTCAAAATTGCGAGCCAATTGGATTTTTCACCGAGATGATCAGAGAGCAGAGTGGCAGTAACTCAGTAAGATGAATATTGAGATATAATTAATTTAGTATAGGTGAGTTGTGCGATTAATTGTTACGTGCTAATCTAGCTACTTGGGCTGTGGAACTTGTTTTTGGGCTTTTTATATACTAAAAACAAGTCATTTACTTGTATTGGGTCAGGAAGTTAGTAAGTGGAGGTGGGTTCCTTATTAAATGTTAGTGGGTTCCAAAATCAGTTTTATTATAAATTAGACTTTAAGCACAGGCCCAAGTGGGTGCCTGGGAACCCATTTGTAAGTATGTGCGTCCGCCCCTGTATAAAAATATCATTATTGATATGGGCCCATGAATATAGGGACATCAGATTGTCTTATACAAGCAAGAGCGTGCCCCACTCTTATGAGAGGGCACATGCCCCACTCTTATGAGAGGGCACATTCCCTCAATATTTGAAGTTCACTCGAGAGTCTGTATATCCTTGTATGCATATATCTCTAGGATATGATGAAAGTAGTGTAGACCGGGTGCTCGAAGAGAGTGAGTTTTTCTTTGCTGATTTACTTCTCCGTTAGCTTATAGTGATGGTCGAATAAACATTTTATAGTACGATGGTAGAATTGGCCGTCGTCGAGGAAAATGGTATATTGGTATACTTCTACATTGTCGTTAAGAAACACCAGACCTACGGCTATAAAATAAAAATCGGGCAAGATGAAAAATCGAGAATGATACTCGTACCTAACATAGATGCACATGTTTAGCTTAAAAGGAAAGTCCAGTGAAGGTGCTAAAAATGATGTTATATCCATAATATAGCACTTATCAAAAAATCAAATTCCAATTGGATGCTTAAACTTCATTTTAAAATAGCAAAACGCTATACTTGTGGTATTGTTGAGTGAGTGTCAACTAAGTCACAGATGAAAAAAATAGAAAAGATTTGTATTCAATATAAGCAATCTAACAACTCAATTAATATGAAGCTTTTTTAGGAGGAACTCAAAAACAAATCCGTGAAAGATTGGACACGGCCCAGATAATAAATAGGAAAGTGGGGAAATATAGAGAAATAGCAAGTTTGATAATTTTTGTTTCATTTCATTTAAAAGATGTTAGAAAAGTTAATTAAATATAGATTATTTGGTCTTATTTAATTTGGAGTGAATACAGATACATATTGGAGTACAAGTAACATCACAAGTACTTTTTTAATTTGGTGCTAAAATATACTCCCTCTGTCCCAGGTTGTTTATGTTACTTTTTGACACGTATTTTGAGACTCCTATAAAGTATAATTTCATAATACCTTTTATTTTTTGTTCCCTGAATAAAAATTTGATGTTTAAACTTTTGCTAAAAAAATAAATTAAGAAAAATATTATGAAACTATAATTTATAAGAATTTCAAATGCTTATAAAAATCTATACTATACTATAATAAGCCAACATGGGTATAATTTGTAGTCCAAGGTTTTAGTTATATTTTTTGGTTTGGTACTCTCCTTTTGGTACTAGAAGTCTACAAATATGGAGTCTATTAGTATTATATTATTAAATAGTTTTAAATACCAAAAACACTCATAACAATCCATTATCATATAATATTTCATTAAAAATTTATTACTATTATATTGTTAAACAGTTTCAAATACTAAAAACACTCATAACAATCCATTATCATATAATATTCATTAAAAAAATTATAATGATGTTATAAATAAAATTATAAATATACAATTTTGAATATCTTCTTTTAACAAGAACTTTCATATAACTTTTTTTAACTTTAACGTCTTCTATTTCAATATAAACACGAACCATTACATAACCCTTTCTAACTCTAATCTTAAAAGTTATTGTTGTCAAAAAAACCATTTTCAAGTAATCAGGATATAATTTAATTAAAATCTAATTCATTAATACTAAAATACTAATAAAATGATGTTAAAATTTAAATTATAAATAATAAATTACGAACTATATACCCGCCCGTGCTTTGCACGGGTCAAAGGCTAGTATAAATAAAAAATCACGTGGACGGAAGGAGGAGTAGCGACGCTAGGTATTTTAGCACCACCGTCGACCATGGTCTTAGGTGAAAGAAATTAGATCACCATGCTTTGGTGTGAGATAAAACTAGATATTGCATGCTAAGTCTACGATCCAGATTTGTCCCGAAGTGGACAGATTAAAAACAGAGGCTAACTGTGTATCAATTAGCTAATGTGTTTTCCCTTTTTTGCATACTGAATTGGGCAAAGTAAATTAACATTGTTTTGATTACAATATTAACAAGCTGGTACCATTTAGTTGGTTCTTGTAGAATTAACTCTTGAAATTATTAATTAACCTAAATATTCTAATTCTGTGTTTCACTCACGTGTAAATTAACTTCAGAAGAAATATAATTTTCTGGAAGCAAAAAATCTATAAATAGCTAGACAGGATCCTTATTGTTACACACCAAGATCCTCACAATGTAAGTGTCATATCTTAGCTCAGAGTTCAAACTGAGAATTTCATTTGTGTAATTTCAACACTGTGAAGGTTTTTGTATTCTTTCATTTGTTGAAGGCTTAGTTGAAGCTCTGCAACAATGGTAATAATTTTATGTGTTGATGCATATTTTGCAGGCAAGAAGTCATGTCAGTAACACTCTCAAGGTTCCTTTTGTTTGCTGCCGCAGCATGGCTTGCTAGCAGCACTTGTGTGCATGGACATCAATCGAAATATTATTGTGTGCTGCCCTTTTACACTCGTGGTGCCACCCAAACAACGTACGGTGATTTCATTCACAATCTTCGACATGGGATGGGAAGCCAGTCCACCATCTATGGCATTCCCCAGCTCAAAGACGCGGCCAGTTGGGCAAATGCTGATCGATATGTTGAGGTCACACTCTACAATTCGGCTGGGACAAGCATCACTTTGGCGATAGACAAAGTCAATGTTTATGTAATTGGCTATCGTAATGGGTACGAGGCTTATTTCTTTCCAGGTCAAGATGGTCCAGAAACATCTAATGTGTTTGTAGGCACCACACGTTCCTTGCTTCCTTTCAATTCTTCCTACTCGGCTCTGGAGAAAAGCGCAGGCACTACAAGAGGAAGTATTAATTTAGGAATTGGGGAATTAGATAAAGCCATACAGGCTCTTTATGATAAAAAAGACTCTGCTATGGCTTCTTCCATGCTCATTGTCATTCAGATGATCTCAGATGCTGTACGATCCAGGTAATTAATAACAGTGAGTTTTACAATTCAATTACTGTTAACTAAGTAACACACTACAATTTAGTTTTGGTAAACAGAGGATTCAATTTAAAGGGAGCTTTATGTTTTGTACATTTTATGCAGGTACGTAGAGAAGCTTGTGCTGCAACACATTTCAAATGATAATAGTACATCCGTGTTCCTACCGACTCCTGCCATGATCGCCTTTGAGGATGACTGGAAAAACCTCTCCAATAAAATTACGAATTCAGTTGGTGGTGTAATCTATCCTCCATTTATATTGCCCACTGGTTCTAATCAAGATGTGTCTGTCACCTCAGTCTTCATAACCTTCCGCTTAAATATTGGGGTCATTCTTTTCTACTGTCATCCAGCTATAGCTATTCCACCACCTTCCTCGGTTACTTGTCAAAACATTCCAGAACCTACTGTCCTGATCAGCGGCCGCAATGGCTACTGTGTTGATGTAGAATCAAACTTTTTTAACGACGGAGACTCAATAATCTTGTATGCATGTAAGTCCGTTGACAATGCAGCCAATCAACTTTGGACAATCAAGAGAGATGGGAGCATTCAATCTGGTGGAAAGTGCTTGAACGCAAAGGGTCTTACAGCTGGACAGAACATGACTATCTACAACTGCTCAACAGCAACTGTTCCTGATGCCATCAAGTGGAACATACATGATAATGGCAACATTGAAAATCCCAAGTCCGGATTAGCATTGAGCGCTTTCAAGGGGAATATGTTCTCTGCGTTGACGGTGGAAAAGAATACATATGCATCAAGCCAGGGTTGGCGCCTCAGCAATAGCACTAAACCTGTAGTGACCCCTGTTATTGGCTACGAAAGTTTGTGTATGCAAGCATCTGCCAGTAATACTGTGCAAATGGTCGAGTGCAGTAACACGAATGCGCAGAAATGGGAACTTTATCCGGATGGTACTGTCCGACCTAATATTGCAACCTCGAGCTGCCTGACCTCAAAGTCCTCCCAAGATGTTAAAACAGTGGTTCTTGATTCGTGCGATGGAGGTGATGCTGAACGATGGTTATTTAATTACGATTACAGCATTTCAGACGCGGCCAATAAATATGTTCTGGAAGTTAATAAACTTAAGAACATAGTACTTGTTGAATACTCTGCAGATACGCCTACAGATGAGCAGACTTGGTCTATAAATACTCTCTAGCTAGTGAATCAGAGCTATCTGGATAAAGAATCAAGACCACTGTAATGATCTTAAATAGTAGACAATAAACAAGTGATGCTATATCACATGTAAAATTAATAAGGTCTTGGAATAAATGAAGTTTATCATGATCTATTGCTGATATTCTGTTTGCATGTAGCAGGGTTTTCATGTTAGAGCATACATACCATGTATCCATGGTGTACGTCTATGTTTCCTTATGTGATCAGCTCTTTAATTGCATTATCCTACTAGATTGGTCATCAGTCGACTAAATTGACATGCAAAAACTCAATTACTCGTTTTCAGTAAAGTTCTTTTTTAAACTCAACAATCAATAAGCACTTTATGAGAAAATTCAAAAGATATATACTATAGTGTCTGTTTGAATGAATTTAAAATAAGTTAAGATTTTAAGCATGATTAAAGTGTTTGAGAAAAAAAGTATAAGTCATTAAAAACGAGTATTCTCAACTTCTTATAGAGACTTCTTGACCTTTTACATAAGAGTTAATTGCAAAATGCACCTCATAACTTGGGCCCATATGCACTTCGGTCAACAAACTTTTATTAATTGCATTGTGCACCCCCTGGTAATTATCGCGCTGCACATTGCACCTTTTCCGTCCAAAAATAACGGACCGTTAGCAATTAAAGCCCAACTAACGTTATTAAAATTTAAAACCACTAAACCCTCGTTTAATTAAAAGTGATTAAGAGATTTTAATCTAAATCTAAGTAAAGCCCCGCGCAAACTAAAATCTAATAGACACACACTCCTCTCCCTTCTCTCGACCCTCGCTCTCCCCTCTGTAAACCCTAAATCGAGTACTAATTAACCCTAAATTAGTGCTACTAAACCCTAATTACTCGGAAGAAGAGATCATGAGAGGAAGATTAAGGAGTAGTCAAAACAAAAGTGAAGGCGCCGATGAAGGCGACGTTTCTCTGCTGCCAAATGGGAAAGAAATCCCCGACTATGAAGGTAAATTTCATCCTTTTCGAGGCTGTATATCTGCATGTCAATATCGTCAAACCCCCATTTTAAGTAGCATGCATACAAATTAGGGTTTAATTAGATTTGTTGGCCCCATTTAGATTCCTTTATACTATATTTGATGTGTGCTTTAAGTAATTAGGGTTTAATTAGGAAGTTGTGGACCCATTATGTTTACATTTCTGAAAACATACCATGTGCTACTCATTTAACTGCTGCATTTTCTAATTGTGGTCCATTTGTGGTAAAAAGTGATGTTTTTGTGAGAATATTCTCTTCATTGCTGCAACTTTATGTGTAAATGTGCTTTATTGTCGCTCCAACTTGTAATTTCTTATGCAGATATGAGCCTTCATTTTACTATTAAATTACACTATGGTGGGCATGTCAATGAAGACATTACTGGTTATGTGGGTGGGAAGATAGCTTATTTTGATATGTGTTCTGTCATGGGTCTAAATTTACATGAAATGGAGGCCATGATTGCAGAAGTAGGTATAGTTGGGGAAAAGGTTGACCTTTGGTATTAGTGTGATGAAGCTGAATTCACCCCTGAAAATTTATCACCCCTGGAGACAGAGAGAGACATTAGTATTATATCTTCATTGGTTGAGTGCAACTACAAAATGATAAGGCTGTATGTTTCCTCCAACATGCCAGCCTATTCTGGGGAACAATGGGATTTTTCTTATACACAAATGGCAATTGATCAAAGAATTGAGAGGATAGAAGATATTAGGGTTGAAGTGGAGGAGAAGTTGAATGATACAAAAGAAGAGGTTTCTGCAGAAGATGAGCAAAATAGCTTCCATGGAGATAGTTCAAACATGGACTCAAGTGAAAGTGATTGCCCTAAACCTAAGAAGAAGCCTAAGAGAATTCCACCTCCAAATCCACCCTACAGGGCCAGGAAAAGGGGTAGATATTCCATGTTGAGGGGTCTTTACAAGAACACACCTGAGACTCCTGTGATAATAGATGGTGATGAGGAAATGGTTGAGGGTGATGACAAGTGTCCTGCCAAGGGAAAAAAGAAGAAAGTTGAGAAAAAAGTTGAGGAGAAGTGCCCAGACAAGGGAAAAAAGAAACAAATTGAGGAGGACTGCCCAGACAAAAGAAAGAAGAAGCAAGTTGAGGAGGAACCTGTTGCTAAGTCCAAGAGAAAGAAGTGTAAATCTGTTGCTAAGTCCAAGGGAAAGAGGAAGGAAAAAACAGTTGAAGATGTACAAGTTGAGGAGAAAGACCAGCCTGCCAAAGAAGATGTACAAGATGTGCATGAAGAATCTCCAGTTGAGGAGAAAGAGCAGCCTGCAAATGAAGAAAATGTTGAAAATGTACAAGATGCAGTTCAATCTCCAGTTGAGGAGAATTTGGAAGAGAATTTTGAAGAGGATTTTGAGGAGAATTTTGAGGAGAATTTTGAAGATGCAAATGCAAATACAGATGAAGGTGTTAAGAAGGAAGTTAAGGATGGATCAGATGAAGAATATGACCCAGATGATGCTAGTGAATCCTCACAAAGTACTTATGACAGTGAGGTAGAGAGGATGGCCATATCTTCATGTGATGAGCAGGGGGGCAAAATACCCTGAATTCAATGAACTTACAGACATAGAATGGGGATGTTATTCAGCAGTGGCAAAGCATTCAGAGAAGCTCTCAGGAAACATGCCATCCTGCACCAGAGAGGGGTCAGACTAAGGAAGAATTTAGGTGATAAAATTAAGTGGATCTGTCAACCAGGCTGCAAGTGGAAATGTTATGGAATCAAACAACAAAGGTCCAGCAATATCCAAATCAAGACTTTGCATACAACACACACATGCAACCCTACTTGGGTCCAAAAACAAATTAATTCAACATGGATAGCTGCAGCTTATGAGCATGAAATCAGGATGAACCCTGAATGGGCTGTAGCATCATTTCAGGCAAAAGTGGTAAATGACTTAAAGTGTCATGTTTCAGAGCATATGATTTATAGATCATTGAGGAAGGCCAAGGCTAATATCATTGGAAAACATGAGGAAGAGTTTAAGATGTTGCATCAGTATGCTAATGAAGTGAAGAAGGTGATGCCAACATCAACTATCAAGTTAATGACAGAGCCAGCAGAACAAGGCATTGAGGGGAGGAGGTTTAAAAGGTTCTATGTATGTTTAGGACCTTTGAAAGAAGGTTTCAAAGATGGATGCAGACCCTTAATAGGGTTAGATGGATGTCATCTAAAAGGACCCTTTGGAGGCATCTTGATCACTGCAGTTGGTACGGATCCTAATGAGGGTATGTATCCGATTGCTTGGGCCCAAGTTGAAGCTGAAAACTCAAGTAGTTAGGACTGGTTCCTTGGTTTATTAAAGGATGACTTGGGGATAGAGAATACGGGAACTTATACCTTCATCTCAGACAGGCAGAAGGTGTGTACATTGAGAACTACATCTTAAATTGCATTTCTACATTGAGCAATTTATTTGTACTTAATCACTGCATTTATCTGCTTTTATAGGGCCTAGTCACTGCACTTGAGACACATTTTTCAGAATCAGAATTTAGATTCTGTGTCATGCAACTATATGGTAACATGAAGAAATAATTCAAAGGGATTGGGGTCACTAGACAGATGTGGCTTGCTGCAAAATCCACCACCGACTATTTCTTTAACATCAACATGACAGCCTTGAAAGAGGTGATGTCTTTAACTTATATTGAGTTTATTAAACATTGTCTATTTCATATCATGAACTCTACTGTTTATGTTTTTATTGCAGTTAAACAAGAAAGCTTATGAGTGGTTGGCAGCGAAACCTAGATCACAATGGTCTAGGTCAGGATTTAGGGAAATCTGCAAGTCGGATACTTTTGTCATCAATAATTGTGAGGTCTTCAACCATGCACTAAACAAATATAGAGACAATGGGATTGTGACATTGTTCAAGAATATACACAAATCATGTATGGCAAGAATTCAAAAAAGGAAGACAAAAATGGAGAAAATGAATGTCATATTCTGCACAAAGACCATGAAGAAACTTCAAAAGTAAGCTGCACTTTACATGTATTTTACTAGTTTTCTAGGTGATTTCACTTGTATTCCTGCTATTTTTCCTATGTTTTTTTAGATGTTTTGCTTTGTTGGACTTGTGAAATTTGTAGGTCCATAGATTTGGCCTCTAAATGCTCTCATGTTTGGAATGGTGGGGACAAGTACCATGTCACTGATCAGCTCTTTAATTGCATTATCCTACTAGATTGGTCATCAGTCGACTAAATTGACATGCAAAAACTCAATTACTCGTTTTCAGTAAAGTTCTTTTTTAAACTCAACAATCAATAAGCACCTTATGAGAAAATTCAAAAGATATATACTATAGGTCTGTTTGAATGAATTTAAAATAAGTTAAGATTTTAAGCATGATTAAAGTGTTTGAGAAAAAAAGTATAAGTCATTAAAAACTAGTATTCTCAACTTCTTATAGAGACTTCTTGACCTTTTACATAAGAGTTAATTGCAAAATGCACCTCATAACTTGGGCCCATATGCACTTCGGTCAACAAACTTTTATTAATTGCATTGTGCACCCCCTGGTAATTATCGCGCTGCACATTGCACCTTTTCCGTCCAAAAATAACGGACCGTTAGCAATTAAAGCCCAACTAACGTTATTAAAATTTAAAACCACTAAACCCTCGTTTAATTAAAAGTGATTAAGAGATTTTAATCTAAATCTAAGTAAAGCCCCGCGCAAACTAAAATCTAATAGACACACACTCCTCTCCCTTCTCTCGACCCTCGCTCTCCCCTCTGTAAACCCTAAATCGAGTACTAATTAACCCTAAATTAGTGCTACTAAACCCTAATTACTCGGAAGAAGAGATCATGAGAGGAAGATTAAGGAGTAGTCAAAACAAAAGTGAAGGCGCCAATGAAGGCGACGTTTCTCTGCTGCCAAATGGGAAAGAAATCCTCGACTATGAAGGTAAATTTCATCCTTTTCGAAGCTGTATATCTGCATGTCAATATCGTCAAACCCCCCTTTTAAGTAGCATGCATACAAATTAGGGTTTAATTAGATTTGTTGGCCCCATTTAGATTCCTTTATACTATATCTGATGTGTGCTTTAAGTAATTAGGGTTTAATTAGGAAGTTGTGGACCCATTATGTTTACATTTCTGAAAACATACCATGTGCTACTCATTTAACTGCTGCATTTTCTAATTGTGGTCCATTTGTGTTAAAAAGTGATGTTTTTGTGAGAATATTCTCTTCATTGCTGCAACTTTATGTGTAAATGTGCTTTATTGTCGCTCCAACTTGTAATTTCTTATGCAGATATGAGCCTTCATTTTACTATTAAATGACACTATGGTGGGCATGTCAATGAAGACACTACTGGTTATGTGGGTGGGAAGATAGCTTATTTTGATATGTGTTCTGTCATGGATCTAAATTTACTTGAAATGGAGGCCATGATTGCAGAAGTAGGTATAGTTGGGGAAAAGGTTGACCTTTGGTATTTGTGTGATGAAGCTGAATTCACCCCTGAAAATTTATCACCCCTGGAGACAGAGAGAGACATTAGTATCCTATCTTCATTGGTTGAGTGAAACTACAAAATGATAAGGCTGTTTGTTTCCTCCAACATGCCAGCCTATTCTGGGGAACAATGGGACTCAAGTGAAAGTGATTGCCCTAAACTTAAGAAGAAGCCTAGGAGAATTCCACCTCCAAATCCACCCTACAGGGCCAGAAAAAGGGGTAGATATTCCATGTTGAGGGGTCTTTACAAGAACACACCTGAGACTCCTGTGATAATAGATGGTGATGAGGAAATGGTTGAGGGTGATGACAAGTGTCCTGCCAAGGGAAAAAGAAGAAAGTTGAGAAGAAGTTGAGAAGAAAGTTGAAGAGAAGTGCCCAGACAAGGGAAAAAAGAAACAAATTGAGGAGGACTACCCAGACAAAGGAAAGAAGAAGCAAGTTGAGGAGGAACCTGTTGCTAAGTCCAAGAGAAAGAAGTGTAAATCTGTTGCTAAGTCCAAGGGAAAGAGGAAGGAAAAAACAGTTGAAGATGTACAAGTTGAGGAGAAAGACCAGCCTGCCAAAGAAGATGTACAAGATGTGCATGAAGAATCTCCAGTTGAGGAGAAAGAGCAGCCTGCAAATGAAGAAAATGTTGAAAATGTACAAGATGCAGTTCAATCTCCAGTTGAGGAGAATTTGGAAGAGAATTTAGAAGAGGATTTTGAGGAGAATTTTGAAGATGCAAATGCAAATGCAGATGAAGGTGTTAAGAAGGAAGTTAAGGATGGATCAGATGAAGAATATGACCCAGATGATGCTAGTGAATCCTCACAAAGTACTTATGACAGTGAGGTAGAGAGGATGACCATATCTTCATGTGATGAGCAGGGGGAAAAAATACCCTGAATTCAATGAACTTACAGACATAGAATGGGGATGTTATTCAGCAGTGGCAAAGCATTCAGAGAAGCTGTCAGGAAACATGCCATCCTGCACCAGAGAGGGGTCAGACTAAGGAAGAATTTAGGTGATAAAATTAAGTGGATCTGTCAACCAGGCTGCAAGTGGAAATGTTATGGAATCAGACAACAAAGGTCCAGCAATATCCAAATCAAGACTTTGCATACAACACACACATGCAACCCTACTTGGGTCCAAAAACAAATTAATTCAACATGGATAGCTGCAGCTTATGAGCATGAAATCAGGATGAACCCTGAATGGGCTGTAGCATCATTTCAGGCAAAAGTGGTAAATGACTTAAAGTGTCATGTTTCAGAGCATATGATTTATAGAGCATTAGGAAGGCCAAGGCTAATATCATTGGAAAACATGAGGAAGAGTTTAAGATGTTGTATCAGTATGCTAATGAAGTGAACAAGGTGATGCCAACATCAACTATCAAGTTAATGACAGAGCCAGCAGAACAAGGCATTGAGGGGAGGAGGTTTAAAAGGTTCTATGTATGTTTAGGACCTTTGAAAGAAGGTTTCAAAGATGGATGCAGACCCTTAATAGGGTTAGATGGATGTCATCTAAAAGGACCCTTTGGAGGCATCTTGCTCACTGCAGTTGGTACGGATCCTAATGAGGGTATGTATCCGATTGCTTGGGCGCAAGTTGAAGCTGAAAACTCAAGTAGTTGGGACTGGTTCCTTGGTTTATTAAAGGATGACTTGGGGATAGAGAATACGGGAACTTATACCTTCATCTCAGACAGGCAGAAGGTGTGTACATTGAGAACTACATCTTAAATTGCATTTCTACATTGAGGAATTTATTTGTACTTAATCACTGTATTTATCTGCTTTTATAGGGCCTAGTCACTGCATTTGAGACACATTTTTCAGAATCAGAATTTAGATTTTGTGTCATGCATCTATATGGTAACATGAAGAAAGAATTCAAAGGGATTGGGGTCACTAGACAGATGTGGCTTGCTGCAAAATCCACCACTGACTATTTCTTTAACATCAACATGACAACCTTGAAATTAGAGGTGATGTCTTTAACTTATATTGAGTTTATTAAACATTGTCTATTTCATATCATGAACTCTACTGTTTATGTTTTTATTGCAGTTATGTTAGGCCGAATAAACTCACTATATATGTGATAATATAGTGAACACAATCCAAAAGAAACACAAATATAAGAGAATAATTCAACTAAACTCTTATTCACAAATCACAGTAGCTTACAAATAATCTCTTAGTGATTTATAACTTATCACTAAGAGCTGCTAGGTTACACTAATGATATTCAATTGATAACTCATCTAGAGTAAACCCTAAGCTGTGTTTATATACACAGTTACATGATATCTACTGATTGATTTATAATTATCTGCTTCCTAAAATAATCTAATCAGCAGCTATCCTTCTGCTGTCCTGATTTGCACAATCTCTCTTGATATTTATCTTCCTTATTTAGTCAGATATGCTCCTGAAAATCAGCCGCCTGCAAACTCTGATCATCGCTTAAACTCTGATCCAGCTGGCAGTCGCTAAACTCTGATTTCCAGCTAAACTCTAATATTTGCTTCTGCACACTAAACAAGTTAAATACCTGTGACATCATCAAATATGTAACAATCTCCCCCAACTTGTACATTAGACAGAATGAACAAGTTCTATATATTTACTGATGATGTCAAAAACAATCAAGGACAAATGCAAGAAATAATTAATCTGCATAAATGAATCATAACTTACAGATTGAGCAGAACTAATTACAACTTACAGTACATATCAGGACTTAGTCAGCCAATCAGTCTATACCCATAGCTCTCCTTAACAAACTGAGTAATCAGATTTTCTTCAATTTTCTTCAGAGTCTGTACCATTTGAGCTTTGACAGTCTTGAGTTCTTCATCTTCATCTCCTGTCTGGTATATGGCTGATCTCAAAGCATTTGCTTTGCTTCTCTTCATTGCTTCTCCCAATTGAATCACTCTGGGTCTGTCTGCTTCATTATTATAACCCAAGACTCTGATATTTGCAATAGTCTCCATCACAGAGCTATTCTTTTCCATGTCAATTTCAGAACCATCATCTTGAGCTATTTTTGGAATGTATTCTTCATCAGGCTGTACTCCATAGAATCTTCTCTTTTCCCTGATTGTTCTTTTCATCAAGTCTGACCACCTCTGAGTAGCTTTATTCTTGATCTCCAGCATATAGTGAAAATGCTCCAGCTCCCTCAAAGATTTCAGTAACAAATCAGCTTCTGAGATTCTATAAACTCTGCCAGACTCCAGAAATATAGCAATCTTTTCTTTGTCTTCTGTCCCATCATGAGTGTCCATTAAGATTTGAACTGACTCAACCTTATCAAGATCCTCCTGTGTTACAGCTTCTCCTACTTTTTCAGTCAGAGGATAAGGATCCCTGAAAGTAGTTGCTGAACCTGTTTGAATCTTTTCTTTTCTATGACCAAGGCCAGTCCAGTCATAAGCTTCTTTTCCTCTGGTTCCATGAGATCTGATTCTGGTGAGCAGTGGACTTTCTTTGTACAGATTTGTACCAAGACTTCCAAATAGACTTTTCTTCTTCTGAGATTTAGCTTTGTCAACTTGAGCTCTGTCAGTGGTTGACTTGATCCATGTAGCCTTAACTTCAATAGGCTTCACATTTTCTTCATCTTTGCTTTTAGCTTGAGCAATGTCAGAGGCTAAATTCTGATCAGTTTCTTCAGGAATTTTTACAAGTGTTTGTTGAACTTCTAATTCAGCCTTTCTTGTAGATGGAACACCATCTATGACCTTTTTCCCTTTTCTGCTTGAATCAGAGTCAGATTTTTGATAAACTCTGGGTCTATCTATATCAGCATAATTTATCTCACTGATCACAATTCCTTTCCTTCTTGAAGAAGTTGACTTCTCAGTGATCAGCTTCTTGCCATCAGAGCTTATTTTCTTCTGATCAGTTGCAGTCTCATTTGGCTTTGATTCTCTGTTCTTCTTGATCTCAGCAGCCAGCCTCTCTTCTTCTTTTCTAATGTCTTCAAGTGATAACCCTGGATTTTCCTCTTCGAATAGATTCTTTGCAACTGCTTCATCAAAAGCTAGTTGTGTAGGGGCTTTGTAGAAGAAGGTCTTTTCCTCTCCTTGAGACTTCACTGTGTGCCTTAACAGCTTAGATTCAGGATCACCAAGCTCAACCAATTTCTCAGAGAGAGCTTTGGTTTTACAGTCAGCTGGTATCAGAGGTTGTTGGGATTTTGTTTTCTGTGGTTGCTGAGTACTGCTTCCAGCCTTATCATTCCTTTTTTCTTTAGATTGACTCTGAGAATGCAAGATTATCTCAGAGTTTAAATTTCCAGACTCCTTCTTTTCTTTATCCTCTTCCTCATCATCTGGTTTTCTCTGTTGCTGATCAACCTTGCATTTGTCTTTCAGTACTTTCTCCCCCTTTTTGGCATCATCAGGGATGAGAAATTTAACCAGTTGAGCAACAGAGGAGCTCAACTCAGCCAGAGTTTGCTGCATTGATTGTTGAGTGAATTCTATAGAGGATAGTCTGGCTTCCACAGAGGAAGTTGGAGCTCTTTGCATCCTCTTAGAGTAACTGAGAGTGCAAACTCTGTTCTCTGTAGTTGTGGAAGGAGGAATTTCACAGACAGGAGCTGTTGATGCAGAATGAACAGGTGAAGGATCTCTGACCGGAGAGACTTCTCTGACTGAAATGTTTACTCTGTTCTCTGCAGAGACTTCAGCTGCAAGAATAGCTGGGGCAATATGATGACCAGAGGTGACCTCTGTAGTATCTGTATCATCATCATCAACTGCAATACTGAGTGTCTGGGAGCACAGTGGAGCTGTAGCTTCCTCAGAGTTTGCAGCAGATAATATCTCCTGATCAGGAGCTGCAACCAATTCTTCAACAGGAATTATAATTTCTTGAGCAATGTCTGGAGTAGTGACAATTGTCTCAGATTCTTCAGGAATATTGACAGAGATAGGAACAGCAGCTTCTGTGGAATGTGGCAAAGGATCCTCTGACTGAGGAATAGATTCTGACATTGGGGTATCAGCTTTAGGTGAAGTAGTCAGAGGTACTGCAGATAAGGGCTCTACCATCAGAGGATCAGATACTGTTACCATCTCAAGAGGATTTACTATGGATTGTAGAGGAGGGTCCACAGTAAGATCAGTGATAGTGGAGGTGGGCTTAATCTTCTTTCTGGGCCTTGAGATGAGTGGTACTGGTTCTGACTCAGAGTCTGAGTCAGAGTCTGATAGTTTCTGCATAAATCTTCTCTTCCTAGGTGGAGGAGATGACTGTTTGGATGGAGATGACTGTTTAGATGACCTCAGTACTCTTGTAGGTGAAGATGTTACAACTGGCCCTTTTTGGGAAGGACCAGAGGCTTGCTTTGGTTTAGATTTTACAACTGGCCCCTTTTGGGAAGGACCAGAGGTTGGTATTTCATGTGGCAGTTGATTCCTGGAACTGGATCCTCCCCCATGAGTAGTGGAGCAGTAATAATGAGTGCGTGTGAATCTGAACAAATGTGCACCATTTACCAATAAAACACAAATAATTACCGTGTTTTTCTCCACTC
Organism: Daucus carota subsp. sativus; assembly: GCF_001625215.2. Lineage (NCBI taxonomy): Eukaryota > Viridiplantae > Streptophyta > Magnoliopsida > Apiales > Apiaceae > Daucus > Daucus carota. Next base: position 20,956,046 of record NC_030388.2, read on the forward strand.
AGGAATACCAATGGATTTTCTTCCGTTTGATAATTAAAAACTAATATTATCTGACCAAAATAATTATTTTAACTCGGACTTTGATCAGAGGCTGACCATTGACCAGAGTTTAAATAAATGACTTATTAAGTGACAAATGAACGAAAGATTATTGAATCTTGTAATGGAGAGAGATAAATATTCAAGGTCTAAACAACACTTGCTCCTCAGAGTTTGCAAATATTTATTGAACTCTAGTCAAAAATTACTCGAAGCCAAAAAAAAAATTGTTAATCACAGAAGTGGAGTGAGGTGTGTGTTAACATGAATATTCTAATGTCACAGAGATTGTCAAATTTCTTAACTAATATTAGAAAGACTCAGATTATTAGAAAATTGTTTAGTCATCTCATAAGCCGAGTTTCTCAAGTTATGGATCAGAGTATACTTATTTCTTCTCTTTGGAATCACAAATGTCTTTTGAAAGGGAACTCCTCATGGTAAGTGAGTCATAACCTTTATTTGACTTTTTGTTTTCTCAGAGTATTTCTCCAGTAATCAGAGAATGTGAAAAGTCACCAAAAAAATTGTTTCAATTTTTGATGCATTTGCTTAATACCAGCAGTGCACTTGGTTCTTTCCTTTCACAAATTTTCTAAGATCTCAAAGGAGTACCTGAGATTATTTCTTTTGTTTTTTTTTTTTTTTTTTTTTTTTTTTTTTTTTTGATTTTCTTTACTGAGAAGAAATTTCTTGAGGACCCATAACTGAGTTGTCTTAACTCTTAGCTTAGAAGAGGAATAAATCAGATTCTTTTCTGAGTACATGTCTAATATTTAAGAAGTAAGACAATCTAGGTGACAAAATTAACTCATGTGTTATGTGTTAAAGATTTCCACAGCTGTAATATCACAAAATTCAGACTTTAGAGAGGCTTATGACTAAATTCAGTTAAGTGCAACATATTCTTCACAGGACTCTCTTTCATCATGAAAAATTCAAGTCATCAGAGTTTGTCGGGTCAGAGTTTAAATATCAGAGTTTATCAAATCAGAGTATAATCATCAGAGTCTGAATGGAGAATAACAGATGCAGTTGCAGATAAGATTTATAACAACAAATACTGACAGATAAAGTGTTTGTGCAATGTGTCAGAGTTTAGAGAGGACCAGAGATCATCCCTAATTCGTTTACAAGCCTTGTAAAAGTTGCTTCAGCCAATGGTTTGGTGAATATATCTGCCAACTGCTGATCTGTTGGAACAAAGTGTAGCTCCACTGTTCCTTCCATCACATGTTCTCTGATAAAATGATACCTTATGCTGATGTGCTTGGTCATAGAATGCTGTACTGGATTTCCTGTCATGGCAATAGCACTTTGGTTATCACAATAAATAGGAATTTGAGTCAGAGTTAACCCATAGTCCAGTAGCTGATTCTTCATCCATAAAATCTGAGCACAGCAGCTTCCTGCAGCAATATACTCTGCTTCTGCAGTGGATGTGGAGATAGATTTTTGTTTCTTACTAAACCAAGAAACTAATCTTCCTCCTAGAAATTGACAGCTCCCACTTGTACTTTTTCTGTCTATTTTGCATCCTGCAAAATCTGCATCAGAGTAACCAATCAGTGTAAAGTCTGATTCTCTGGGATACCAGAGTCCCATCTCAATTGTTCCTTTGAGATATTTGAAAATCCTTTTGACTGCTACAAGGTGTGGTTCTCTTGGATCTGCTTGAAATCTTGCACAGAGACAGGTTGCAAACATGATATCAGGTCTACTAGCAGTCAGATATAGGAGTGAGCCTATCATACCTCTGTAGTTAGTAATTTCTACTGGTGAACCAGTATCTTTATCTAACTTAGTGGCAGTTGCCATTGGAGTGGTAGCAGCTGAGCTATCCTGCATGCCAAATTTCTTTAGCAGGTTCTTGGTATATTTAGACTGATTAATGAAAATTCCTTCATCAGTCTGTTTAACTTGAAGTCCCAAAAAATAGCTCATTTCCCCCATCATGCTCATCTGATATCTAGACTGCATAAGCTTTGAGAATCTCTCACAGAGTTTAGGATTAGTAGACCCAAAAATAATATCATCTACATAGACTTGAACTAATAGCAGATCATTACCATGGTTGAGATAAAAAAGAGTTTTATCAATTGTACCTCTGTTGAAACCACTGTCCAAAAGAAATTGAGCCAGAGTTTCATACCATGCTCTAGGTGCTTGCTTTAGTCCATACAGTGCTTTATCCAATCTGTAGACATGATCTGGAAATTTTGTGTCCACAAATCCTGGAGGTTGTTCAACATACACTTCTTCCTCCAGCTCCCCATTGAGAAAAGCACTCTTTACATCCATCTGAAACACTTTGAATTTCTTGTGTGCTGCATAAGCCAAGAAAATTCTGATTGCTTCCAATCTGGCAACTGGAGCAAAGGTCTCATCATAGTCAATTCCTTCTTGTTGAGAGTATCCCTTAGCTACCAGTCTGGCTTTATTTCTTGTAATTACACCATCACTGTCTGTTTTGTTCCTGAAAACCCATTTAGTACCAACTATTGATCTGTTCTTTGGTCTAGGTACAAGTGTCCAGACTTTATTTCTCTCAAATTCATTTAACTCCTCCTGCATTGCTGTTACCCAGTCTGCATCCTTTAAGGCTTCTTCCACTTTCTTTGGTTCTGTTTGAGATAAAAATGAATGAAATAAACACTCATTTGCTGTTGCAGTTCTGGTTTGTACTCCAGCATCTGGATCCCCAATAATCAGATCTGGTGTATGAGACTTAGTCCATTTTCTTTCATGTGGCAGTTGATTCCTGGAACTGGATCCTCCCCCATGATCCATGCCAGTATCATTTTGATTCTCTGATGCCTCTCCCCCATTATTCATGCTATCTCCATGAGCATTCTGAGTTTCTGATGCTCCCCCTGAAGATGTGTTCTCCTGATTTTCTGATGTAGAGTGATCAGAGTTTGAGGAGTCAGGATCAGAGTTTGTGTTTTCTGCCGAGTCTGCAACATTTTCATTCAGATTTTCATTTTGAAAGTGCTCCCCCTCAACATGTGCTTGAGGTTGATGATCAGAAGTGACATGTTCTGATATTGTCTCAGAGTCAGAGTTTATGGAATCAGAGAATGCATCTTCATCTTCAAATCTCAGTTGCTCATGATCTTCAAAATCTTCCATTCCAGTAATTTTCTTATCATCAAAGGACACATGAATGGATTCCATGATTACCCTTGTTCTCAGATTGTAAACTCTGAAGGCTTTTGTTGATAAAGGATAACCAACAAAAATTCCTTCATCAGCTTTTAAATCAAATTTAGTTAGCTGTTCAGGATGATTTTTCAGAACAAAACATTTACATCCAAAAATATGGAAGTATTTGAGATTTGGTTTTCTGCCTTTAACCATTTCAAATGGAGTTTTCCCATGTTTATTGATCAGAGTTGCATTCTGTGTGAAACAGGCAGACTGCACAGCTTCAGCCCAGAAGTAGGTTGGTAACTTTGCTTCCTCCAACATGGTTCTTGCAGCTTCAATCAGTGTTCTGTTTTTCCTTTCTACAACACCATTTTGTTGAGGTGTTCCAGGTGCTGAAAATTCCTGTTTAATGCCATTTTCTTTACAGAACTCCTCCATTTTAAAATTCTTGAACTCAGTGCCATTATCACTTCTGATGATCTTTACTGCATCTTTAGAGATTTTGTTCAACTGTTTGACATGCTCAATCAATAAAGATGGTGTCTCATCCTTGCTGTGAAGAAAATATACCCATGTATATCTGGTAAATTCATCAACAATGACCAGAGTATATCTCTTCTTTGCAATGGACATTATATTGACTGGTCCAAAAAGATCAACATGCAGCAGATGATATGGCTCAAGAATTGAGGATTCAGTTTTACTTTTGAAGGAAGACTTCCTCTGTTTTGCTTTCTGACAGGAATCACAGAGTCCATCTGGAGTAAAAACTGATTTTGGAAGTCCTTTCACAAGATCTTTCTTCACAAGCTCATTTATATTATTGAAGTTCAGGTGAGATAATTTCTTGTGCCAATTCCAGCTTTCTTCAATACTGGCTCTGCCAAGTAGACAGATTGCAGAGCTTTCAGAGTTTAAAGATAGCTTAGCTTCATAGATGTTGCCATGTCTGTATCCTTTCAGAACAACTTTTCCAGTTCCTTTACTAATGACCTCACAGTGTTCTTCCAAGAAATTGACATGATATCCTCTGTCACAGATTTGACTTATGCTCAGCAGATTGTGCTTAAGTCCTGAGACCAGAGCTACAGATTGAATGATGACATTTCCAAGATTGATATTGCCATATCCCAAAGTTTTCCCTATGTTGCCATCTCCATAAGAAACATTTGGGCCAGCCTTCTCCACAAAGTCTGATAGCAGGGCTTTATTTCCTGTCATATGTCCTGAGCATCCACTGTCCAGAACTAGGATGTTTTTCCTGTTGCCCTGCAATCACATACACAACTAATGTTTAGTTTTAAGGACCCAGACTTGCTTGGATCCTTTGTTCTTGTTAAGTTTGTTAACACTAGCAGCGGAAGATTTATCAGAGTTTATATCAGAGTTTGTGTTAACAGATTTTTTAACAGATGCTGAACTAGGAGAATCAATCTTTTTCTTCAAAGAAGGTTTTAATTCATAATAATTGTAGTACAAACTATGATATTCCTTACAGGTGTAAATGGAATGCCATAAACTACCACAATGAAAACAAGGATTCTCTGGTCTAAATCTAGTATTCCTAGTCTTAACTTCTGATTTTGGAGACATAGCATTTATGTCCTTATTTTTCCTGCAAAAAGAAGCAAGATGATTAGGATTACCACAATTATGACAAGTTTTCCTAGGAGCATTTGGAACAGGCATGTAATTGTTGCTTTTGTTTATTCCAACCTTTCCATTCCTATTTTTCCTAGGTTCCTTAATCCTGTTTTCTTTCTTAACCTCCTTGAGTTTATGCTTAAGCTGTTTCTGAGTCATTAAGCCAATATTAACCTGTTTAGGAGTATCAGTTTTAGATTCTGCAACAAATCTTACTGGAACTACTTTGGGTTTTTTAATCTTAATGGTTTCTTGTTTATATGACTCAGCTTCATTTTTATCAGAGTAACCTAACCCTTTCTTCCAGTTCCCACTTTCTAAGATATTCTGAGTAGTCTTCCCTGAGTTAGTCCAAGTTCTGATTATCTCTCTTTCCTTAGCAAGTTCTGATTCAAGAGAAGCATTTTTCTTTAAGAGTTCATTTTTAACAAAGATAGAATCATTTCTTTCCTTCTGAACTTCAAGCATCTGAACTAGTTCCTTTTCAAGATAATCATTTCTTTTCTTAACATCCAAGATCTCAGATTTTAATCTGTCATTTTCTAATGTCTGATCTCTATAACTAACATGCAGAGTTTTAAGAAACAATCTTAACTCAGTTATATCCTCAGTATCAAAAGCAAGAGTGGAATGAGGTACCTTAGTTTCAACAGTCTCAGTGCTGTTGTCCATGTTTGCCATCAAGGCATAGTTGACTTCTTCCTCTGATTCTGATGAGTCTGCCCAACTCCCCTTCTTTGTGATAAAGGCCTGTTCCTTTTCTTTCTTAGCTTTCTTGCACTCAGTTGCAAAATGTCCTTTCTCTCCACAATTGAAGCAGGTGTATTTAGACTTATCAGACTTTCCAGATTTTTCTTCTTTGCCTTCATTCCTTTTGAAGACCTTCTTATCAGAGTTTCTGTCTTTCCTTGAGAACTTCTTCCCTTTGTTGAAGTTCTTGTAAGCCATCTTCTTGAAGCTTTTTACCATTAATGCTGCCAGCTGCATCATCTCAGTATCACTGTCATCAGAGTCTGAAGGGATATCAGAGTCTGAGTCAACATCAGAGTTTGATGACTCAGTATCAGACTTTTTGACAATAGCTTTTCCTTTGCTTTTCACAGTTGAATCTTCTTGAACTTTTAGGGCAACTGGTTTGGGTTTCCCACCATGTCGTTTGCTCCTTTGCTCCATCTCAAGTTCATGAGTTTTCAACCTTCCAAAGACTTCATCCAGAGACATCTCTTCAAGATCAAGATTGTCTCTTATAGTGGTTACTTTCAAATCCCACTTTTCAGGAAGAGCAAGCAGAAATTTGAGATTTGAGTCTTCCAAATCATATTCTTTATCCACAAGAGACAAGTCATTCAGCAGCTTGACAAACCTATCATAAAGATCAGTCAGTGATTCACCTGATTTTGAATCAAAGTGTTCATACTCTTGAGTAAGTATGGTCCTTCTGTTCTTTTTGATGGCTTTGGTTCCTTGACATCTGACTTCCAAAGCATCCCATATCTCCTTTGCAGTTTTGCATCCAATTACTCTATTGGACATAGCATTGTCCAGAGCACTATGCAACAGATGCTTCACCTTTGCATCTTTACTGATAGATGAGATGTCCTCTGGAGTATAGTCCTTCTTCTCTTTAGGAATCATCTTCTGGGGTTCATCTCCCACTGCAACAGAGAGCTTTGTTGGCATGTGTGGACCATCATAAATTCTATCCAGATATTCTGGATCTGTAGATTCCAGAAACATGATCATTCTTACTTTCCAGACAGAATATTCAGATGCCCTGAGGACCGGAACCCTAAGAGACTCATATCTACTGTTTTGTGATTTCTCAGACATGATTGTGTGTGATTAAGATCTCACTGTAGGTATATCAACAGAGCTGGCTCTGATACCACTTGTTAGGCCGAATAAACTCACTATATATGTGATAATATAGTGAACACAATCCAAAAGAAACACAAATATAAGAGAATAATTCAACTAAACTCTTATTCACAAATCACAGTAGCTTACAAATAATCTCTTAGTGATTTATAACTTATCACTAAGAGCTGCTAGGTTACACTAATGATATTCAATTGATAACTCATCTAGAGTAAACCCTAAGCTGTGTTTATATACACAGTTACATGATATCTACTGATTGATTTATAATTATCTGCTTCCTAAAATAATCTAATCAGCAGCTATCCTTCTGCTGTCCTGATTTGCACAATCTCTCTTGATATTTATCTTCCTTATTTAGTCAGATATGCTCCTGAAAATCAGCCGCCTGCAAACTCTGATCATCGCTTAAACTCTGATCCAGCTGGCAGTCGCTAAACTCTGATTTCCAGCTAAACTCTAATATTTGCTTCTGCACACTAAACAAGTTAAATACCTGTGACATCATCAAATATGTAACAAGTTAAACAAGAAAGCTTATGAGTGGTTGGCAGCGAAACCTAGATCACAATGGTCTAGGTCAGGATTTAGGGAAATCTGCAAGTCGGATACTTTTGTCAACAATAATTGTGAGGTCTTCAACCATGCACTAAACAAATATAGAGACAATGTGATTGTGACATTGTTTAAGAATATACACAAATCATGTATGGCAAGAATTCAAAAAAGGAAGACAAAAATGGAGAAAATGAATGTCAGATTCTGCACAAAGACCATGAAGAAACTTCAAAAGTAAGCTGCACTTTACATGTATTTTACTAGTTTTCTAGGTGATTTCACTTGTATTCCTGCTATTTTTCCTATGTTTTTTAGATGTTTTGCTTTGTTGGAGTTGTGAAATTTGTAGGTCCATAGATTTAGCCTCTAAATGCTCTCCTGTTTGGAATGATGGGGACAAGTACCATGTCACAATGTCTGTTGGAGGTCATGAGGTTGTCTGTGACTTGAAACAAAAAACATGTGCTTGTAGAAAGTGGTAGTTGAGTGGGATACCTTGTTATCATGCAGTGGCCTGCATCTACTTCAGGAAATTGGATCCTTTGGACTTCATACATGACTGCTACAGAAAAGAGACCTACTTGCAGGTGTATGGTCATATCCTGGAGCCCATTAGTGGAGAGCCCTATTGGGAAGTTACTGAACAAGAAGGTCCTCTTCCTCCAATCAAAAGAATTGCACCTGGAAGGCCCAAGAAGAATAGGGACAAAAAAAATGATCAAGTGCAAACAAGGGCAAATGATCCAACTATGCTCAAAAGAGTAGGCACCAGTTTAAAATGTGGCCACTGTGGCCAGTGGGAGCATAATGTCAGAGGCTGTCCACTAAAGGTTTTTTCTATCCATTTAACTCTTAATATGTGGACACCATTCACCCAACAACACTAATATCAACCTTTTATGTACACAGAAACAAGCACCTCCAGAAAGGAAAGAAGTACAGGAAGAAGGCAGCAAGAAGTGGGAAGCACCAAGAACAAGGTGTTCCTATTGCAAGGAACAAGGACACAACTTACGAACTTGCACTTCTAAGGTCAAATTTTTACAACTAATTAGTCTTTTGTTAGTTTCTCTTCATTGTATTTTTACAACTTCTTGCTGTTTTGCAGAAAGTGGATGAAGACAGAAAAAGGAAGGAAAAACAGACTGAACAGAGTGAAGAGGAATTGCAACAAAAACTGGCAGAGCTTCAACGAGCTCAAAATGAATTGTATGCACAAAATCATCCCAATCCTTCACCAACAAAGTCACCAAGAACCAAGGCAACTGCAAGGCTCCATCCCAGATCAACCCCTTTTCAGTTTGCAAAGCCAGTTGCAACACACGGAGGAATTGTAAAGCCCTTTAAAGCACCAGCTCAATCAGGGCCTTCAGGGGTGGAATATTTTCAGAAGGATGGGAAGAACTATGCAACTCTTGGACAACTGCAAGCTGCATTGAGGAAGGGGAAGAAGTAGAATGGTCTTCTATGGCTAAGACAATTATTTCCTACTTGTATTAAGACTAAGATTTGAAAGCTGTATTGTCTCTTTTGTGCTTGCATTTGGTACTTGATTTCTAGACTAATATTTCGTACATGTATTATGACTAAGATTTGGCAATCTCTTTTGTAAGATAATCACTGCATTTAAGCTCTAATCTCTCTTGGTTATGATAGTTTTTAATCTCTTCAAAATTTGTTGTTTTCTAGCATTTATGCTCTCCATCTGTCTAGGTTGGTACATTCATTTCGGTTGGTTGGAAAAATTCATTCAAACCAACAATAAACACCATTCATTACAACTTGCTTTAAACATAGAAATTACACAGGTGCATGCTACAAGCCTACATCAGATCTCTCCTGCCTCTTCTACCTTGCACAAACAATAAATAAAGATCACAATCCAAGTAAAAATTATTAAAGTCAGTGATGTTTTGCAACCACAAACTGACTCCACTTGCTTCACTTCTTTTTGGCTTGATGAAACGTCCCCTTCACTGAACCCCAGGACCGACAGCTCGATTTACTTGTGCTTCAAGAGTGTTGATTTTGCGTAACAAGCCTGGGATGATGATTCTTGCACGCTCACATAATGGGGCATCAATCCACCGGAAATACCGACAACGATCGCAAGACATGAAACGCCGGCCAGGATTTGAATCAGTCCATGATGTTCTCACAACAATGATGTTCCCACACCCACAATGCTCTGCCATCGTTTCTGAAAATGAGAAGAAGATGATGTTATTTGTTTAGGGCTAAATATGCTTTTCAATGACATATATAGCTGATTTGGGGGAGAGAAGACCGTTTAAACTTGAATTTCCAATTATGCCCCTGACCCTTAATCACTGACAACTAACGTTAAGCACACTTAATCCTTCACACTTAACGGACTTGGACGGAAAAGGTGCAATGTGCAGCGCGATAATTACCAGGGGGATGCACAATGCAATTAATAAAAGTTTGTTGACCGAAGTGCATATGGGCCGAAGTTATGGGGTGCATTTTGCAAATAACTCTTTACATAAATGATATGAATAACTGCTTCTAAATTATAAACCTCAAGCCGGGCTTTTATGTGTCAGTCAACCACCGCCTATATACAGTAAATATTCAATGCAATAATACTTTTTTGATTTGTGGTGCATATGCAAGCCCGAAAGGAAAAAGAAGCATTTGCAGATATGTGTAAAGGACTTCTCGTTGGAGTTCATAATTATTATTTATTCCGTATAATATTATTTTCTCTATTTTTTATTATTTGACGTTTGGACTTTTGGCACACATTTTTAGGTGAGTTGACTGGATGGTAAAAATTATTATTTTTCATTGATTTTTTTTGTGAATTAAAATTTTGATTATATATTTTAATTCAAAAAAAAATTAAAAAATAATATTTTTAACTGCTCGGTCAAAACACTTAAAAGTTTTAGGTGGGATCAAACCTCAAGTTATTGTTTCTGATAGAGAGATTGCTTTGATGAATGCTATAAAAGTTGTCTTTCCGAATACAGGACACCTTCTTTGTGTTTGGCATATTGAAAAAAACATCCTTGCAAAATGTAAAAGATTTTTTGATGATAAAGAAGGATGGAATGCATTTCTATCAACCTGGACAAACTTGATTCAGTCTCCTGATCAATCTTCTTTCGATCAAAATATGAATCTGTTTGAAGCTCAATACATGGAAAATGCATCTTTACTAAATTACATTAATGCGACATGGATTCCGTACAAGGATAGGTTTGTATTTGCCTGGACAAATGCTTTTTTGCACTTGGGTAATCATGCCACTTCAAGGGCAGAAGGTGCTCATGTTGTTCTGAAACAATATCTATACGTATCTACAGGGGATATCCGTGAGGTGAAGAACAAGATTTGTCTTGCAATTGAAAATCAGTATCAGGAAATAAAAACAAGGATTGCAAGTGAAAAGGTGCGTATACCACATAAATATCATATTCCTTTATTTCAAGAACTTGTTTGTTATATTTCAGTGTTTGCTCTTGGTCAATTATATAAACAACATGAGATAGCCATGACACCGGGAATTCTGAACACTTGCAAAACACATTTCTCAAGATCTATGGGACTTCTGTGTGCGCATAAGATAAGAGAATTAAAGGAAGGAAATGTATTGCATCTTAGCGACATTCATACTCATTGGAGAATTGATACACAATCATTTCCTGATAGTAATGATTTACAGATTGATCGGAATGAAGACATTGATATCCTCCTTGAAGAGTTTCGAGCTAAATATCACAAGCAGCCCCTAGTACAAAAGGAAGATATTAAAAGACAAATCACTCTGTTTCTTGATGCTCCTGCTCCAACAACACTTGAACCACAAATTATTCCTCACAAAGGCCGTCCGGTTGGTGCAAAAAATAAGAAAAATAAGAGCTCTACAACTCGTGATCATTCAGCTTTTGAACTTCAAGATCTAAGAAAGTGTAGTATGTGTCAGGGTATTGGACACAATTCTCGCACTTGCAGCATGAAAAAGCAACATCCTCATGAAAAAGCAGTGTAGTATGTGTCTGCGGATTGATTATTAAGTCAGTATGGATTAATCTGGTTTTCCAGCTTTTGGTGTTATTCTGGTTTATACAGGATTTTGGTTAAGTGTTGTTTGCTGCTCAAATTTTTTAATTAGTGACCCCATGTTCCTCTGGTCTATGTATTTGGGTTTTGTATTTTTAACTTTGGCTGTATGGGTGTTGGTTTGCAGTTGGTATTTGCCTGGGAGTTTTTGGTTTATTTTTACTTGTTTCGGCATCATGCAGATGCTTTGATATTTTGTGGAGATAAATATTATTTTTTTAATTTTATTTTTTGTTAACAAATGATTTTGTTCTATTCTAGATGTTCAGTTAAACTATATTTGTACATATATTATTTATGTATATTGAATAATGGAAAAATGAATCAAGAAGTTTGGACAAATATGTAATTTATTATTTAAAAAGTCAAATTTGGAGCTTAAATAGTAATCTGAGGAGTTTATTTATCAATTCCCTTATTTTATTGATATTATAATAGTTTAATAATCTCTAATGTCACTATAAGAAAAACGACTATTTTTGACCGTCAGATTATGGTCGAATTTGAAAACTTGGTCGAAAATATGTAATTTCTTAATTTCGACCAAATTTCGTCGAAATTTAAATTCGACCGAAAGTCTGAAATTCTAAAATTTGAAAATTTCAAATATTTGTCAAAAAATTGAAAATTTTAAATTCAACGCCCAAAAAGTATAATTTCGACCGAAATTAGTTGAATTTATAAATGTTGAATTCGACCAAATCCGGACAAATTTAACACATCACATTTTAAAAAGAAAATAACAGTGGAATCTACTGTCCGGTTTTCCACCCCATTTTCAGCAACTATATTCATATTTCATCTATAATTTTTGATTGATATCGAAGCACCGATCTTCCAAGCATGTGTCTGATAAGCAGAGAACCCCTGAAGACATATTAAAAGAAGCAGAAAATGCAAAGCCAACAGTTAGAGGATGGGAGAAACTTACCAATACAGTTAGTAAAACATTTTGCATTCTCAAAATCCGAGCTTACCGATTATGAGCGTCAAAATTAATTTCTTAAAATTTATCTCAACACATGACAAATGATATTCTTCTTTGTTTTAATTTTTATGTTGGTATATATAATTATTTATATTAAACTAGCAGCATTCATAATTTCAAAAAAAAATGGTCGAAATTATTAAATTCGACCAGAAATGATCGAAATTATTAAATTAAACCAAACATGATCGAAATTAGTTCAAATTTTTTTGACCAGAATTGGGCGATAATTTTTCCGCTCAAAAATTTTGGGCGGGAACTTTCCCCCTTCATTTTGAGGTCAAAATAAATTCAATCATAAATGGTTGAAATTATTAAATTCGACTAGAAATTGTCGAAATTAATAAATTCGACCAAAATGGTCGAAATTAGTTGAAATTTTTTGGGCGGGAACTTTTCCCCCTTCATGTTGCCATCAAAATATTTTCGATCATAAATGGTTGAAATTATTAAATTCGGCCAGAAATGGTCGAAATTAGTTGAAAATTTTTTTGGTTGGAAATTTCTCCCAATTATTTTGCCCTGAAAATTTTTGACCGACGAAAAAAGGTCGAATTTATTTCTATTTTCGACCAAGTGGTAAAGCCATACTTTAGTCGTCCCCAAATCTTGGGTTCGACTCTCACCAATATCAGAATTCAGGTATCGAACAGATACTATAGCTATAAAATAGTTTAATCAAAAAACAAAACTAAATTCGACTGAAAATATTTTCGACCGAATTTTGGTTGAAATATTTAATTTCGACCGTTTTTATTTTTGACCGTTTACGGCCAAAAATAATCATTGGTTGAATTTCTGGTCGGAAATAGCCTTTTTTCTTTGCTTATCGTTGTAGTTGCTTAGTTGAATTTTGTCAAGGATAATTGATGAGTGATACGAGAACTACTCAACTTTCCCTTCTATATAGTTATAAGATTATTTACGGTTCCACTTATGACGGTTCGAAAACCGTTTGAACCGGCCCGAACCGCCCCGGCCGTTTGAACCGGCCCGAACCGCCTCGGCCGCCCGAATGGCCGGGTCTACTTGCAAGACTTTGTGACAAGATCACGTATCTTGTATATTTGACGAGAGTAAAACATGCATTCATCACACGCCTGAACTTTTATAATCATATATGCTAACGTATGTTAATCTCTATATAATATTTAATTATCAGTCCTTGGTATTAGAATGGTTTTGATTAATGGATTTTTAATGAGAATTATGTGCGGAATGAGTGAACATGAACATGTATATTCTTTAAGACGATGTGAATATGTTATTTTGCAATATGGACATACACCATTTAATACAAATTCGGAAAAGCAGGAAGATTGATATAGGATTTGGTAAAGTCGTTTGAAAATGAGGAAGAAGAGCCGAAATTGAGAGAGAAGTGGGTTATATTTAAAACGGAGGAGACTAAATAAGAAAATTAGTGTAGATGTATGTAAATAGCTAAAATAAAACACCGAACATATATTATATATAAATTTAAATATTAATATAAAAACATTAAATTTATATAAAAAAAAAATTCGAAAGAATATTGCCTGCCCATGAGAAGCGGGCAAGCACATACTAGTAAAGGATATTTGGCACATAGCCATTACCCAGTTGGCTTTAGCAAGACTCAACCGATCTGGTGGACAAATTTCTGTATTAGTCTTCTGTAGTCCATACAAAATTCGTTGTTATTTTAAAAGCAAGAATGCATTTTAGTTTAAATTTCAAAAGAATACTATAAATTACCAGCTCGTTAATTAATGTAGCACAGATATAATGCAACTACTAATAAATAGCTAAAAGAACTTAAAGATCAATATTTCAAGTTTTAAAAGAAAGGCTTATCAATGCATTAGCCTTCGTACTGTATTTCTACTGAGCTAGTTGTTAGGAGTTGTCCCACATTGGTTGTGGGAGGGGTATAAAGCTAGAATATAAGCAGCCAGAACAACTCCAATAGTACGAGGCCTTCTGAGAGGTGCCCAAAAACAAAGTCGTGCGGGTTAAGCCCAAAGCAGACAATATCGTACTGTTGTGGAGTTAGGGCTGACCCAACAAGTGGTATTAGAGCATAAGTACACATGATCACCTGATGATAAATTGTTGATTCTTGTGTTCTAGTACTTGCAAAAAAAGACTAAGGGGACCTTTAAATTAAGGTTGGGAATAGGAATTTGAGTTAACGGGAAAAATAATGATATGGAAATTTAAGATGTGGGAAGAGTATGATTTAACCACCTATTAACAGAGTTCATTAACCATGAACCAAACATCCCTAAATGTTAGGCCCAAAATATGATCAAGAATGTTTATAAAAACAGTGGCGGACCCAGGAATTTATTCTAGTGGGTTCCTAATATAAATGTTAAAATAAAAAAATGCAATAATAATGGTAAATAGTACGAAATACATTAACATGGGAAATATTTTACATTTTAAACTTGTTCCCTACGCGTTTTCATCTTTTGAAAACGATCTATTACATCATCATTTGTAACTTTGGCAAGCGCTTCTTTTTCTATAGCTGAGATAAGACAATCATTTAGATAATCATCGCCAATTCGATTGCGCAAATACGACTTCACAAGTTTCATCGTTGAAAAGCATCTCTCAACCGTGGCAGTTGCTACCGGTAAAACCAATGCAAGTTTCAGTAACCGATAGAGTAAAGGATAAGAAAATTTTTTCTTAGCAATCTTATCCATAGAACTAAAATCATCGGGATAGAAATCAACTAACCTCGTCAACTGCAATGAGTCAAATGCACCAAATGAATCGCGTGGATCCAAAGCAGCCATACAAATTAGCAACTCAGAATTCACCTCATTAAAACGATCATTAAACTCTGCAAGTTGCATATCCACAACAACATTAAAACAATCATAAGAATAATAATGTTCATACGTGATTCCCGTTTTTTGTCGTCTATTTTTTGGGTTAATGAATGGATCTGTCATGTTCAACTTTTCAATGCCATGCTTTTCACAAAAAGAAAAGATCTTCTCTAAAAGAGGAGCCCATCCCTCAAGTCTAAACTTCTGTAATTGCCGATTAGTTGATTTCACCAATGAAATAGCATTCAAGATATCTTGATCTTTTCTTTGTAGTGCTTTTGTCAAAGATTCAGTTAGCCCAAAAATGTGCAACATCAAGTGCAAATAGAATACAAAATCAAATGATGTAAAATATATTTGAAGACCATTTGCTTGACGTTTCTGCACATCTTTTTCACCCATCTTTTCAACATAATCAAGCACATCAATAACTTCCTCATACAAATCAACCAAACGCAAAAGTGTTTTGTAATGAGAACTCCAACGTGTGTCTCCAGCTCTAATTAGAGAAAGCTCTTGATTCAATCCACGCCCAGTTTCCTTTTCACCACATCCTATCTCTTTGAACATTTTCTCTCTTTGACTATCTCGAATCATATCTGTTCGTTTGCAAGAACCACCAACCACATTTATCAAGACTGATATCATGTCAAAGAAATCTCCAACAGCAAAGTGTTTTTTAGCAATAGCTACAATGACTAACTGAAGTTGATGAGCAAAACAATGTACATAATATGCCGAGCTATTTTCTTTCAAGATTAAGGTTTTTAACCCATTAAACTCACCACGCATATTGCTTGCACCATCATAACCCTGTCCTCTAATTTTTTTCAAGCTCAAACCAAGTTCAGTAAGTAAAGAATCGATTGCCAATTTAAGAGTCAAAGAAGATGTCTCCTTCACATGAACAAGACCAACAAATCTCTCTTTAATCAAACCACATGTATCATCAACAAATCTTAAAACCACTGCCATTTGTTCCTTTTTCGAAACATCACTAGACTCATCAACTAATAAAGCAAACACATCATCACCAATTTCTGCAAGAATAGATTTGAGTATTTCTTGTGCAAAACAATGACAAATATCCTTTTGAATCTTTGGAGACACCATTTGATTGTTACCCGGAGCATTTTGTAATGTTACCTTCCGAACACTTTCATTTTGATTTTGAGTGTATTTTATCATTTCTAGAAAATGTCCTCTATAAAAAGAGTTCTCGGACTCATCATGACCACGAAAAGGTAGTGCACTATTCAACAAATATCTTGAAACATCAATTGAAGCATTTAGTCGATCGAATCCGATACTCATTCTTTGTGATATCACTTTGCTTATGTAAAGCAACAGCAATAGATTGATGTTGTTTCATTAGATCACCACAATGTTTAACTGCCCTATTATGAATACTACCAACATCCCCAACATGAGATTTAAGTCTTTCATGTAATTTATTCCAACTACTAAAACCTTCTAATACTTCAACCAATCAAAGTCTTCATACCATTTAGGACTAAAGCGTCTCGGCTTATCCCCTATCATTTTTGTTGGATATACATACCATTTAGGTCTTGTAGGCCCTCTAAGTATGTATGTTCTTCTTATTTCATCTCGTTGATTAGGATGATAATCTAGAATTCTTTTTCTATCACAAGGATCCGACGGAAGCTCTTTCAAATCAATTAGTTTGGGCATTGTGGGAGTTGAACTAGGTCGAGACACATTAAGATTTTCATTCGAGATATCATTGGTAACGGGTTGAGATGGCTCGGGATTTTTTCTTTTCAAGAACCTTTCCATTTAAATCTGTAAATAATCATAATAATAATCATGATTATTATTTAGCAATTAACATTTATTTATTTAACAATTAGAAATTAAATAAATCAATAAAATCTATACATCCAAAAAGCTAAGTCATAAAATTAGGTATTGAACAGGTAAAAGGAAAGATATAACTTACAGAAGAGAAGCTCAAAAAATTGTAAGGAAGAATAAATTATGATGGCAGACCAGCGGAGCAAACAGATTCAGCAAGGCATTCAAAATTGCGAGCCAATTGGATTTTTCACCGAGATGATCAGAGAGCAGAGTGGCAGTAACTCAGTAAGATGAATATTGAGATATAATTAATTTAGTATAGGTGAGTTGTGCGATTAATTGTTACGTGCTAATCTAGCTACTTGGGCTGTGGAACTTGTTTTTGGGCTTTTTATATACTAAAAACAAGTCATTTACTTGTATTGGGTCAGGAAGTTAGTAAGTGGAGGTGGGTTCCTTATTAAATGTTAGTGGGTTCCAAAATCAGTTTTATTATAAATTAGACTTTAAGCACAGGCCCAAGTGGGTGCCTGGGAACCCATTTGTAAGTATGTGCGTCCGCCCCTGTATAAAAATATCATTATTGATATGGGCCCATGAATATAGGGACATCAGATTGTCTTATACAAGCAAGAGCGTGCCCCACTCTTATGAGAGGGCACATGCCCCACTCTTATGAGAGGGCACATTCCCTCAATATTTGAAGTTCACTCGAGAGTCTGTATATCCTTGTATGCATATATCTCTAGGATATGATGAAAGTAGTGTAGACCGGGTGCTCGAAGAGAGTGAGTTTTTCTTTGCTGATTTACTTCTCCGTTAGCTTATAGTGATGGTCGAATAAACATTTTATAGTACGATGGTAGAATTGGCCGTCGTCGAGGAAAATGGTATATTGGTATACTTCTACATTGTCGTTAAGAAACACCAGACCTACGGCTATAAAATAAAAATCGGGCAAGATGAAAAATCGAGAATGATACTCGTACCTAACATAGATGCACATGTTTAGCTTAAAAGGAAAGTCCAGTGAAGGTGCTAAAAATGATGTTATATCCATAATATAGCACTTATCAAAAAATCAAATTCCAATTGGATGCTTAAACTTCATTTTAAAATAGCAAAACGCTATACTTGTGGTATTGTTGAGTGAGTGTCAACTAAGTCACAGATGAAAAAAATAGAAAAGATTTGTATTCAATATAAGCAATCTAACAACTCAATTAATATGAAGCTTTTTTAGGAGGAACTCAAAAACAAATCCGTGAAAGATTGGACACGGCCCAGATAATAAATAGGAAAGTGGGGAAATATAGAGAAATAGCAAGTTTGATAATTTTTGTTTCATTTCATTTAAAAGATGTTAGAAAAGTTAATTAAATATAGATTATTTGGTCTTATTTAATTTGGAGTGAATACAGATACATATTGGAGTACAAGTAACATCACAAGTACTTTTTTAATTTGGTGCTAAAATATACTCCCTCTGTCCCAGGTTGTTTATGTTACTTTTTGACACGTATTTTGAGACTCCTATAAAGTATAATTTCATAATACCTTTTATTTTTTGTTCCCTGAATAAAAATTTGATGTTTAAACTTTTGCTAAAAAAATAAATTAAGAAAAATATTATGAAACTATAATTTATAAGAATTTCAAATGCTTATAAAAATCTATACTATACTATAATAAGCCAACATGGGTATAATTTGTAGTCCAAGGTTTTAGTTATATTTTTTGGTTTGGTACTCTCCTTTTGGTACTAGAAGTCTACAAATATGGAGTCTATTAGTATTATATTATTAAATAGTTTTAAATACCAAAAACACTCATAACAATCCATTATCATATAATATTTCATTAAAAATTTATTACTATTATATTGTTAAACAGTTTCAAATACTAAAAACACTCATAACAATCCATTATCATATAATATTCATTAAAAAAATTATAATGATGTTATAAATAAAATTATAAATATACAATTTTGAATATCTTCTTTTAACAAGAACTTTCATATAACTTTTTTAACTTTAACGTCTTCTATTTCAATATAAACACGAACCATTACATAACCCTTTCTAACTCTAATCTTAAAAGTTATTGTTGTCAAAAAAACCATTTTCAAGTAATCAGGATATAATTTAATTAAAATCTAATTCATTAATACTAAAATACTAATAAAATGATGTTAAAATTTAAATTATAAATAATAAATTACGAACTATATACCCGCCCGTGCTTTGCACGGGTCAAAGGCTAGTATAAATAAAAAATCACGTGGACGGAAGGAGGAGTAGCGACGCTAGGTATTTTAGCACCACCGTCGACCATGGTCTTAGGTGAAAGAAATTAGATCACCATGCTTTGGTGTGAGATAAAACTAGATATTGCATGCTAAGTCTACGATCCAGATTTGTCCCGAAGTGGACAGATTAAAAACAGAGGCTAACTGTGTATCAATTAGCTAATGTGTTTTCCCTTTTTTGCATACTGAATTGGGCAAAGTAAATTAACATTGTTTTGATTACAATATTAACAAGCTGGTACCATTTAGTTGGTTCTTGTAGAATTAACTCTTGAAATTATTAATTAACCTAAATATTCTAATTCTGTGTTTCACTCACGTGTAAATTAACTTCAGAAGAAATATAATTTTCTGGAAGCAAAAAATCTATAAATAGCTAGACAGGATCCTTATTGTTACACACCAAGATCCTCACAATGTAAGTGTCATATCTTAGCTCAGAGTTCAAACTGAGAATTTCATTTGTGTAATTTCAACACTGTGAAGGTTTTTGTATTCTTTCATTTGTTGAAGGCTTAGTTGAAGCTCTGCAACAATGGTAATAATTTTATGTGTTGATGCATATTTTGCAGGCAAGAAGTCATGTCAGTAACACTCTCAAGGTTCCTTTTGTTTGCTGCCGCAGCATGGCTTGCTAGCAGCACTTGTGTGCATGGACATCAATCGAAATATTATTGTGTGCTGCCCTTTTACACTCGTGGTGCCACCCAAACAACGTACGGTGATTTCATTCACAATCTTCGACATGGGATGGGAAGCCAGTCCACCATCTATGGCATTCCCCAGCTCAAAGACGCGGCCAGTTGGGCAAATGCTGATCGATATGTTGAGGTCACACTCTACAATTCGGCTGGGACAAGCATCACTTTGGCGATAGACAAAGTCAATGTTTATGTAATTGGCTATCGTAATGGGTACGAGGCTTATTTCTTTCCAGGTCAAGATGGTCCAGAAACATCTAATGTGTTTGTAGGCACCACACGTTCCTTGCTTCCTTTCAATTCTTCCTACTCGGCTCTGGAGAAAAGCGCAGGCACTACAAGAGGAAGTATTAATTTAGGAATTGGGGAATTAGATAAAGCCATACAGGCTCTTTATGATAAAAAAGACTCTGCTATGGCTTCTTCCATGCTCATTGTCATTCAGATGATCTCAGATGCTGTACGATCCAGGTAATTAATAACAGTGAGTTTTACAATTCAATTACTGTTAACTAAGTAACACACTACAATTTAGTTTTGGTAAACAGAGGATTCAATTTAAAGGGAGCTTTATGTTTTGTACATTTTATGCAGGTACGTAGAGAAGCTTGTGCTGCAACACATTTCAAATGATAATAGTACATCCGTGTTCCTACCGACTCCTGCCATGATCGCCTTTGAGGATGACTGGAAAAACCTCTCCAATAAAATTACGAATTCAGTTGGTGGTGTAATCTATCCTCCATTTATATTGCCCACTGGTTCTAATCAAGATGTGTCTGTCACCTCAGTCTTCATAACCTTCCGCTTAAATATTGGGGTCATTCTTTTCTACTGTCATCCAGCTATAGCTATTCCACCACCTTCCTCGGTTACTTGTCAAAACATTCCAGAACCTACTGTCCTGATCAGCGGCCGCAATGGCTACTGTGTTGATGTAGAATCAAACTTTTTTAACGACGGAGACTCAATAATCTTGTATGCATGTAAGTCCGTTGACAATGCAGCCAATCAACTTTGGACAATCAAGAGAGATGGGAGCATTCAATCTGGTGGAAAGTGCTTGAACGCAAAGGGTCTTACAGCTGGACAGAACATGACTATCTACAACTGCTCAACAGCAACTGTTCCTGATGCCATCAAGTGGAACATACATGATAATGGCAACATTGAAAATCCCAAGTCCGGATTAGCATTGAGCGCTTTCAAGGGGAATATGTTCTCTGCGTTGACGGTGGAAAAGAATACATATGCATCAAGCCAGGGTTGGCGCCTCAGCAATAGCACTAAACCTGTAGTGACCCCTGTTATTGGCTACGAAAGTTTGTGTATGCAAGCATCTGCCAGTAATACTGTGCAAATGGTCGAGTGCAGTAACACGAATGCGCAGAAATGGGAACTTTATCCGGATGGTACTGTCCGACCTAATATTGCAACCTCGAGCTGCCTGACCTCAAAGTCCTCCCAAGATGTTAAAACAGTGGTTCTTGATTCGTGCGATGGAGGTGATGCTGAACGATGGTTATTTAATTACGATTACAGCATTTCAGACGCGGCCAATAAATATGTTCTGGAAGTTAATAAACTTAAGAACATAGTACTTGTTGAATACTCTGCAGATACGCCTACAGATGAGCAGACTTGGTCTATAAATACTCTCTAGCTAGTGAATCAGAGCTATCTGGATAAAGAATCAAGACCACTGTAATGATCTTAAATAGTAGACAATAAACAAGTGATGCTATATCACATGTAAAATTAATAAGGTCTTGGAATAAATGAAGTTTATCATGATCTATTGCTGATATTCTGTTTGCATGTAGCAGGGTTTTCATGTTAGAGCATACATACCATGTATCCAT
This sequence comes from Daucus carota subsp. sativus, assembly GCF_001625215.2. Classification (NCBI taxonomy): domain Eukaryota; kingdom Viridiplantae; phylum Streptophyta; class Magnoliopsida; order Apiales; family Apiaceae; genus Daucus; species Daucus carota. The sequence continues at coordinate 20,977,912 of NC_030388.2, forward strand.
GGTGTACGTCTATGTTTCCTTATGTGATCAGCTCTTTAATTGCATTATCCTACTAGATTGGTCATCAGTCGACTAAATTGACATGCAAAAACTCAATTACTCGTTTTCAGTAAAGTTCTTTTTTAAACTCAACAATCAATAAGCACTTTATGAGAAAATTCAAAAGATATATACTATAGTGTCTGTTTGAATGAATTTAAAATAAGTTAAGATTTTAAGCATGATTAAAGTGTTTGAGAAAAAAAGTATAAGTCATTAAAAACGAGTATTCTCAACTTCTTATAGAGACTTCTTGACCTTTTACATAAGAGTTAATTGCAAAATGCACCTCATAACTTGGGCCCATATGCACTTCGGTCAACAAACTTTTATTAATTGCATTGTGCACCCCCTGGTAATTATCGCGCTGCACATTGCACCTTTTCCGTCCAAAAATAACGGACCGTTAGCAATTAAAGCCCAACTAACGTTATTAAAATTTAAAACCACTAAACCCTCGTTTAATTAAAAGTGATTAAGAGATTTTAATCTAAATCTAAGTAAAGCCCCGCGCAAACTAAAATCTAATAGACACACACTCCTCTCCCTTCTCTCGACCCTCGCTCTCCCCTCTGTAAACCCTAAATCGAGTACTAATTAACCCTAAATTAGTGCTACTAAACCCTAATTACTCGGAAGAAGAGATCATGAGAGGAAGATTAAGGAGTAGTCAAAACAAAAGTGAAGGCGCCGATGAAGGCGACGTTTCTCTGCTGCCAAATGGGAAAGAAATCCCCGACTATGAAGGTAAATTTCATCCTTTTCGAGGCTGTATATCTGCATGTCAATATCGTCAAACCCCCATTTTAAGTAGCATGCATACAAATTAGGGTTTAATTAGATTTGTTGGCCCCATTTAGATTCCTTTATACTATATTTGATGTGTGCTTTAAGTAATTAGGGTTTAATTAGGAAGTTGTGGACCCATTATGTTTACATTTCTGAAAACATACCATGTGCTACTCATTTAACTGCTGCATTTTCTAATTGTGGTCCATTTGTGGTAAAAAGTGATGTTTTTGTGAGAATATTCTCTTCATTGCTGCAACTTTATGTGTAAATGTGCTTTATTGTCGCTCCAACTTGTAATTTCTTATGCAGATATGAGCCTTCATTTTACTATTAAATTACACTATGGTGGGCATGTCAATGAAGACATTACTGGTTATGTGGGTGGGAAGATAGCTTATTTTGATATGTGTTCTGTCATGGGTCTAAATTTACATGAAATGGAGGCCATGATTGCAGAAGTAGGTATAGTTGGGGAAAAGGTTGACCTTTGGTATTAGTGTGATGAAGCTGAATTCACCCCTGAAAATTTATCACCCCTGGAGACAGAGAGAGACATTAGTATTATATCTTCATTGGTTGAGTGCAACTACAAAATGATAAGGCTGTATGTTTCCTCCAACATGCCAGCCTATTCTGGGGAACAATGGGATTTTTCTTATACACAAATGGCAATTGATCAAAGAATTGAGAGGATAGAAGATATTAGGGTTGAAGTGGAGGAGAAGTTGAATGATACAAAAGAAGAGGTTTCTGCAGAAGATGAGCAAAATAGCTTCCATGGAGATAGTTCAAACATGGACTCAAGTGAAAGTGATTGCCCTAAACCTAAGAAGAAGCCTAAGAGAATTCCACCTCCAAATCCACCCTACAGGGCCAGGAAAAGGGGTAGATATTCCATGTTGAGGGGTCTTTACAAGAACACACCTGAGACTCCTGTGATAATAGATGGTGATGAGGAAATGGTTGAGGGTGATGACAAGTGTCCTGCCAAGGGAAAAAAGAAGAAAGTTGAGAAAAAAGTTGAGGAGAAGTGCCCAGACAAGGGAAAAAAGAAACAAATTGAGGAGGACTGCCCAGACAAAAGAAAGAAGAAGCAAGTTGAGGAGGAACCTGTTGCTAAGTCCAAGAGAAAGAAGTGTAAATCTGTTGCTAAGTCCAAGGGAAAGAGGAAGGAAAAAACAGTTGAAGATGTACAAGTTGAGGAGAAAGACCAGCCTGCCAAAGAAGATGTACAAGATGTGCATGAAGAATCTCCAGTTGAGGAGAAAGAGCAGCCTGCAAATGAAGAAAATGTTGAAAATGTACAAGATGCAGTTCAATCTCCAGTTGAGGAGAATTTGGAAGAGAATTTTGAAGAGGATTTTGAGGAGAATTTTGAGGAGAATTTTGAAGATGCAAATGCAAATACAGATGAAGGTGTTAAGAAGGAAGTTAAGGATGGATCAGATGAAGAATATGACCCAGATGATGCTAGTGAATCCTCACAAAGTACTTATGACAGTGAGGTAGAGAGGATGGCCATATCTTCATGTGATGAGCAGGGAGGCAAAATACCCTGAATTCAATGAACTTACAGACATAGAATGGGGATGTTATTCAGCAGTGGCAAAGCATTCAGAGAAGCTCTCAGGAAACATGCCATCCTGCACCAGAGAGGGGTCAGACTAAGGAAGAATTTAGGTGATAAAATTAAGTGGATCTGTCAACCAGGCTGCAAGTGGAAATGTTATGGAATCAAACAACAAAGGTCCAGCAATATCCAAATCAAGACTTTGCATACAACACACACATGCAACCCTACTTGGGTCCAAAAACAAATTAATTCAACATGGATAGCTGCAGCTTATGAGCATGAAATCAGGATGAACCCTGAATGGGCTGTAGCATCATTTCAGGCAAAAGTGGTAAATGACTTAAAGTGTCATGTTTCAGAGCATATGATTTATAGATCATTGAGGAAGGCCAAGGCTAATATCATTGGAAAACATGAGGAAGAGTTTAAGATGTTGCATCAGTATGCTAATGAAGTGAAGAAGGTGATGCCAACATCAACTATCAAGTTAATGACAGAGCCAGCAGAACAAGGCATTGAGGGGAGGAGGTTTAAAAGGTTCTATGTATGTTTAGGACCTTTGAAAGAAGGTTTCAAAGATGGATGCAGACCCTTAATAGGGTTAGATGGATGTCATCTAAAAGGACCCTTTGGAGGCATCTTGATCACTGCAGTTGGTACGGATCCTAATGAGGGTATGTATCCGATTGCTTGGGCCCAAGTTGAAGCTGAAAACTCAAGTAGTTAGGACTGGTTCCTTGGTTTATTAAAGGATGACTTGGGGATAGAGAATACGGGAACTTATACCTTCATCTCAGACAGGCAGAAGGTGTGTACATTGAGAACTACATCTTAAATTGCATTTCTACATTGAGCAATTTATTTGTACTTAATCACTGCATTTATCTGCTTTTATAGGGCCTAGTCACTGCACTTGAGACACATTTTTCAGAATCAGAATTTAGATTCTGTGTCATGCAACTATATGGTAACATGAAGAAATAATTCAAAGGGATTGGGGTCACTAGACAGATGTGGCTTGCTGCAAAATCCACCACCGACTATTTCTTTAACATCAACATGACAGCCTTGAAAGAGGTGATGTCTTTAACTTATATTGAGTTTATTAAACATTGTCTATTTCATATCATGAACTCTACTGTTTATGTTTTTATTGCAGTTAAACAAGAAAGCTTATGAGTGGTTGGCAGCGAAACCTAGATCACAATGGTCTAGGTCAGGATTTAGGGAAATCTGCAAGTCGGATACTTTTGTCATCAATAATTGTGAGGTCTTCAACCATGCACTAAACAAATATAGAGACAATGGGATTGTGACATTGTTCAAGAATATACACAAATCATGTATGGCAAGAATTCAAAAAAGGAAGACAAAAATGGAGAAAATGAATGTCATATTCTGCACAAAGACCATGAAGAAACTTCAAAAGTAAGCTGCACTTTACATGTATTTTACTAGTTTTCTAGGTGATTTCACTTGTATTCCTGCTATTTTTCCTATGTTTTTTTAGATGTTTTGCTTTGTTGGACTTGTGAAATTTGTAGGTCCATAGATTTGGCCTCTAAATGCTCTCATGTTTGGAATGGTGGGGACAAGTACCATGTCACAATGTCTGTTGGAGGTCATGAGGTTGTCTGTGACTTGAAACAAAAAACATGTGCTTGTAGAAAGTGGCAGTTGAGTGGGATACCTTGTTATCATGCAGTGGCCTGCATCTACTTCAGGAAATTGGATCCTTTGAACTTCATACATGACTGCTACAGAAAAGAGACCTACTTGCAGGTGTATGGTCATATCCTGGAGCCCATTAGTGGCGAGCCCTATTGGGAAGTTACTGAACAAGAAGGTCCTCTTCCTCCAATCAAAAGAATTGCACCTGGAAGGCCCAAGAAGAATTGGGACAAAAAAAATGATCAAGTGCAAACAAGGGCAAATGATCCAACCATGCTCAAAAGAGTAGGCACCAGTTTAAAATGTGGCCACTGTGGCCAGTGGGAGCATAATGTCAGAGGCTGTCCACTAAAGGTTTTTTCTATCCATTTAACTCTTAATATGTGGACACCATTCACCCAACAACACTAATATCAACCTTTTATGTACACAGAAACAAGCACCTCCAGAAGGGGAAGAAGTACAGGAAGAAGGCAGCAAGAAGTGGGAAGCACCAAGAACAAGGTGTTCCTATTGCAAGGAACAGGGGCACAACTTACGAACTTGCACTTCTAAGGTCAAATTTTTACAACTAATTGGTCTTTTGTTAGTTTCTCTTCATTGTATTTTTACAACTTCTTGCTCTTTTGCAGAAAGTGGATGAAGACAGAAAAAGGAAGGAAAAACAGACTGAACAGATCGTGAAGAGGAATTGCAGCAAAAACTGGCAGAGCTTCAACGAGCTCAAAATGAATTGTATGCACAAAATCATCCCAATCCTTCACCAACAAAGTCACCAAGAACCAAGGCAACTGCAAGGCTTCATCCCAGATCAACCCCTTTTCAGTTTGCAAAGCCAGTTGCAACACACGGAGGAATTGTAAAGCCCTTTAAAGCACCAGCTCAATCAGGGCCTTCAGGGGTGGAATATTTTCAGAAGGATGGGAAGAACTATGCAACTCTTGGACAACTGCAAGCTGCATTGAGGAAGGGGAAGAAGTAGAATGGTCTTCTATGGCTAAGACAATTATTTCTTACTTGTATTGAGACTAAGATTTGAAAGCTGTATTGTCTCTTTTGTGCTTGCATTTGGTACTTGATTTCTAGACTAATATTTCGTACATGTATTATGACTAAGATTTGGCAATCTCTTTTGTAAGATAATCACTGCATTTAAGCTCTCATCTCTCTTGGTTATGACAGTTTTTAATCTCTTCAAAATTTGTTGTTTTCTAGCATTTATGCTCTCCATCTGTCTAGGTTGGTACATTCATTTCGGTTGGTTGGAAAAATTCATTCAAACCAACAATAAACACCATTCATTACAACTTGCTTTAAACATAGAAATTACACAGGTTCATGCTACAAGCCTACATCAGATCTCTCCTGCCTCTTCTACCTTGCACAAACAATAAATAAAGATCACAATCCAAGTAAAAATTAATAAAGTCAGTGATGTTTTGCAACCACAAACTGACTCCACTTGCTTCAATTCTTTTTGGCTTGATGAAACGTCCTCTTCACTGAACCCCATAACCAAACCAGGACCGGCAGCTCGATTTACTTGTGCTTCAAGAGTGTTGATTTTGCGTAACAAGCCTGGGATGATGATTCTTGCACGCTCACATAATGGGGCATCAATCCACCGGAAATACCGACAACGATCGCAAGACATGAAACGCCGGTCAGGATTTGAATCAGTCCATGATGTTCTCACAACAATGATGTTCCCACACCCACAATGCTCTGCCATCGTTTCTGAAAATGAGAAGAAGATGATGTTATTTGTTTAGGGCTAAATATGCTTTTCAATGACATATATAGCTGATTTGGGGGAGAGAAGACCGTTTAAACTTGAATTTCCAATTATGCCCCTGACCCTTAATCACTGACAACTAATGTTAAGCACACTTAATCCTTCACACTTAACACAAAGGTGGTTTGTTATGATTATTAGAAGTAGTAGCACTAAACACAGTAGAAGCATATGGCTTGGAACTATAAACAGAACCGGTACTATTTCCAATCTTTTTTGAATTAGCCTGAATAGACTTTTCCTGTAGTCTTGCATACATGATAGCTTCAGCTACATTAACAGGCTTAAATGCTTTCACAAAAGGCTTGACTGTAGGTTTGAGACCACCAATAAAGCTTTCCAGAAAATATGAATCCGGCAAGATATGGTGATTTTGTTCCATTAGGGATCTCACATTATCAAATTCATCAATAAACTCCTCAATTGTTCCCGTTTGTTGCAACTTATTAAACTGCTCTACTACATTTAATCCTGATTCATCCTTAAACCTAGCACTCAAGTCAATCACAAACTCAGACCAGTCCACATTCTTTTTGACTGATAAGTAATTAGAGATCCACACTTCTGCTTTATCAATCATGTATAGCGATGCAAGATCTACCTTCTGATCATCAGGAATTTTACACAGAGTAAAGTATTTCACACAATTCTTAATCCAGATTCTAGCATTATCACCAGTGAATTTCGGAAATTCAACTTTTGGAGTATAGCTAAGAGGTCGAGGATTTTGAGTACCTGTAGCAAAAGCACCGTCCGTACGAGGTGACTCCTCTCGGACTCCAGACTCCAGAAGGTGATCGAGTAGCTATCACTTCTCGCATCATCTTCATCAAATCATTGATTTTCTTATCACTTTCATCGAATTTCTTTGCAAAGGAACATGATTGTTCCTCCAGCTTGCGATCCAGAGTTCGCGAATGTTCCTTCAAATCCTCATCCATAGTGCAGGCAGTAGCGTGAGTTTTACGAGTAGCAGGCGCCAGAATAACGAAGATTACTAGTAAACAGTGTCAATGCCAAGGAGCGAGATGCTCAGATACCATTGATACAGGAATGATATACAGTAGTAGAGTAGAGAGAAGTACAGATGGAGAGATGAGAAGAGAGAGAGAGAGATGAGAGAAGAAAGTAATCATATATTTGCATAAAATGGAAATAACAGCATATGTTCACTTTTATACAACTGGCACCAGTATTTGGCACTACTTCTAACTGAAATTCCCGCCAAATACTCACTACTTGACAGCTAGACTAAAACCACAGCATAGAATTGAAATGAAATACTACAATACTTTTGCACCCATATCAACATTTCTTTGATTTCTTGAATTTTTTAATCGAATTGGTCTCAATCTTCTCCTTACTTTAGTCCAACCCTATTTGAAAATGGTTGATCTTTTGAACACTTCTCTCATCTTCACCACCAAAACCCCCGTGCTATACCGCCCAACCCCAGTTCAAGAAATTCACAAAAATCCAATCTAAAATCAAGGAAATCTTCATGTCTACACTTAATTCTACAATGACCGAAGGAAAGATTGTGTCTTGGATGAAATCAGAAAATGCTAATTTGTCGAAAAGGGAAATGAGTTTTTGTGGTGGAGTCTGATAAGGCTAATATAGATATGGAGATTTTTTTATGATGGTTATTTGGTTGCTATAATGAAGGTGGTGTTGCTGCTGTTGAATCCATTATTATACTTTTAGCTACGACTGAGGATGAGGAGGAGATTCAAATGACTGGAGATAAGGTTTCGAGTGATGCAGATCCTCTTCCTCCTCCTCAGCAAAGAGATATATGATTTCCTAGCTTCTGTCCTTTATATCTCTCGGATGAAAATCCTTAAAGGCGTAAAAAGTTTTGCGAATGGCATAATCGATATGATGGCATGTTTAAGAGCCTACCCGATGATGATTAGCTAAACCATGTCGTATTGTACATCATACATATTCCGAAATTCCCAGATTTTTATTGACTTTGATCCGATATCACGATTTTGATTCGTTTGTCTGAAAATCTATTTTATCGGCTATTATATAAACGGCCAATTTATCAGCCAAAATGTCGATTTTTACAATTATGCTTAGCACTCAATTGTTTTTGATCTCGTCATAAGGATTTTACACTCAATTTTTGTAGTACTAATTCTCTCCCTTCTCTATTTTCTGCATTTATGTTTAGTTATCACATAACATTAATATTGATAAGATGGGAGCCTGGTGATTACAGATGTACTACTATCTAACAAAGACCCTTTCTTGGAGAGTGTTGTCGAAGAACATTTTCATGAAATAGTTCTACTGCAACTAACAAAGATATGTTGGGGCCGTTTGGGTGAACTTAAAATAAGTGCTTCTTGCTTAAAATAAATAAGTGGAGCAGAAGTTAGAAGAAAAATGAGACTTATAAATAGAAACCCTGAAACAAAAGCTAGCATTCTTAGCTTTTTATAAGTACTTCTTAACTTATTACACAAACGGTACGAATAAGTGCTAATAACTTATAATCCAGAAGCTGGACTTATAAATCTTAAACAAACACCCACGATGTCTGTGGCGATTCATGTTCGATATAGATGACTGAGATGGTGCATGATGACTGTCAAGTCCGAGGAAGTTTTCTTTATTTCAACATATCAATAATCATAATTGCATGTACCTCTAAAAAAAGTGTACCGTTTACTGATGATAAATGATAAGTTTTCTTTATTTCAACATCAGTAATCTACCTGTAAAATGTGAAGTTTAGTATTGTTGGTACATAAGTTTGTCTAGAACTATCAACTGAAGTCAAGGCTGAACTTGTTAGAGTGATTATATGTCCTGAAGTTTGACAGTTTAGTATGCTTTCTGTAGGCAATAAATTGACATTGTAGCATGTACAGCCAATCTTGTATAGTCAAGCTCAAAACTTGTTTCTACTTTCGATTCAACGATAATATAATAATACGGGCTTATAATAAACCGAATTGTCGAGAAAAAATTGGTAAAATACCATGCAAAAATGACACAAAAGCAGAGTAAAGATTTCCAATCAAACAAAATTTCGTTCTTATTCAAAACAAAACAGCTTGACATTCATCACAGTACATAAACCCTTCGCACAAAACCCAGCTCTCACTCAATCTTAACCTGGAACACATCCTTCCTCTCCTCTTCCTTCACTTTGGGAACCCGAACCTTGAGCACACCATTCGTCATCTCCGCTTTAATTTCATCCACCTTATACACATTCTGCGGCAGCTCAATCCTGCTGCTGTACCTCCTCCCATCTTCACCCTCGCCGGCGCTGTGCCCCGAATCCACGGTCTGTTATCTGGTCCATGAAATTCAGCATCTGGCTCAGGCTCTTCGTTGGTGCAAACGGATCGAAAAAATCTGAAGTTCACGTCGGTACCGAAAAATCATTAATTAGCCTCTCAAACTGCTAAATATATAGCAAAATCTCCGATGATAATATTTAAAGAAAAATTTTCTAGATCAACCGACTATCCAATATAATCGCTAAATATTAAACAAAATCTGCGATTTTAATTTTTAAAATATTCTAGATCATTCGGAATTTCAAAATATTGCAATTTAAACGTTTGCAAAATGGTAACAAACCTGGAAAGAAGGGGTCCCCACGGCGATTAACAAATCGATCAGAGCGGCGATCAGCATCGACATCTCTGCGATCATCATCATCGTTCATTTGAGCATTAGTAAGCGAGGCGCGACAGAAGTAGTGCGAGGAGCATTAGAGTTAAGGAGATTGCGGAACAGAGAAGATGATCTTCTGAGTGCAAGTGAAGCAGCCATTTGAGTGATTTAGAGAATACGATAAAATATTGTGATTTAGACGATTTTGTTAGGCGACTAACAGTGTGGTACTCTCAAGGTTTTGATGATGACACTAACAGCAAGCTAATAACATGAAACTGATACGTGTTAGCATGCTATCAAAGGTTGTTTATGCGGACTAACAGTATTTCAGGATGTTAGCATGATTATAGCTGTCAGCAAGCTTACAGGGATATTTACAAGCTATCAACAGGCTTACAGCGTGAACAGAGAAACAATCGGATAAAGATCAAAGTCTAGTTTCAAGGAGATTTAATAGGAAACGACTTTGTAAGGATTCTAATATTTATATATATCTGATATAAATATTAGAGCTCAGTTTTATAAAGAGTTTCATTCAAAAACGTTTTCCTAACAAATAGGAGATTTTATTTCAAATCGATCTTATCTTTAACAAACTCCTATTTAGTTTCAAACGGGTTTTTAATTTTTTAAATACTTTACTGAGATGATTTCAAACGTGATTTATCTTTTACTCAGTATTATGTCATTCAAACGTTCATCATTCAATTCAAATTTAAACGTGAGGTTGTTACCAAGATCGTTGGGAAATTTGTTGGATTATGACCGTTGGTATGATGTATATAAACTTGAGTGTGGTTTCGGTTTTGACAACAAGGAGAACACACCAAGCTTTCTGAAATACAACTCTTTACATTGCTAAATCTTTTGTTGAGCTCTAGTACTTATATTTGCATATATATCTATATTGAGAGTTCATAGTTTCGGTTGTATTACACTTATTCATTGTATTGTTCAAGGTGTAATGTTTTGTTGCTGTGTATCGAGCTTGTGAAACAAGGGAACAAGGGGACTAGTTAGCTTGGAGAATATACTTGGGAAGTATAGGTCTTGGTAGGCTTTTGGTTCGTGGTTCAGGGGTTTCAGCAGGCTGATAACAGGAACAAGGGAGAAAGGGAGTTATATTATTGAATCTTGTAATCGTTGATATTATTGATTAATAATATAATCTCTTACCAGTTGGTAGGGGACCAGGACGTAGACCATTAGGGTTAGGGGTCGAACCTGGCTAAAATTCTTGGTGTTGTTAGCATACTGCTTTACATTATCTGCATTGCATTTATCTTATTAGCAGGCTAACAGTTTACTCTGAAAATTAACAGCAGGCTGTCATTGACAGATTAATTATTCGGTAACTTATAAAAATCGGGTATATTAGCCATAACACCTATTCACCCCCCCTCTAGGTGTGTAATTTCAATTGGTATCAGAGCTGTGTTTGTAATAATACTTCTGTAACAGGAATAGTATCGATCGATATGGCTGATAACTTTCAGGGAAAGTCCGATTTTAGAGCTCCTCTCCTCACGGGTTCTGACAACTACAATTGGTGGAAAGGCCAAATGGAGGCTCATCTATCCAGAGATCCCCTGATGCAAAGAGTTGTGCAAAGAGGTCCTTATGAATATCTTGACAAAGAAGACAAAGTCAAGGACGTTGATATTCTCACAGCGGACGAGCTATCAAAGGTTGCTACCAATGGAAAAGCAAGGAGTACATTGATCAATGGGTTGAATCAAGCTGAATATGACAAGGTCTCTTCTCTCAAATCTGCAAAAGAAATTTGGGATGCATTGGAGACATATCACGAAGGCTCAAAGGCATTAAAGAAAGTCAAGCTCGGAAAGCTTATGAAAGAATTTGGAAGCTTTGCTATCAAGAAGGGAGAATCCATTCGAGAAAGCCAAGCTAGATTCCAAGTCACTCTCAACAGTCTTGAAAGACTTGGCAAAAAGATTCCTCAATCGGAAATCAACATGAATATTCTAAATGTTGTTCCATTCGAATATGGTGCCAAGGTCACAGCATTGGAGTCAGCTCTTAACATTGATACTATGGATCACCTGGCTATATTTGCTGAGTTGGAACAATTTGAAGCTAAGATTGAAGCTAACAGCTCAGAAAGCAGCAAGCTGCCAACAGAGAAAATGAAGAATCTTGCACTGCACTCCTCTGTCAGCAAGCTGGAATCAGATGAGGAAACAGAATCAGATGAGGATCTAGCTCTTATGTCCAGAAAAATCAAGAGAATGATCGAAAAGAAGAATAAGATGAAAAGAGAAAAGGGCAAAGCGTTTGGTGCAAAGAAAGATCCAAAAGATGATGCATGCTTCGAATGTGGCAAGAAAGGACATTTCAAAAGGGATTGCTACAAGCTGAAAAACAAGTCTAAGCCGCCTAAACAGCAAGCTGATTACAAGAACAAAAAGAAATCAAAGGCACTTCTCACATGGAGTGATGATGAAGATGAGTCAGCTTCTGATGTTTCAAGTGATGAGATGGTTAACTTGGCTCTTGTTGGTCTCGATGGTTCAATAGAGACAACTGATTCAGATTCAGAGACTAATAGTGAGGTACATTCTATTAATTCTGAATTACATTCTATTGATACAACATCTTGTGAACTAACCATGCAGGATAAGAGTTGTCTATCAATTATGGAACTCATTGATCTAAAGAATGAGAACTATGAGCTCGAGAAAGAAAATGTTCATTTGAAGAAAGTCATAGGTGATTTCTTGAATGAAAAGAGTGCCAAGGCAAGCAGTGGAATCATTGCTACTCTCAAGGAACAAATCTCACAACTTGAAGGGAACAACATGCAAATCCAAAGAAGGAATGATACACTCATGAAAGAACTCAGCTCGCTGAGAGCAAATCTTAAAGCTAAGGATGCAAGCTTGGAGGCATTCGAGTTAAGCAAATCCCAAAGCTTAGCCGAAATCTCTATTCAAGCTGAAAAGATCAAGTCATTGGAGCAAGAAGTTAAAAATCTTCAGAAAGCCATGGGAAAGTTTGTTCAAGGAGAAGAAAGTCTCAAATCTATAATGAAACAAGCTAAAGGTTCTCATGATAAAGGAGGCATTGGTGCAGCTTCTACATCCACATCTTCAATGAGATATGAAGGGAAAAATGGCATTCCATATAATTATGCCATGCCTTGGGTGACTTGTCACAAGTGTGGAAAGAAGGGCCATCTTGCTAACAATTGTCCAATGAAGAATACTCAATCAGCAAGCTGGAAAAGGAAGTCAGCTCACAGACAGTATGCTGACAACAGAAACAGACAGAAGACAGCTCCGAGACAGTATGCTGATAAGACCAGCAGAACATGGAAGAAGAGTTCTAAAGTGGTCCAAATGTGGATCAAGAAATCTGATCTAAATGTTCTATATGTTTTATCAACTAACACTGCTGGACCCAACAAAATTTGGGTACCAAAACGTTGAGTTGTTTGTGTTTGTTTTGTAGGTTTGTCTCGTGTCTAAAGTAAAGCCAAATCAATGGATATTGGATAGTGGATGCACTAGGCACATGAGTGGAGACAAATCACAGTTTCTAAGCTTGAAGATGAAGAAGGGTGGTCGTGTCACAATTGGTGATAGCAAAACTCTTCCTATTCTTGGCAAAGGAACTATAGGTAATAGTATCATTTCTATTAACAAGGTACAATATGTCAAAGGTCTTACTTATAACTTGCTTAGTATAAGTCAGTTATTTGATGATGGTCATATTGTTAACTTTGGTAAGGATGAATGTACTATACTTGTTGGTGCTAACAAAACTCCTCTAGTTGCAAAACGAGAAGGAAATATATATGTTTTGAACTTTGAAGAACAGGAGGCAGGTGTTTGTTTAGCAGCTGTGGATAATAATCCAGAAATTTGGCATAGGAGGTTTGGACATGCTCATATGGATCATCTCAGCAAGCTGTCAGCAAAGAAGCTTGTTCGAGGACTACCAAAGCTTAAGTATGTCAAGATGGAGACATGTTCTGCTTGTCAATTAGGAAAGCAAACAAGGACTCCACATAAGGCAAAGAAAATGGTATCTACTTCTAAACCTTTAGAGCTTCTTCACTTGGATCTTTTTGGTCCCGAAGCTTATAAGAGTATTGGAGGTAAACAATATGCCTTTGTTATTGTTGATGATTATTCTAGATTCACTTGGGTATTATTCTTGCGTACTAAAGATTGTGCTTTTAGTGAATTTGAGAAACTAATCAAGTTGCTTGAGAACAAACTAGATACAAGACTTGTAGGTATTCGAAGTGATCATGGTGGGGAATTCCAAAAAGACTTCATTACTTATTGTGAAGAAAGAGGAATCTCACATGAGTTCTCAGCACCTCGTACACCTCAGCAAAATGGAGTTGTAGAGCGTAAGAACAGGTCCTTACAAGAAACAGCTAGGACATTGCTGCAGGAGAGCAAGCTGCCAAGAAGTTTCTGGGCAGAAGCTGTCAACACAGCATGCTATGTTCTTAACAGAGTGCTTATCAGGCCAATTCTCAACAAAACTCCTTATGAATTGCTAAGGAAAAAGAAGCCTAACATCAGCTATTTCAAGGTTTTTGGATCTAAGTGCTTCGTACTCAAAACCATTGATAGGGATGGTAAATTCGACTCTAAATCTTATGAAGCTATATTTTTAGGTTATTCTTTAACAAGTCGTGCTTATAGAGTGTATAATCTTTCTAAACATACTGTTGAAGAGTCTATTGATGTTTCATTTCAAGAGTCTACTGATGATCTTGCAAGGGATGAGGAAGAATGTGCAGGTACAGGTACTAGAAGCAAGCTGACAGTGCAGGAAACTGGAAATCAGCAAGCTGACAAGTCAACTGCCACAACTTCAGAAGGCAATAAAGCTACTGAATCCACTCCATCTCTTGAAGAAACTTTGGATAAGATGTCTAAGCTTACATTGGATGAATCCAGAGGTCAAACTTCATCAGCAAGCCAAAATGTTGTTGATCAGACTCCTCCTAGGCAGACTACAAGGAATGAAGAGGTCATAGCTCAACATAATCTACCAAAGTCGACTAGAACAGTGAAGAATCATCCTCCTCAGTTGATCATTGGAGATAAATCAGCTGGAATCAAGACAAGGAAAGCTCAAGCCAACATTTGTGCTTATGCTGCCTTCATAGCTCAAGAGGAACCAAAGAATGTTCAAGAAGCTTTACAAGATGAAAATTGGATCATGGCAATGCAAGAAGAACTCAATCAATTCGAAAGATGTGATGTTTGGGAACTTGTAGATCCACCAGAGGATGCTTCAATTGTTGGAACCAAATGGGTGTTCAAGAATAAAGTTGATGAATTTGGTACTATCACTCGGAACAAAGCTAGACTTGTTGCACAAGGATACAATCAGCAAGAAGGAATTGATTTTGATCAAACATATGCTCCGGTTGCAAGATTGGAATCTATTAGGATGCTATTATCATTTGCATGCTACAAGAAGTTCAAGCTACATCAAATGGACGTCAAAAGTGCATTCTTAAATGGATATCTAAAGGAAGAAGTCTATGTCAAGCAACCACCAGGATTCGAGGATGAAAAGTATCCCAACCGTGTCTACAAGCTCAAGAAAGCACTATATGGGTTAAGGCAAGCACCTCGGTCATGGTATGAAAGGTTAAGTGAATTTTTGATCAAAAATGGTTTCATTAGAGGTAAAATTGATCCTACTTTGTTTACTATCTTTAAAGGTCAAGATATATTAGTTGTTCAAATATATGTAGATGATATTATATTTGGATCTACTAATGATTCTTTGTGTAAGTGGTTTTCAAAGTGCATGCATAGTGAGTTTGACATGAGCATGATGGGAGAGCTCAATTATTTCTTGGGGCTCCAAATTAAGCAAACTCCGGAAGGAATTTATGTGCATCAATCCAAGTATATCAAGAATCTACTCAAAAGATTTGGATATGAGAATATCAAGGCGAAATCAACACCAATGAGCGTTGTCAGCAAGCTGACAGCAGATGAAAATGGTAAAGATGTTGATATTCGAATGTATAGAGGTATGATTGGTAGTTTACTTTATCTTACAGCCTCTAGACCTGATATTATGTATAGTGTTTGTGTTTGTGCTAGATTTCAAGCAAAACCAAAGGATTCTCACTTACAAGCTGTTAAAAGAATATTTAAATATTTAAGTGGAACCATTACTTTGGGCTTATTCTATCCTATCACAAATGCTTTTGATCTTGTTGGGTATAGTGATGCAGATTATGCAGGTAGTCAAACTGATAGAAAAAGTACAAGTGGTGTTTGTGCATTTTTGGGTCAAAGCTTAGTTTCTTGGTTAAGCAAGAAGCAAACTTCAGTTGCTCTATCTACGGCTGAGGGGGAGTATTTAGCAGCTGGTAGCTGTTGCTCTCAAATGCTATGGATGAGACAACAATTGAAGGACTTTGGAATCAAATGCAAGCAAACTCCTATCTTCTGTGACAACACAAGTACAATCAACATTTCAGAAAATCCAGTCAATCATTCAAGGACAAAACACATTGATGTTCGCCATCATTTTCTGAGAGACAATGTTGCAAAGGGTGCTGTCAAGTTAATATTTGTGGCTACAGCAGATCAGCTAGCTGACATCTTCACAAAACCTTTACCTGAAGAACGATATGTTGTGCTGAGAAGGGAATTGGGTATGTGTGATGTGCAGTCAGCAGGCTCTTAAGCATGGTCCAGGTACTATCAGCTTACTCCTAGCATTTTACATAATTTTTGTTATTTTTGCATGCCGGTCAGTTTAAGTGTTAATTTGAAATTTGTGCTCTTAAATGATATTGCCGTTGTACGTTTAGTAATTTGAAATTTTGTGTTGAATTTTGATACGTGATTATGTGCTTATCTGTGAAATTGATGATAAGTTTAAAATTCAAATTTCAGTTTCTAGGGATATATATATATATGTGATAAGTGATAAGTACTGTTAACATTTGTGAATAATTCGGTATCTAGTCGATAAACATGAATTATTTTAGGAATTTTAGTTCGTTTAATTTTATTCCTAAAACTACTCCCCTGATAATTGTTAAAAGAGTTTTAAAATCACTACTCACTCCACGCCTCTTCAACTACATATATACTCCTCCCCGAGACTCTAGGGTTTTGTCACTACTTCTCCGAAAACTCTTCGTACTCACCATAGCCTCAATCGGTCTCCGTGTCGCAATGAGGAAGAAGACGAGAGCTAATCTCAAAGCCCACACCCCACAGCCCTCTTCGATTTCCCAAAAGAGAAAGCTAATTGATGAGGATGATGATGAGTTGGTCACGGTGGACAGCGGTGATGAGTTGTCTGGTGTCAATCGTGGTGATACTGGGGTTGAATCGGGTCAGAAGAAGGTCAAATCGGAAGTTCTTGCTGTTCGTGGACTCGCTGGTCGGAAAGTCATCTTGGGTAAGCCTATTTCCGGCAAAACTCTCTTTACCTGTGGTATTGTCAAGTTGTTTGAGGATCTAGGGTTTCAATCTTTCTTAGTTGATTTGCCTAAAACTTGCTATCCTGATTTAGTGCGTGAGTTTTATGCAAACCTTCAACTGGTTGGGTCGGATCAGTTTGTTTCTTTTGTCTCGGATGTTAAGATCTGTTTGTCTTCGATGTTTTTGGGTGCGATTTTAAAAATTCCACCATCTACTGTGTCTATCCATACTAAGAGAGGTCCTAAGGATGTCGAGGGTTTTTCTCACAACGACCAGTTGAAATTGATCACTGGGTCTGAGAATGTTTCTGATACTATGTTTCCTTCCACTACACAACTACTTCCACTTGCTCAAGCACTTTTTAAACTATCTATTGAGAATGTCAGTCCGAGACTTGGGACTCGGTCTAACTTGTCTTCACAAGATATTGTTGTTGTTTCAATGATAATGGCTGGTAGAAAATTTGATTTGGCTGAATTGATTTTAAAGAATATGCTGGAGTCAGTTGAGGGTAAGTCATCTGGTGGATTGCCATATGGGTTTTTGTTGACAAGAGTTTTTGAGTGGTTTGGGGTGTCCTTTGTTGGTGAGGATTCTGTGTCTGCTAAAGAATTTCTTGATATGAAATTCTTAACTCAATCAAACTTGAAATTGGATAAGGATGGTCAGTTGGTTGTTGTTGAGGTGTCTCCACCTACACCTCCTGTTCAATCTGTGAACGTTGTTGACTTGGGACTCTCTGCACAAGAAATTCATGATTATATGGCTGAACTTCGGGCAAATCACAAGGAGGTGATGGATGGGCAGAAGCAGCTATCTGAGCAGATGGCTGAGCTGGTTTCTCAGGTTGGTTTTTGGAAAGACATGATGTTTGGGGCTCGAACGTCTACTGCTTCTGAGAAGTGTAGTTCTGGAAGCTTCGCTTATGAGCTCTGCAAAAGGATGTATGGCTCTGGGGGTTCGTCTGATGTTAAGGCCACTTTCACTTCAGAAGATGATGCTACAGACAGTCCAAGGCCAAGGTCAGCATTGGATGCCCTAAAGGAAGCAGCTGGAACAGATTCTAAGTATGCTGCTGCTGGGAATGCACTGATGGCTGAAAATCTGATTGCTGCTGAGCTTGCCAAGAAATTTGCCAAGGAAAAGGATGAACAGGACAAGGCTGGAACTTAAATTTTCTCACCTTTTTAATGATTAAGGGGGAGGAAATTAGGAAATTAATAATACTTTACTTAAGTTTGTTTTATCTGCTTAAGTACATTGGCCCTAAGCTAAGTTTAATTTGTTTTAAGACTAAGTTGCTGGTTGGATTTGAATTTGCTGGTCTCAGGTGGTTTATCCTGAGTTAACTTGGTTTGGTTTGTGTTTGGATAATATTTTGGATACCAGGTGGTTTATCCTGGTTAATTATCTATGCAAGTTGCTTTGATTAATTGTTTCTGTGTTAGTTAAATTTTGCATATCTGTGAATATCTGTGAATTAGATATTTGTTAGATTATATTCTCTGTGATAATTGTGAAAGTTTAGTGATATTAGATTGCTATATTTAGGGGGAGTTTATTACTTTTCCTAATATAGTGTAATCATCAAAAAGGGGGAGATTGATACTCTCAAGGTTTTGATGATGACACTAACAGCAAGCTAATAACATGAAACTGATACGTGTTAGCATGCTATCAAAGGTTGTTTATGCGGACTAACAGTATTTCAGGATGTTAGCATGATTATAGCTGTCAGCAAGCTTACAGGGATATTTACAAGCTATCAGCAGGCTTACAGCGTGAACAGAGAAACAATCGGATAAAGATCAAAGTCTAGTTTCAAGGAGATTTAATAGGAAACGACTTTGTAAGGATTCTAATATTTATATATATCTGATATAAATATTAGAGCTCAGTTTTATAAAGAGTTTCATTCAAAAACGTTTTCCTAACAAATAGGAGATTTTATTTCAAATCGATCTTATCTTTAACAAACTCCTATTTAGTTTCAAACGGGTTTTTAATTTTTTAAATACTTTACTGAGATGATTTCAAACGTGATTTATCTTTTACTCAGTATTATGTCATTCAAACGTTCATCAATCAATTCAAATTTAAACGTGAGGTTGTTACCAAGATCGTTGGGAAATTTGTTGGATTATGACCGTTGGTATGATGTATATAAACTTGAGTGTGGTTTCGGTTTTGACAACAAGGAGAACACACCAAGCTTTCTGAAATACAACTCTTTACATTGCTAAATCTTTTGTTGAGCTCTAGTACTTATATTTGCATATATATCTATATTGAGAGTTCATAGTTTCGGTTGTATTACACTTATTCATTGTATTGTTCAAGGTGTAATGTTTTGTTGCTGTGTATCGAGCTTGTGAAACAAGGGAACAAGGGGACTAGTTAGCTTGGAGAATATACTTGGGAAGTATAGGTCTTGGTAGGCTTTTGGTTCGTGGTTCAGGGGTTTCAGCAGGCTGATAACAGGAACAAGGGAGAAAGGGAGTTATATTATTGAATCTTGTAATCGTTGATATTATTGATTAATAATATAATCTCTTACCAGTTGGTAGGGGACCAGGACGTAGACCATTAGGGTTAGGGGTCGAACCTGGCTAAAATTCTTGGTGTTGTTAGCATACTGCTTTACATTATCTGCATTGCATTTATCTTATTAGCAGGCTAACAGTTTACTCTGAAAATTAACAGCAGGCTGTCATTGACAGATTAATTATTCGGTAACTTATAAAAATCGGGTATATTAGCCATAACACCTATTCACCCCCCTCTAGGTGTGTAATTTCAAAATGAGTAGACAGTATTTATAGAGGGAAATGGACGTGGAAAAGATGGTTGCGGAGGGTTGCAGAATGTTCAAGAAACATCAAGATAAAAGATTTATTTTTTTTTTCTTAATACAGAAAAATCATGATATAAGATTAGAATTTAACTAGCTGAGAAGCCGCGCGTTGCGGCGGCCTATAAAAATTATATTAATAATTTAATATTAATATTTGTAGAATAAAATAATTTTGTGGTAGTCTATAAAAAATATATTAATGTCTCAAAATTAATATTTGTTGGATAGATTTTATATTATAAAAATCTTGATGTAATACCGATACTAATATATAGACTATAATTCATGGTTAAAAAATAAAAATAAATTTATACACGTAATTAACAATTTAAAGCATAACGAATCTTAATTTTATCTGTGTTTATTTTTTGAAAATTAATCATGTTCTTACATTGTTACTTTTCTCCAATTTTTTTGGATTGATTGTGCACAAAAGCATCTAACTTAAATTTGTGCTTGTAACAACTTTTATTTTTTAATACTGTATAAACAGTCTTCACTTAAAAGTTGCTTGAACTGTGCAAACAGATAATGCATAATTAATTTTTTCCAGTATACAAAGTAAATCATATAAAAATCAACAACAACAAACATGTCCGATGAACAATACAAATATTATAAAAGAATAACCAACAAACATAGATCACTGATAGTTAATTTATTGATATCATCCATTAATAATTCAATATCATGTCAAGACTATATTCTTTTTTCGTGTTTAAATTTGTGAACTCCAACAAAGCGGTTTATAACTACATTTGCTTGCAACAACTTTTATTTTTTTAATACGGTATAAAAAATCTTCACTTATCATTTTATCGTTGCAGAAGAATGGCACCACCGAGTTAGAAATTGAGCAAGAGAACTATCACCAGAGAGGTAGGGTTGTAGTACTGAGAGAAGATGTTGTGTTTAGATGAACCACAACCCTACAATCTATTGGGCTATTTATATCTATTAGGCTATTTATAGATGCAGATAGACTTGTGTGCTACTCTTTCCCATAATTAAATAATCTGAAACAAAATCAGATTAATACCTTCAAGCTACTATATTCCATAAATAATTTGAAACTTGTGTTTAGATGAACCAAAACTCTACAATCTATTGGGCTATTTATAGGTGCAGAGAGACTTGTGTGCTACTCTTTTTCCATAATTAAATAATCTGAAACAAAATCAGATTAATACTTTGAAGCTACTATATTCCATAAATAATTTGAAACAATTAAAATTTTCAAGCTACTATATTCCATAAATAATTTGAAACAAAATCAGACTCTGAAACTTGCTTCTAATATACTCGAAACTAAAAAAGGTAGGTCTAATTTTTGATATTTTTCATCCAAAAATTCCAAAAAATTAGAAAAATAAAACGGAGCGATGTGAGAGGCGCCA
This sequence comes from Daucus carota subsp. sativus, assembly GCF_001625215.2. Lineage (NCBI taxonomy): Eukaryota > Viridiplantae > Streptophyta > Magnoliopsida > Apiales > Apiaceae > Daucus > Daucus carota. The sequence continues at coordinate 20,999,126 of NC_030388.2, forward strand.
CCTATACGCCCCTCGCATCTCCTTTATATAAGTATATTGATGATTAGAATCTTGTGGTACAAAAATAATAATTGATGGCAGATAAATGATCTTTAATTCGAGTTAGAAAGTCTAGGCGTGTGGTAACAGACAATTCTTCAAATTAGAGCATATCGCTCGTTTTTCTTTTCCTTTTTATTTCAATCAAATTTCATCGATCAGCCTGTATTGATTAACCGTATGATATTTTATTATTAGATTAACATTTTTGTTTCAAAAAAAACTTGTGTTGATCATTGAAATTATGCTCTGTGATTTTTCTGCACTCAGGAAATATTAAAAATAATATATACAATTGTTTTGAAATTAAATTCATTTCAAATTCTGGTTTTCTTCAAAAAGTCTTAGTTTTCTGCATTAATTTAGTTTCTAAAACTTAATATATTTTTTAAATTTTTTTCTTCATGAACACAAAAGATAACAAAAAAATACATTTTTTCTTTGTGTCATTTGAAATCCTAAAAATATCGTCTTTATTGTTGGGTTTGTGGAGTCTGATTCGGAATAGGATTTGGTTAGAAATATTTGAACTCCTATTAGAGTTAGATATTTCAAAGTTAGACTCTTATTTTGGTTAGGTTAGGTCAATTTCTTCTCTTATAAATACTCTCATGTAATTGTAAAATCACAACACAACAAATTGTGAGAGATCAATAAAATTAGTGTGGCGTGTGGAGTAAGATTTTTCGAATTACGTAAAATCTTTGTCTTGTGTGATTGTCGTTTATTTTTCTTGTTCTTGTTTATTCGCTTTTGGGTTTTGCTTTCGTTGTTGTATACTGAACAACTGGTATCAGAGCCAGGTTTGAACGGTCCGTAACAATCTCAAGTGGGCTATAGAAAGGGCCTAGGAATAGGCAGATGGGCTACCCAGAATGGGCTTAAGGATAAGGCAGGTGGGCCTTCCAGTTTGGGCGTAGGGGGAGCCAGATAGCCAGACGGACTTCGAGTATGGGCTTAAGGGGAGCCTGATCACACGTTAGGAGGCAGAATTCGACAGGTGTCGAGCCCGATGTGTGAAGGGGGAGATTGTTAGGAGTTGTTCCACATCGGTTGTTGGAGGGGCAGAAAGCTAGAATATAAGCAGTCAGAACAACTCCATATATTAGTGTGGAAAATTGTTGTTTATATCCTTGGGGTAATATCACTAATAATTATCTCATATATAGAAAAATCTTGTTTTGATTTTCAAAATTTTAGGCCTTTAGAAAAGTTATCTACTATCAACTAATTAATATATTGTTAATCTAATTTATGTGAGAGTCTGTTTTATGGACGTTCTTCTCATTATACAAATTTTAAATTACTAGCTTATAGTCCGTGCAAGGCACGGGAACTTTTTAATTATTTATAAATTTTTTAAATATATTGTAAGTGGTGTGAAAGAATTTAATTTATAAATAATAAATTAAAATTTTCATTTAAATAAATTTTGAAATTATGATTTGTTTGTAAATCAGAACTATTGTAAAAATATATAGGTTCTACTTGTTTCTGTAAAAAAAAACTGGTTACATATGTTGGATCATCCGACGATGCGGTATAAAATACACCGTCACACTCATTAATGGCTTCAAGTAAACTATTGTAATCAAGCCATTACTTTTCTGTTATGTATCATGCCAAAGTATTACTCCCTTCGTCCCTATTTATCTGTCCACTTTGGAAGTAAAATTTTGTCCCTATTTATCTGTCCATTTATACTTTCAAAACTAATTTAATGATAGTTTTTCAAATATATCTCCATAATATCAATTTTCAAGGCTTGACTTATTTAAAACTTGGTTGAATTCATATTTTCAAGACATAAAGTATGGGTATTCCACCATTTTCAAAATATTAATTAGAAGTATTTAATGAAAAAGTTCATACAATCAATTATTTCTTGGAATGTGTTTTTTTTTCCAAAATGGACAGATAAAAAGGGACGGAGGGAGTATATTTTTTCTATAAAATTTTAATATATATTGAGAAGAATATGTGACATCAACTTCCATTAGATTTTATTTATAAATGTATTTTATATAAGAATTATTATAATATGATTTAAATTTGGCTTACTAATTTTAAAATATATTTGATAAAAATAATTTTGTGACAGTGCGATTTATATGATTCTACAATTAAAACTGGTAGAAAATATTTATTTTGAATTAAAATATCCGACTTATTAATTTTAAAATATATTAGATAAAAATAATTTTGTGACGGTGCAATTTATATGATTCTACAATTAAAGCTGATAGGAAATATTTATCTTAGATTAAAAAAAATCATAAACATGTGAAAGACAAAATTTGTTTTGGATTCAGAAAAGGAATTATAAATATGCATATCAGTTGCCTTATAGAATTAGAAGTTAATTTTGTTCTAATCTAACGGTACTTATTTGTTCAATATACGATCCAACGGATGATAAGCTTTTGGACCATGTGACCATGCGACCAAATTATCTCCCTTACGCTTATTATATATAAAGTATATAATGTGATATTATTATAATCGTATTTGATTTTTCATGATATATCTAATAATATTTATACAATTACTTCATGAATTATACTAAGGCATGACAACTTTGGAAAATTCTTAGTTACGAAAGTACAAAAAGTATGGGCGAACTGCGCGAAAGTATATAAAAACCGAAGAAATTCTTGGAAAGAATTATGGGGATAAAAAAATTCTACGACATTGATATCTTATCTTATGATCGATTGATCACCCTTTCTTCAATTTGATAATATCTCGAGCATGCAATTTTGATTCATGTTTTCGCTTTATACAATCACTTAATTGAAAGCATCGCCGTCATTTGGAGCCCTTAACTGAAATCTGAATTGACATATCAAAAATAAAAAAAATAGTCAATTTTTTGAAAAAAATCACAGTCCAATTATATATATCCATCTTTTTTCTATAATTTCAGCCAAACTCTTATGAATGTCTATATTTGTCGAAGGATCCGTAAGAAATCTATATAAAATTACACATCATCTATTATCATATGGAACTAATATATTCTATTTTAACAATATTCTAATATTAATAATATACTATTTTTAAATTTTAGTCAATCAATATAACCAATACCGTGCACAATATCTTTTTACATAATGTCTTAGAGCATTGTCGGCTAAATTATAACTACAAGACATTGTATATTGGTTGACTATAATTTAAAAATAGTATATTATAAATAGAATATAACCGATAATTATAACCAACAGTATCGGAGATGCCCAGAGACACGTGCTCATACAAACTTCATGATAGAATGCCGGGGCAGAAAGACCTTGCACCCGAAGAACATCTATTCAGGCACCAGGAAAGTGAAAGTTGTTTGTGGATGAGGGCAAAGTCTGGAGCGCGGCTTATCCTATCTAGTTCGGACAGGTTCGAAATTTGTCCGGAGATCAGATTCGCCTTCCCCTAACCAATGTGGCAAAATATGAATTTCTATTAGCCGGAATGGCTCGGAATTTAATGGTCAGACACCTGAGGCTTTCAGCAACTCCGTTGCGTACTTGTCTAACTCCGGAGAATACTGATCTAAGATAATTTCGAAGATTTAATCACTAAATATGATAAAATAAAAATATTATAATTTATACACATGAATCTCTAATGACATAGAATATAAATATTATATATGTAGAGCATGCAAGGCTAGTTTACTGATGACCTGCCTTTGAGTTCTAGAAAGTTAATTTGACTACATGAATTAGAAAAGTAAAGAAATAAAAGAACAGGATTCAACCATTGTTATGTATCCATTAGTTACCGTGCTTTTTTCTTTTGTTTAGTTACTTGGCTGTGCGAAGATAATTTAAATCGTTTTTCACACGAGCTGTACGTTTTAGGTGGTTCTTGTAGAATAACTGTTCAAATTAATAATTCACCAAAATATTCTAATTATGTGTTTCACTCACGTGTAAATTTTCAGAAGAAATCTAATTTTCCGGAAGTAAAAAATCTATAAATAGCTGGACAGGATCCTTATTGTTACACACCAAGATTCTCACAATGTAAGTGTTAACTCATCATATCTTATCTCAGAGTTCAACCTGAGATTTCATTTGTGTTTTTTTTTTTAATTTGTCAAAGGCTTAGTTAAATTAAAGCTCTACTACAATGATGTTAATTTTTTGTGTTGATGCATGTTTTGCAGGGAATTTTCAAGGTTCCTTTTGTTTGCTGCTGCAGCATGGCTTGCTAGCTGCATTTGTGTGCATGGGCATCAATCGAATTATATTTGTGCGATGCCCTTCTACACGCGTGGTGCCAACCAAACAACCTATCGTGATTTCATTGACAATCTTCGACATGAGATGGGAAGCCAATCAACCATCTACGGCATTCCCCAGCTCCAAGATGCGGCCAGTTTGGCAAATGAAGATCGATACGTTGAGGTGACACTCTATAGTTCAACTGGGACAAGCATCACTTTGGCCATAGACAAAGTTAATGTTTATGTAATAGGCTATCGGAATGGGTATGATGCTTATTTCTTTCCTGGTCAAGATGGTCCAGAAACATCTAATGTGTTTGCAGGTGCTACGCGTTGCTTGCTTCCTTTTAATTCCTCCTACTCGGCTCTGGAGAAAAGCGCGGGCACTACAAGAGGAAGTACTAAATTAGGTATCGGGGAATTAGATAAAGCCATACAGGCTCTCTATGATAAGAAAGAAGACTCTGCTTTGGCTTGTTCCATGCTCATTGTCATTCAGATGATCTCAGATGCTGTACGATCCAGGTAAATAATGGTGAATTATACAATTCAATTACGTTTAAGTGTTAACTAAGTACACACTACAATTTAGTTTTGGTAAACAGAGGATTCAATTTTAGGGGAACTTTATGTTTTGTACATTTTTTTGCAGGTACGTAGAGAAGCTTGTGCTGCAACACATTTCAAATGATAATAGTTCTTCCGTGTTCTTTCCGACTGCTGCCATGATCGCCTTTCAGGACGAATGGAAAAACATCTCTAGTAAAATCACGTATTCAGTTGGTGGCATAATCTATCCTCCATTTATATTACCCACTGATTCTAATCAAAATGTGTCTGTCACCTCAGTCTTCATAACCTTCCGTTTAAACATTGGGGTCATTCTTTTCTACTGTCATCCAGCTACAGCTATTCCAGAACCTTCCTCGGTTACTTGTCAAAACATTCCAGAACCTACTGTCCTGATCAGCGGCCGCAATGGCTACTGTGCTGATGTAGAATCAAACTTTTTCAATGACGGAGACTCAATAATATTGTATACATGTAAGTCCGTTGACAATGCAGCCAATCAACTTTGGACAATTAAGGGAGATGGGAGCATTCGATGTGGTGGAAAGTGCTTGAAGGGTCTTACAGCTGGACATAACGTGACCATCTACAACTGTTCAACAGTAACTGAGCCTGATTCCATCAAGTGGAACATATATGATAATGGCAACATAGAAAATCCCAAGTCCGGATTAGCTGTCAGCGCTTCCAAGGGTAACATGTTCTCTGCTTTGACGGTAGAAAATAATACATATGCATCAAGCCAGGGTTGGCGCCTCAGCAATAGCACTAAACCTGTAGTGACCACTATTATTGGCTACGAAAGTATGTGTATGCAAGCATGTGGCGGTAATACTGTGGAAATGCTCGAGTGCAGTAACACGACTGCACAGAAATGGGAACTTTATCCAGATGGTACTGTTCGACCTCACACTGCAACCTCCAGCTGTCTCACCACAAAGTCCTCCCAAGATGTGAAAACTGTGGTTCTTGATTCGTGCAATGGAGGTGATGCTGAACGATGGTTATTCAATTACGATTACAGCATTTCTGACGCAGCTAAAAAATATGTTCTGGAAGTTAATACACATAAGAACATAGTACTTGTTGAATGCCCTGCAGATACGCCTACAGATGAGCAGACGTGGTCTATAGATACTCTCTTGTGAATTGTAGAGCTATCTGGATAAAGAACCAAGACCACTGTCATGAATTAAGCTATTTACTTGCAGATAGTAAATAGTAAACAAGTGATGCTATATCACATGTAAAATCAATAAGGTCATGGAATAAATGAAGTTTATCTTGCTCTATTATGCCCATATTTTCTTTGCATGTACCATGGTTTTCTGCAGGGTTTTCATGTTAGCAATTATATCGCGTTCTTTAATACAGTTACTGGGTATTCTATGCATTTTATGTAACCTTTCATCATCAAGGTTGATTGTGCATAACTAGTTGGAGTTGGCAATTGACTCACCAAGGAATTACAAGTCTTCTGTTAGTCCATGCGATCTCCCAAGTTATTTCAAAGCACGACTGCAAGTTATATATTAAGTAGCAGTAGCATGTTCAAAAATGTAGTAGCAGAGAAACCAAACAACTACTAATACACAGGTAACATATATAAGCTGAAGACCTATATTTTATTTTAAGTTTGGGAACTACTAAAGGCACCGCAAGAAAAGCGGGTAATTTCGACCGTTTTTTTCGACTTGAAGCTGTTTTCGACCAGACACGGTCAAAAATAACACTTGTTTTATTACCGGAAGCTAGTACTAAATGCTAGCTTATCAATGACATGGACCCTTCAAATATTAGTTTACTACTGTTTCTGCTGAACTTATGGCATACACTTGTTTTATTGAGATGTTATCTCTGAATCATACTTAAGGGGCCGTTTGGGTGAGCTTAAAATAAGTGCTTCTTGCTTAAAATAAATAAGTGGAGTAAAAATTAGAAGCAAGATAAGATTTACAAGTGATTAAAGTGTTTGAAAAATAAGTAGAAGTCCTGAAACAAAAGCTAGCATTCCTAGCTTTTTATAAGTATTTCTTGACTTATTACACAAACGGTACGAATAAATACTCATAACTTATATTCCAGAAGCTGGACTTATAAGTTCTAAACAAACACCCACGACCATCTTCCACATTTTTGCAGCTAATCGTAATGCATATGTGTTTCCTTGTGTGATCGGCTCTTCAATTGCATCACTTAGAATCGAATCATATCCTAGTAGTAGATTGGTCATCAGTCTACCAAGTTGACATGCAAGAACTCAATTACTCGTTTTCAATAAAATTCTTGTTTAAACTCAACAACCAAAATAAAGTTCATGAGAAAATTCAAAAAACAAATAGTCAATATTCGATTCAATAATACTTTTTGATTTGTGGTGTATATGCAAGCCGGAAAGGAAAAAGAAGCATTGCTTATATATGGAAAGGGACTTCTTGTTGGAGTCCAGAATTATTTGTTAATCCGTACAAAATAATCCTAGTAATTTTCCATCTCAATTATAATGCAGTGTGGTCCATATTTAATTATACTTTCAACCAAACAGTGAATATGGTTGGCTTATTTCGATTAGATAGAAATTCTGTGAAACGGGTCTTTAACTTACGACGGATTAATACAACATATTCTTTTCATTTACTTTTCATTTTACTATACACATGGATATCTAAAATACTAAGCTTATGACGGAATATAATATGAACATTTTACGACGGTTCTTTTGGATAGAAAGATTCCTCGTGGGTTTTTCTTTTTTTACAATAAATAATTTTGCATATAATTAACTTGTGATATTTAACTTACGACGGATTTAGATTTCTACAAAATTATCTTGCGACGGCGAACTTACGACAAAATATAATAATTTTTTATTTGATATATCATTTGGAAAGATGATTGGTATACTTACGACAACTAATTTATGACGGAATTAGGTTTTTATCTATCTTATGATAGGAACTTTCGACGACTTTGTCTCTTAGGATAATAATATTGTTATTTAATTAGTTAGCACCAAATTTTTTTTACGCGCATCAAATAATACAACGGAGATTGGTACTCGTCTTATGTTTGTGGTACTTCATACGACGGTTCAGTCTTTCGTCGTAAGTTTAGAGCCTCCGCTTTTTCAGTCATAATTTATCAGTCGTAAATATCAAAATTGTTGTAGTGGTTATCTATGCTTAAACACTTGGTGTGTTGAAAGAGGGTGGAGAAGATATATTCAGATTTTACTTGAGAAAAATTTAACGGCCAGAGTCAATAAATAGAAAATTAAAATAAGAGAGTGGATACCATCTACTTGTATTTCTTCTAGTCTATCTTATCATGAAGATATCTTATCATGAAGAGGATAGCTCTCATGAAAAGCATGAGAAATCTATCATCTATACTATACTATTAAAGCCGAAACATTAAAAGTTTGGTCGGTCGGTCGGTACGCGGGCTTTTATACGGGCTTTTATAATTAGCGGATTTCAAACAAAATTACTGGGCTTCAAACAAAATATAAACAAATCAAAACATAAAATAGCGGGCTTCAAACGAAATTAGTGAACTTCAAACAAAGTATAAGCAAATCAAAACATAAAACAAATATAAGATCAAAACATAAAACAAATATAAGACCTATTTGACTATACCAAAAACTAAAGTCAAACTTTAAAAAAAAAAATACGCATCTATACTATATTATTAAAACCGAAACATTGAAAGTTTGGTCAGTCGGTACCTTAGTCTATACTATACTATTAAAGCCGAAACATTAAAAGTTTGGTCGGTCGATCGGTACGCGGGCTTTTATACGGGCTTTTATAATTAGCAGGTTTCAAACAAAATTAATGGGCTTCAAACAAAATATAAACAAATCAAAACATAAAATAGCGGGCTTCAAACGAAATTAGTGGACTTCAAACAAAGTATAAGCAAATCAAAACATAAAACAAATATAAGATCAAAACATAAAACAAATATAAGACCTATTTGACTATACCAAAAACTAAAGTCAAACTTTAAAAAAAATATATGCATCTATACTATATTATTAAAACCGAAACATTGAAAGTTTGGTCAGTCGGTACCTTAGCCAAAATATGCGCTAATCCAGTTATTCTTTTTAACTAAAATATGTTATCTTTTTATATTTTCTAACTAAAAAAACTCCATTATTTAAAATAATATTAAAAAACATAATAATTACCTTTTTAACTATAACACATTATCTTTTTTATATATTCTGATTAAAAAACGGATATTCTACAATTAACACGAGCTACATATATCTTAATTTTATTCTCACAATAATATTAGTTTACAATACTACTAAGGCCGAAACATTAAAAGTTTGATCGGTCGGTACTTGGGCCAAGTTATGGACCTACTTATATAATCTTTTATCTTTTTAACTAAATTTATTATCTTTTTTTTATATGTTCCAACTAAAAAAAACTCAATTTTTAATAATAATATTGGACAACATAACAACTACTCTTTTTAATTAAAACACATTATCTTTTTCAGAATCCTAACTTAAAAATCGATTTTCCAAAAATAACACAGTCAACATTCATATAAAAAAGATATTATATATATCTATATTATTATTATACTATTAAAGCCGAAACATTCAAACGTTGGTCAGTCGGTACTTGGGCCAAAATACGGGCCTATCTATATACCAATTATTCTTTTTAATTAAAATATGTCATCTTTTTTATATTTTCTTACTAAGAAAACTCTATTATTTAAAATAACATCGATAAACGTAGTAATTATCTTTTTAACTAAAACACATTATCTTTTTTATATTTTCTAACTAAAAAACGGATCTGCTACAATTAACACGAGCTACATATATAAAAATATAATATTATTATTCATAATTATTAATAAATAACCTGTGATATTTTTCAACCAAAATACATTATTTTTAAGTACACTAATGGACTCACTTTAAAAGTAATATTATAAATATATAATATACTATTAGACTATCAAATCCGAAACATGAAAATTTCAGTTAGTCGGTAAGTTAGTAGGTAGGTTAGTCGAGTTCAGTGAGCTGGTTGGTATTCGACCCACGAACCTCCTTAATTTATAACATGTTATAATATATTTTTTATTATCTATTAACTTAATATGTTCCGTACTATATATGATGGTAGGTTAGTATGATGGGTCGGTATTTAGTTTTACGCGTCTTTTTTAACTTAATATGTTCCATACTATATTATTAATTATCAATAACGAAATATTAAAAGATTGATTGGTTGATTTATATCTGATTTTATAGATCTACTTAAATTATAACATGAAAAAAAAACGTATTTTAACATTCCATTAAAATATATATATGTTCGACCTAATTTTTAATTAGTCATTTGACGAAATTAACTATTAAGAATTTATCACCGGTTAAATAAAAATTTATTTAATCATATTATTCTATCATAATTTTATTCTCACAATAATATTAGTTTAAGTTAAAATATATAAGATAAAATAACAAATATTATAACCGCCCGTGCAATGCACGGGTTATAAGCTAGTATATATAATGCTGCAACATGAGATTTTCTGAGTCAATTTATTCTACATAGCATACGTTATAAGAGCAAGTCCAATAAAAGACAAAGAACGAAGAAGAGAGATGAATATTTTATACATAAATATTTAGGTAGTAGCTAGAGTTCACCTAATATAGATAATGATTAGAAGATTTGAGAATGTGCTGGTGATTTAGGTAATGATTAGGATTGTGTTGGAGGTGATACATTATCTAAATATGGTTTTAAGAGCTCATTTAAGTAATTTATAATAACTCCGTTATTATATAAGAGCTGACTGCTTGTATAGATGTGTGGATCTTTTGGTGCATCCCTTCAACCCTTTACTCCGTTCTGTTGTTTCTAACCTTTCATCTACCACAACCAATAGAAACATTAAAAATTGAACTAATCGTCGAAGACATAAAGATGATGTACCATTTATTAATTGTGTATGGCCTTAGCTTTCTGACCTCTTTGTGTTGATGTCCACTAAATCTCGGTTGCAGGAAACAAAGAAATTAAATGATAAAAAGACGGTGGTATCAATTGACATATTCAAATGACACGCAGTTAGTTGTTTTCTGTAATTTGTTTTGTTCGGCTTCCCAGATGAGCAAATTTTAGTACTCTATCCTTAAAAACACATTTTGTTAACTTGCCTAGTTGTCGATCTCCCATTTCTGCAATTTATGTTAGTTTGCACCCAGAAAGAACAAATTTCAGTATTTTATCTTTTAAAAAAAGCTCACTATTAGAATACAAATTCCTAAGATGAAGATCTGATTCTCAAAGTCATGTAATCTTGTTGATCATACCAACAAATCATATACTTGCCTACTAGTTTATGTACTGCTAACTAATAAAGTCATAAATAAATGTAAAAATTGAAGATATTTGTTATATGATTCAATGATTCATAGTGGAGTTTTGTTATGCCTCAAAACCGATCATTGTGCTCCTAATTTTTAGGCCATTTTTGACCATATAATATTTGTGATTTTTTTCATGAAATATGTTCAACAAATAAATAAAATAAGAGAATGTGTATTATCTACTCATATTTCTAATCTATCATATCATAAAGAGGATAGCTCTCATGCATGGTTCAAAAATTAGAAAAAAACATCAGGCGCCAAATATGTTCTCCCGAGATGTCAGAACTGTGGTTCTTGATTCGTGCAATGGAGGTGATGCTGAACGATGGTTATTTAATTACGATTACAGCATTTCAGACGCAGCCAGTAAATATGTTCTGGAAGTTAATAAACTTAAGAACATAGTACTTGTTGAATACTCTATGCAGATACGAGCAGCCGTGGTCTATAAATACTCTCTAGTGAATTGCAGAGCTATCTGGGTAAAGAATCAAGACCACGGTAATGATCTTAAATAGTAAATAATAAACAAGTGATGCTATATCACATGCAAAATTTATAAGGTCTTGGAATATATGAAGTTTATCATGCTCTATTGCTGATATTTTGTTTGCATGTACCATGCTTCTCTTAGCAGGGTTTTCATGTTAGAACAATTCGATCACTTTCTAGAGAGCTCAATTGGAATGGACATAGTGAGCGTCCAGTCCAATTAAGCTCTCTAGGCTTAACTCTTTACGGCCCTCTCTTAATCTTGACCAACAAGATAATAACAATGTAGCTAGTTAGTCATCTACATATGCAGTTCCATGCATAAACCACTTGTCAGTTGCTGTTGCTGGGTATTCCATGCATTTTATGTAAACTTTCATCATCAAAGTTGATTGTGCATAATTAGTTGGAGTTGGCAATTGACTCGCGGAGGAATTACAAGTCTTCTGTTAGTCCATGCAATCTCCCACGTTATTTAAAAGCATGACTGCAATTTAGTTCGGTTTATGAAGAATGCTATTAAGTACCAGTAGCATGCTTAAAAATGTAGTAGCAGAAATCAAGCAACAGAAATATTGAATATACTGATCATTATTCATTACACAGGAGTACCACAATAAATAACGGTGGTCATTGATGTATTACATCCTCTCCTCATTTGTCAGCTAAGATTATACTGTTAGTTACATTCTAGCTTGATGTATAGTATGGTACTCTAGTAGTGGTGTGTGAAAACACTAATGTTGTGTTCACTTCATGGAATGGAATGAGGGGAGAATGGAATGAAAAATTATATAGAAGTTTTAAGGAGAAACAAGAAAGTATGAAATAATAGTGACAAAATATGAATGTAGTTAAATTTCTTGTGAGAAAGATTGTGAAGAAACATGATGTAAAAATGGAATGAGCATTCTTTCCAAAACATGTGGGTTAGAGTTATAATTAAAATAGTAAGACTGGAATGATTGAAGGAATAAAAATTAAATACATTTTCTTAATTTGATCAACACCATTTTATAATACAAAATTCATTCCATTCCTCATTCCTCCTCGATTACATTCACTCTACCTAAAGTCTTGAGAGCAACTCCAGAGTCACTTAATCCCCTATTTAAAACAATTATTATTAAATAAGCTTTAAGATGCAATTTAAGTTATGCACTCCAACAATCCTCCTCAAAACTCATTCCTCATCTATTCTTTATGACGTTTTGCCAAACATGTCTGTAAAGTATAATTGCATATGCGTGGATGCAGTGGGTTCAGATTAGAAATCGAGGCATATTAATAATATTTAAGTAAATGAGGAGGCAGAACTGCTCTTCATAGTTAAGAGAATTTCCAGATTTATAACACATCTCCAACAAACTCTTCAAACAAACTTTTAAATAAAAAAATAAAGAGCATTAACAAAATTGAAACTCCAAGAGATCTTTTGAGACTCTTCAAAATCTCAAGAGACTCTTTGAAACTCTTCAAAATCTTAAGAACCTCTTCTCTCTCCTCTCTTGCAAGAATTTATCACTCATTCTTAAATTATATTTCATTGTAAAGTAATACAAACACCCATTTTCTCTCTCCGCTTTTGCATTATACTTCTATTATTAAAATTAATTTAATAGTAAAATATTGTTTAAAGAGTGGATTAAAGAGTGTTGTTGGAGATAAATGTACATTAAATTATTAAGAATTAATTTTTTATATTATATTTAAAAAGTGACATACTTAAGAAACTATATTGGAGATATCTAATAATTTAGAGAAAGGTTAAGAGATTGTCCAAACACCGTTTTTTGATATATATTTTTATAATTTAACTAAAGAGTGAGTATAGAGTATCTCTTGGATGTTCTCTTCACTCTCTAATATCTTCATATAGTCTCTCTCTATTACAAAAATGTAAATACAATTCATTTCTGATTTCTTAAGCTTTTTCTAAGGTTCATCATTGATGATTGGATAATGTTGGAGCCAAAGTTCTGCCGGATGCCGAAGTCTGAAAGTGACCTGAAATAGAGAAGAATGCGAGGGATTGTCCCCCCGATTCACCTCCGGCGTGAGAATAAGTTAGTGGCTCTAAGAAGGGGCTTTGGAACTGCAAGCGTAAGTGTGTGTGTGTATGAGAGTATTTGTGAATATGTATGTGAATGTCCTTTACCCTTGATTTACCTCCTTTATATAGGGGGGAGATGAACCTGGGCTTTGTAACGTTTCCGTCCGATGCGGGAGGGAGGTAATGGTGTGTTAATGAGGCGGGATCTCCGCCCTTCGACCGTTGCAGACTAGGAGCGTGGGTGGAGTTCAAATAGTGGGCCGGACCTCTTTTGGGCCTTAGTGAATTGGGCCTAGAGGCCTATAACCCAACATGTCCCCAGGCTTCGGTCGGGTTGCAAACGCGGCCGAAGTCTAAGTTTGCTTCGACCGACCGATCGGATGAGGCGTTAGGCTGGGAGATCGACAGGTGCTTCGGTACGATTTCGAACGTTTGATCCAGCCAGCGCGTGGTGCCGCTTGAGTGTTGTTTGGCTGGATGACGTTACCTCGAGATGTGCGTTGAATCTGGGTCGTGCATTCCAAAGGGTGCCATAAATGAGGCGCGCCTTTTCATAATTTTGTTTATAAATACAAATCATTACTCGGTTTTCCATATTTCCAAACACTCTTCACTTTCTTTGCGACTCCGCGCTCTCTCGAGTTCTTTCTCTCCCAATTCCAGTTGGTGACCGGCGGCAATCTTATTTCCGGCTTCTCTCTACTACTTCCTTTCGTTTTTCCTCCAACAAGTAAGTTCTTCTTTCTTCCTTGTAAGCTTTTTAGGTTTTACTCCGTTTCCATGGCCTGCTTTAGATTCTAGGAACTTGTTTGTATGGTAGATTCCGGCGGGGGTATCTCGCCGGCTCGGTGATCTTGGTTGACTTCTTTGGCTGTTTGTCTACATTGTAATGCCGATGCCATATTGTTGAGTTGTCGTAGATTAGAATTGTGGTTGGGGTTTTCCGGCGGTTCTCGAGTTTTAGACTCGGGGACTTGCCGTGATTTTTACTCCTTTTGCTGTCGTGGTAAGGGGGCTACTTTTAGGGTTAGGTCTTATTAAGTCCCGTCGGCCCGACCCGATTCGGCCCTCTGTACTCGGGCTTGCTTCTTTTTCTTCTTTTTCTTTCTTTCCGAGTACATGGCTTATGTTTGCCTTCTCTCGTTTGCAGGCAAATGGATCGGTCGGGTGACATAGTCGGGACATCTTATTCGGCTGCGGATCACTTCAGTGATGCACTGAAGTTTCCTATGGCCAATTTTTCGTCGTTGCTGACCGAGGCCGACTTGAAGTCTTTTCGGCTGAAATATCAAATTCACCGATCATGGGACATTTACCCGGCCGTCGCGAACGACTGTATCTATCAAACTCCCGAGTCGGAGGAGGGCCATAGGTGCGTAGGCATCTCCGAAAACGCCTTCAAGTGCGGCTTCCGGCTTCCGATGCTCCCCTTGCTGAAGAAGCTACTAAAGCAGTCGGGGATCGCCCTGGGCCAGTTGGACCCGAATGGGTTTACGTATATAAACGTCTTCCAGCATCGGTGTCTGATGGCTGGCGTGTCTCCTCGGCCGGCTCTTTTCTGGAATCATCATGATTTCAAGAAAAATTCCAAGAGTAACGGTTTCTATACCATCGGCCGTAAGACTGGCCGGCCGAATTGGTGTGAGACCAACTCAAGCAACAAAGGGACCCACGAGCGCTGGTTCTACTTGGGGGGTCACTCGATCCACAAGTTCTCGACTTGGAGAGAGGTTGACCCCTCGATCATCACTACTCCCGTTCTGATCGGCAAGGATTTGGAGGACTTTGAAAAGTTGAGCAAAGTCCAGGAACCGAACCGGATTTTGTTGTCGATGAGTCGGGAGAAGGAGTGGCTCTTCACTCTTTGGGGTAGTGACGGTATTCTCTCTTTTGCTTCAATGCTTCTCCTTTAATAGTTGATTACTTCGTTTATATTTTGTGCCGTTTTAACACTTGTTTTCTTGCGCAGTGTCTTCCCGAACCGAGGCCCTGAAGCGGAAGACCGCGAAGGCAATGGCGGCCAGGAAGGAGGCCGAAGCAAAGGCTCGCGGTGAGACGACGATCGGGGCCATAGTTCAGGCCGATGCTTCCAGGGAGAAGACTCCCGAGGTCGGTCGTATGGATGGACCAGTCGAGAAAACCTCCGAGGTTGAGGAGGTGTCGGCTGTGGAAGCTTCCAGGAAGAGGAATAGGCCGGACGGCTCTTCTGAAGTCCGGCCTTATGTCCCGGAGTGGTCGGTTCTGTCGACCGACTCAATTGCGATCCTTGCTCCTGACCGGATTAAGGATGTCGCGGGCGATCTCTGCCGATCGCAGGTCTTGCCGGCCGACCGAGGAACTTACGAGTCGGCGACTGCTTTGCAAGCTTGCGAGCAGCTGATGTGCTTCCTTTCTTTGGTAAGTGCCACCGTTCTTCACCTTTTTGTGTATATAGGCTCCGGATATGTTTTTTGACTTGTCTAAATTTTGTGCAGGCTTCTCCTTGGGCGGCGGCGGTGACCGACAAGGTCCAAGATATGCAGAAGCAGATGGCCGGGGTCAACGCCCTTACTATTCGGGCCAATCTTGCCGAGAGCACTCTTGCGGCCCTGAAGACGGAGCTGGACGCGGCCCATCAGGACGTGAAAGAGCTTCGTGAGTCGGAGGGCCGATTGAAGGGGCAGGTCGACACTCTGACCAGGAGGGTGCCGCGTCGCAATTTGGCGTTAAAAACCGCCCGAAGGAAGGAGAAGAAAGCAAAAAAGCTTCTGGAGAAGACCGAGGATAGGTTCCTCGAGATCGGATACGATGAGGCGGTTCGTCGGGCCCACAAGGAGGGCTTGGATCACAAGTTGCTCCTTGATGAAGGCGCTTCTGATCCGGTCGGCCGCGAGGATCCGGACGAACCCCTTGTCGTTTCATCCGATCCCGAGACTGATTACTCGGAGTAATTTTAATTTTGTACTTTCGTTGGCCTTCGGGCCATTATTTGTAAAAACGATCCGCCCTCGGGCTGTAACTATTTCTGCCTTCGGGCTTCGTATTTGAATATTTGGCTTTTATCTCAATACACGCTCTTATTTCCGATGCATGTCTTCGATATAGCTTAGATAATGCTGATGTATGTCTTCGACTTAAATTGTCTCCATACATGTTTCAAACTTCGTTGCATTGCTTAGGCCGAGCGATCGGTCTCGATACATGTTGGATGAATTTTATGTATGTCTCCGACCGAAGAGTCTCGATACATGTTTATTTTAAGTTCAAGTTTATGTATGTCTCCGACCGAAGAGTCTCGATACATGTTATCATAATTTTCAAGTTGTACATCTTTAGCCTCAAAATCGGCTTCAGCACAATGCCTCTGGATTCCCCCAATATTTGGAGATTGTTACTATCTTTAAGTTAGGAATTCGATCGGCCCCATTTAGAGATAGAAACAATCGTGCAAATATTTAGGTTAATCACGGCCATCTCTTTCGGTCCCGTATCTTAATCAGGTTGCCCCGAGTTACGGGATCGATCGGAGTGTTAAACAAGTTACAACTATCCAAAATTTGAAACAGGAACTTTTATTCATCATAAGGTAAATAATTACACAACTGGAATTTCAAAAAGGAAAGTGAAATGTTCGGGCGGGAAGCCTTACTGATAGTATTTCCGGAGTTGGGAAGCGTGCCAAGTATTCTTAATGGGGCTCCCATCCGAAGCTGCTAGTTTGTAGGTTCCCGGCCGTACGATCTCGACTACAGTGTAAGGTCCTTCCCAGTTCGGCATAAGCTTGCCCTGCTTTGTTGGCATAGAAGTTGCCAGATCCCGGAGAACCATGTCCCCAACTCTGAAGGAACGCTTTCGGATACCGGAGTCATAATATTGAGATGCTTGCTGTTGGTATCGGACGTTCCTCTGATGGGCGGCTTCTCTTTCCTCTTCTAGAAGATCCAGGTTGCCTCGGAGGCCATATTCATTGGTATCGGGGTTGAAGACCTGGGTTCGGTAAGATTCCAGGCCAACCTCAACTGGAACAAGCGAGTCGGTCCCATAAGCCAACCGAAACGGCGTTTCTCCTGTCGAAGAGCGAGGAGTGGTTCGGTATGCCCACAGGACCCAAGGGAGCTCTTCGGCCCACAGTCCCTTAGCTTCTCCAAGGCGCTTCTTGATTCCGTGAAAGATGATCTTGTTAGCTGCCTCGATCGCCCCGTTTCCTTGGGGATGACCGACCGAGCTGAACCTTTGCTGAATGCCGAAACTGGCCAAGAATTCTTCGAACTTCCTCCCAACAAACTGAGTGCCATTATCGGATACACACACTATTGGTATGCCGAACCTCACAATTATCTGCTCCAGGAAGAACTTCTTGGCGGCTTGTTCGGTGATAGCTGAGAGCGGTCGGGCTTCGACCCACTTTGTCATGTAGTCGATGGCCACTATGCAGTATTTGGCTTGTCGGGTGCTGGTCGGTAGGATTCCCACGATGTCGATGGCCCACATAGAGAATGGTATTGGGCTGAGGACCGAAGTCATTGCTTCGGGGGGTTGCTTCGGAACATTGCTGTGGATTTGACACTGTCGGCATTTCTTTGAATAGTTGGCTGCATCTTCTCTAAGGGTCGGCCAGAAGAAGCCCTGTCGGAGTATCTTTAGGGCGAGGGATCGGCCGGCCAGGTGTTCGCCACAGATTACTTCGTGAACTGTCTCCAAGGCTAGAAGCTGTTCCTCTGGATCCAAGCATCGGAGCAGGGGCTGAGAGACTGATCGCCTAAAGAGTCGGCCCCCGATCAGTGTGTAGCTAGCTGCTCGGTATTTTATCTTTTGGGCTTCCTTCTTCTCTAAGGGCAAGAACCCCTTCTCTAAGTAGGTTCTGATGGGGGTCATCCAATTTATGCCTTGATGAATCTCCAGGCAAGCTTTCTTGTCGACCGAAGGCTTTTTTACCTCCGTCAAGTAGATGGACCCCGTCAAATTTTGTGTTTCGGCCGAGGCTAAGCGAGAGAGAGCGTCGGCTCGGCCATTGTCCTCCCGACCGATGGCGCTTAATTCGAATGTTTCGAAAAACTGAGTTTGTTCCCGTACCTTAGCGGCGTAAGCCTTCGTTCGAGGCTCTTTCTGTTCATATTCCCCGGAAAAGTGCTTGACGACCAGCATGGAGTCACTGA
Source organism: Daucus carota subsp. sativus (assembly GCF_001625215.2). Taxonomy (NCBI): domain Eukaryota; kingdom Viridiplantae; phylum Streptophyta; class Magnoliopsida; order Apiales; family Apiaceae; genus Daucus; species Daucus carota. The sequence goes on from NC_030388.2 coordinate 21,018,064, forward strand.
AAGCCCTTAAATGCCTTACTTCTAGATTCTTTGCTAGTCCCATTCCTGCCAGGAGGGCTTCGTATTCGGCCTCATTGTTGGTCAAAGGGAAAGTGAATCGGATGGCTTGACAAATCTCAAATCCATCGGGACTAGAAATGATCAATCCGGCCCCACACTTTGACCCGGCCACCGACCCATCTACAAACAACTTCCACTTTCCTGGAGTCCGGATGAGCTGCTCTTTCGGCTCCAAATCCTTCGGCCCCGAAAAAATGCACTCCACCATGAAGTCAACCAAGGCTTGGGCTTTGATGGCTGTTCGGGGAACATACTCTAAGTCATATTCCCCCAATTCTACAGACCAGGCGACGACTCTGCCCGAAGCCTCCGGTCGACTGAGGATCTTCTTCAAAGGTTGGTCGGTGACCACTTGTATCGTTCGCCCTTGGAAATAGTGTCGCAATTTTCGGGAGGCCATGACCAGCCCATATGCGAACTTCTCGGCATTCGGGTATCGGGTTTCGGCATCCCTCAACATATGAGACACATAGAAGACCGGATGTTGGTTCTTCTCGTGTTCCTTCACTAAGACCGCACCAAGGGTTCGGTCACTTACTGCCAAGTACAGCTAGAGAGTCTCCTTCGGATCGGGCCTCAGCAGTAGGGGTGCTTTAACCAGATATTCCTTTATTTCTTCGAAGGCCTTTATACAGTTCGGCCCCCACTCAAAATTCTTCGCTCCCTTCAAAACTTCAAAGAAAGGGAGCGCCTTTTCCGCCGACCGAGAGATGAACCTGCGGAGGGCTGCCAGTCGCCCCGTTAACTTCTGAATGTCCCGAATGGTCTTCGGGGCTTCCATTTCTAACACTGCCTTTATCTTCTCAGGATTCGCTTCGATCCCCCTTGCACGGACCATATACCCTAGGAACTTGCCACTACAAACCCCGAAGGTGCACTTGGCGGGGTTGATCTTCATGTTGTTCCGTCTTAGGGTCTCAAAGCATTCTTTGAGGTCATCGGCGTGATCTCGAAACAAGGACTTTACTATCATATCATCGACGTAGCATTCCATGTTTCGGCCTATCTGATCGGCGAAGACTTTGTTCACCATCCTTTGAAAAGTGGCCCCCGCATTTTTCAGACCGAAGGGCATCTTGATGTAAGCATAGGTTCCCTTCGGGGTGATGAATGCTGTCTTAGGAATATCCTCGGCATCCATGGCGATCTGATGATAGCCTGAAAACGCGTCCAAAAAGCTGAGTATTTGATAGCCAGAGGTGGCATCTATCAGCTGATCGATGTTCGGCAGAGGGTAATGATCCTTCGGGCAATTTTTGTTGAGGTCGGTATAATCGACACACATTCTCCATTTGTTGTTTGACTTTTTGACCACCATCACATTCGCCAACCACTCAGGATACTCAATTTCTTCAATAAACTTGGCCTCCAGTAACTTCTCCACTTCGGCCTCAATCACCTTCTGCCTTTCCACAGCGAAGTTCCTCTTCTTCTGCTTAACGGGCACAGCCTGTGGATGAACATTTAGCCTGTGCCGAGCGATCGACTCATCCAACCCCGGCATATCTTCGGGCCCCCAGGCAAAAACATCATGGTACCGACGGACCACATCAATCACCTTTTCCTTCAGCCCTGGTTCCATATCTTTACCGATCCGAACCATCTTTCCCGAGCACCCTGCATATAATTCCACCTCTTCGGTCTCAGTGCCCGGTTCGGCTATCGGGTTTGAGAGGTCATTTCCAAACTTTTCCAACTCAATGTGTAGGGCATGGCCGCTGCCCCCAGGACCATCTTCGGCTCGGCGCCGTTTGTTTCCTTCGGCGCCGCCTAGATACTTGTCTTTCTCCAAGTCTTCCAGCATAATGATCCGAGCGGCCTTCTGATCACCTCTCATCTCCCCCACTCCCTTCTCGGTCGGGAACTTCAACTTGAGGTGGGGAATAGAGGCAATGGCTTCGAAAGCAGTGAGAACAGGCCTCCCCAAGATGGCATTGAAAGGACTCTCGACTCGGACCACATAGAACTTGACCTGTTTTTCCACAGTATAAGGGGATTTACCGAGCAACAAGGGCAAGTGGATCGTACCTTCGATCGGGACGGGTTGATTGCCGAACCCATAGAGAGGTGCCTCATAGCAGGTATCGATCTGCTTGCCTTCTAGGTTCATCTTCTGGTAGGTGTTGTAGTAGAGGACGTTAACAGAACTTCCCCCATCAACCAGGACCTTCCAGATCTTATTTTGACTAGGGGTGATCATCAAACCGCACAAACCACAAAAACCGCCCGCACCGCACCAAACCGCACCGCGATACGTGGTTTTTAATTTTTGTGGTGCAGTTGCGGTTTGAAATTTCATCAAACCGCAAGGTGCGGTGCGGGTTGCGGTTTTAGTTTTACAAAATGTGGTTAAAACCGCACCGCACCGCATGTAATATATTATATAAAAAATCAAATATATTATATATATATATATATATATATATATATATATATATTTTACAGTAGAAGGATAAATATTTTTAAATTATTTCCGGAGTAGAAGGGTAAATATTTTTAAATTTCTTCAAGTGTTCTGCTTGTTAATTTCTATATAGTAAGGTTTTTGCAAACTTGGTAGTGGGTTGAAACTAGAGGTTTAACCTTAGATTTCGCTACAAATTCTATTTCAAGTACATCATTATCTAGCAGTGTCCAAATAATCTAACTTCTCCAAGAAGAATTTTAAAATAGATTTAAGTGAAGAATAATTATGTTGGTATAAATATTGCTGGTTCCTATTGGTGATCCACTTAAACGAGAGAAAGCAAAATTTAAAAATAAACAGACCTTTAGGCGACAACATTTTACAAATATATTCGTGATTTAATTTTCATTATTATTATTATTATTTCATTTTTGTTTCTTCAAAAAATATTAGATTATTCATAAATTTTATAATTTAATTATAACAAATAATTTGAATGTATAAACCGCATAAACCGCACCGCAACCGCACCGCCTTTTCGTTGTGCGGTTTATGTGGTTTTAACTATCCGCGGTGCGGTTGCGGTTTGAGAATTTGACAAAACCGCATATGCGGTTTGGTTTGCGGTTTTAGCCAAAAACCGCACCGCCTGCACCGCGATCACCCCTAATTTTGACCGATCACGGGATTAATGACCAACGGATCCTCGTGCGGCAGCATAACATCCTCATAGTCTTCTTGTGAGAACATTATAGGATACGACTGTTTGGTGGAATTGATGCTGTAGAGGTTGTAGACCTGTCGGGCGTACTTCTTCTTGGCTGTCTTGCTACTTCGGTCCAGGATTGTTCCCCCAAAAATCGTTCGGACCTCACCTCTGTACCTCTCACCCTCTTCGGGCGCCTTCCCTTTATCTTCTTTGGGACCCAACCGATCCCTCAGATCCTTAACATACTGGTTCAAATCACCAGCCTTGACCATCCTTTCTATTAACTTCTTCAAGTGGTAGCATTCATCAGTATTATGCCCGTTGTCCCGATGATAGTCACAGTACTTATCAGAGTTTTTCTTGTAATCTGGGATCTTCATCTTTGGTGGCCGAACGAATCCTGGCTTCCCCTTAATCTCGTTCAGAATCTTGGAGACAGATGTGTTCAGAGGAGTGAACACAGTGCTGTCTCTATCTCTCCTTCGCTCGGCCCCTCTGTCCAACTTCTCATCCCTTTCATCTCTTCTGCCTCGGTAGCCATCGTTTCTTTTTCCTTTGCCGTCCGAGCGGGAACTGTACCGATCATCTTTCCGGTCGTTCTTATGTCCCCCAATGGACTCCATCTTCCTTCTGATGCTCTCCCCCCGCAATTAAATGTCATTCAACGACTTAGGGGGTATATCGTACAAAGATGATCGGAGCTTCTTACCCTTCACCGGATCCAGACCAGCCATCAGGAATCCTGCAGCCTTCACCTTATCCAGGTTGGTGACCATCCCAGCTTCTTCCTTGAACCTGGCCAAGTAATCGCCCAGCTCCTCATTGGGTCTCTGTCGGCAATGAATAAGGGCCTCTGTATCCTTCTCTCTTCGGCACAAGTGAGAGTAGTGCCTCAAAAACTTGCGCTTCAACTGATCATAAGAACTGACCGATCTTGGACGCAGGGATCGGTACCACATCGTAGCAGACCCCTTTAGGTAGGTCTTGAACATCTTGCAGAGCATGATGTCGCAATGCCCCATTCCGGTCATCAGGGACTCGTACTTGTCGCAGTGATCGATCGGGTCGCCCTTCCCGTTAAATTCATTCATTTTCGGGAACTGTCTACCCGGGGGCGGCCGATATTGCTCGATCTCCTCGACTATCACTGGCTCATGGGTCAACGTCTTGTCCCCAAACATGGCCTTCTCCATTCGGCGGAGTCGGTCCCTAACGTGGGGGCCTTCCTCCCCTTCGGTATCCGAAGGTGTGACATGCCTGTGACGAGGCCCTCGGGAGTGTGACTCGGAGTCCGAAGACCCGTCTTGGTCTTCCCGATTCCTCTTCTTATTTCCTTCGCCTCCTGGCGCTCGATCTCCTTCGGCCTCCAAGGCTTCTCGGAGGGCTCTCTCCTGGAGCTCAATCTCTTCCCTTTGTAGCTGGAGGGCCTTCAGCCGTAGTTCATCGGCTTCCCTCTTCTTGGCTAATCGGGCAGCTTCTTGCTCTTTGGTCTTGGAAGATTGGGCTTTAGCAGCCTGCTCTTCTCGCCATTTCAGCAGCATCTGCTGTTGTTCCTCGGGGGTGGGCAGCAGCCCTTCGGGACTGTTGCCAAAGTCAAAACCGGGGTTTGGGTTGGAGGTGTTTCCAGGGGTTTGTTCGGTTGTGTTTGTCATGGTGTTGATTTATAAGAAATTCTACTTGCAGGTCCCACAGACGGCGCCAATGTTGGAGCCAAAGTTCTGCCAGATGCCGAAGTCTGAAAGTGACCTGAAATAGAGAAGAATGCGAGGGATTGTCCCCCCGATTCACCTCCGGCGTGAGAATAAGTTAGTGGCTCTAAGAAGGGGCTTTGGAACTGCAAGCGTAAGTGTGTGTGTATGAGAGTATTTGTGAATATGTATGTGAATGTCCTTTACCCTTGATTTACCTCCTTTATATAGGGGGGAGATGAACCTGGGCTTTGTAACGTTTCCGTCCGATGCGGGAGGGAGGTAATGGTGTGTTAATGAGGCGGGATCTCTGCCCTTCGACCGTTGCAGACTAGGAGCGTGGGTGGAGTTCAAATAGTGGGCCGGACCTCTTTTGGGCCTTAGTGAATTGGGCCTAGAGGCCTATAACCCAACAGATAATTTTTCAGATCAATCTTCAAATTATTTCAGAAAGCAAGATGGACAAATTGCGAAAACTCAAATTACCATTGCATCAATGCTAAATCAACATTGAAATGAACATTTAAACACAAGAACGAAGTAAATAATTAAATTGGTATCCAATTCTATCATACATATTTATTATTGGTGCATGTTACTTGGGAACAAAAAATTTATCGAACGGACTTATTTGCTACTCCCTCCGTCCCATTTTAACAGCCTTTTTAGAATTTGGTTGTTGTCCCAAAATAAGTGGATTTTTCTTGTTTTCGTGAACTATTTGGTAGGTGAATTTCAATTCTACCCCTCATTAATGCACCTTATATTTTCTATGCAATACAAATAGTGGTTTAGTTTGACTTTACTAGGGGTAGCTAGGTAAAAGTATTCAAATAACGGTTTTTCTATGGTGTGCCCATGGGCACACACTAAGCACCAAAATTTATGAATTTGGATGATTTCTATTGGCTAACCTTCTTTAATAATGGTGGACCCCCCTGCAGTTGCAACAACCACATCAATCAAAACCCTCCAATTTTATAAATGTTAGTGCTTAGCATGTGCCCATGGGCACACACTAGACAAACCCTTCAAATAAACACCTCCATAAATGTAAAAATTGGTTTGTGTGCATCTCTCTAAAAAAGCAGTTAAAATGGGACAGAGGGAGTATGTTTCCTTGTGTGATCAGCTCTTCAACTGCATCAGTGAGAATCATATCCTACTGGTCATCAGTCGACTAAATTGACATGAAAAAACTCAATTACTCTTTTTCAATAAAGTTCTTTTTTAAACGCAACAATCAATAAGCACTTTATGAGAAAATCCAAAAAATATATAGTCAATATTCAATGCAATAATACCTTTTAATTTGTGGTGTATAACTGTATATGCAAGCCGGAAAGAAAGAAGCATCGCAAATACATGGAAAGGGACTTGTTGTTGGAGTCCATAATTATTATTTAATCCGTACAAAAGAATAATACTCCCTCCCCCCCGCATTTTGAGACTCTATAGTTGTATAATGTTTTTCCAAAATTTTTTTTTAATAAAAATTTAAATATTAAATTTTTATTCAGAGAAAAATATTTAAAAAATATATTATGAAATTATATTTTAAATGAGTGTAAAAAAACGTGTCGAAAAATAACGTAAAAAAATAAGAGAGACAGAGTGAGTAAGTGAGTAGTAATTTTCCATCTCAATTATAATGCAATTGTGGTCCATATTTAATCATACTTCCAACCAAACAGTGAATATGGTTGGCTTATTTCGATTTTGGACAATACTCCAAACAAGACCGGGAGTAAAATGGTGTGCATCTTTTACAAAATTAGGAGATGCTGCAACAGATATGGATTCCTGCCAATGCACAGTGTTAAGGACTTAAGGACTTATATTAGCGGGCCTATCCGCTTTAAATGTAAAACCATAATTATTTGCACGTCTGATTTAGATATGGGAAATTCAATTGCAAGTTTCATAACTGTGACTTTGTGATGTGGGTCGGATTGTTAGAATCTCATTATAATTTTTTTAATCAAAGAATATGAATATTCTATGTGTTAAGCGATCTGAAAACAAAACGATTATTTGTTTAATTCTTTCATAATCAGATTGTAGTTTACAGTTTGGGATTTTGTCCCGACTTGGTTTTAACATCTTCTTGTTAAGCGTTTCATCTTAATAATATCATTTGTTTGTAAAAAAAAAAAATATATGAAGATATATTTAATTCGAATTTTAAACAAATATTAGAATTTGAAGCACTTAATTAAAACTTGAATTTATTTTAAAATCCTAATGGCGTTTAGTCATAATTTTAAATTAGAATTCAACGGGTGGTATTTGATTGGAATTATTTGAAAATTCTTTAGAACATATTGTTATTCAAACAAAATGATGAATACTTTTATATTTTAGAATTGAAGGATTTTATAAGATTATTCGGTATATTATTTTTCTTATTTATATTTCAAGAAAACATTTCATAATTCACAAGATTTTAAAATTTTGTAGTTAAATCTTGTGTAAAACTACATCAATTTTATCTTAAATTTGCTAGACTCCATGCAAAAATATAATTTTGATCTTTCATCTCAAAATATTTAAAATGACTCAAAAATAATTCTAGATGTATTAGTTTTTTCCAAAAAAAAATCAACTCATAAATAATATCAATATAATTCAGTAAAAATCTATTTAGAAATCAGTCCACGTAAAATTTATTTATAATAATGAAATATAGATAGAGCCATAGATGATGTATAGCAGAAGATGAGATTCCGAGCGTAAAATAAATAACAAAGCATATTTACAACGTGGCGAAACATGGACAAAAAAGCCAAACACGGGAAACACGTGGCTTAGGGAAAAGAAGCACACGTATGTATAATTATCGAAAAAGAAGCAGCAGAAAAAATAGTATTTAAAAACAATATAGCAAGTGTGATGAAGAGGACAAAACCAAGACAGCTAGCAATGCGCATATACACACCTACTTCCTCTTTTTTTATTTTTGTTTGAGTTTATCAATTTAACGTCGTTGTTTACGTCAGACTTCAACGCATCTGGCGGCGCTCATATCCTTTTTCTGCCAGCTGTCCGTAGTGGACCCGCCAGTTGTTTTATCCGACCCGGCCAGGTGGCTCCAGCTATTTTTATTTTTCAGGTTAATAAAGATGAAATAAATAATTTAAATTAAAAAAATCTGTGAATATTAATGTTTGTAATATATTCGAATGTATGCGTCAAAAAACAGGACCAAAGTCACAAAGCTGAGACAAAACGAGTATACAATCTTAAACCACATAATAAATTAATATATTTAATAATTTTAAACTTTTCCTACTTCCACTGGCAACCACTAATATAATTCTGTCTCCTTTTCCAAGTTTCAAAATATTGTTCCAATCATCTTTTGGAATAAAGTCTCCGACCATTTTTATAGAAATCTTTAGAATAATACTTTTTAAATGAATTATTCATGCCTGGTCTATTCGTCGTTATAGGATTCTGATTAAATAATAGTAGATGGCAAAGAACAGTGACTACCTCATGTTCATACTGCATTTAAATTGAAATATGGTTAAATAAAAATTACTCCCTCTGTTTTTTTTTATATGACGCTTTGACTTTTGGCACACACTTTTAAATACTTTGACTGGGTAGTTAAAATATTATTTTTTAAATTTTTTTCTGAATAAAAGTATTGATTATATATTATTATTCAAAAAAAGAAATTTTAAAAAATAATATATTTAACTACCCGATCAAAACACTTAAAAACGTGTGCCAAAAATCAAAACATCATATAAAAAAAACAGAGGGAGTATTTTAATAACCAATTTTAGAAGCTGTAGTAAAAATACTAGATAAAACTTAAAAATTTTGTCAAATTTTAACCTTTTTTTCAAAAAATTCATTTTGATAACCAAAATTTCAAATTACAGACCAAAATACATAGTTAAATATCATAATATTTAGTCAGTATACGATTAAATTGATAGAGGGAATTCTGAAATAATATTATCTTCATATTTTCATTAAATTTTTTTATTACACAGCTACTACTGCTATCAAAGAAACCTAGCTAAAAGCTAATGCAAATTGAATTCAGAACTATTCACATTCTTAATTACATCCTGGCACTAATAGCAAACCACAACCACTTTGTACCCACCCGACCCGACATATTTCAAAACCCGGTCAACCCTCCACGTAAAAGTCAAAAACCACCCGCACGAATGCCTCATCTCCGGTCCTTAACTTAAACCAACTGCGCACATTAAAATTAACCCAAAGTATCCCACAAAGCTGCGCATTTTCTTTCCGCGAATCCAACTCTTTTATTCTCCAAATCATACATTACTTCAAACCCTTGCTGTTGATAATTCCCTAGCAACCCACTGGGCCCATCCGATTCCGGAAAATCTCCACCGTTCATCAACATAACACACCCCACCTTCCTCTTATTTTTCCCATCATCTCCACCGTCCAAAAATTCGTAAAAATAATTTTTTCGAGGCATTACGACACTAGAGTTACCCACAAAATGAAAAATAAGTTGCGGCACATTTTTAACCGAGTCGACGTAGTAACATGGACTCAGTCCGGTTCGGTCCTCCACGTGGCTAGCTCGTTTGTAAAACGTTTCAACCCGGCGGCTGAACTCAGTGACTAGTGGCTTGTACATTTCGGCTGGTAACATTGTGTATGTAGTCCCCGAATCAACCACCATTCCACCGTTCCCTTTTTTATCTACCGCGGTTAAACTTAACGGCGCGGTTAATCTTTTTTTACCGACTGTTACCGCCTCTAACCCGACCAAATAAAAATACGGATGTGTCGGATTTTCTAGTAACGGAGTGTAGATAAAATCGATAATGTCGTTTTGACTTTCGACACGTTTATTTTTATTCTCGGGCACGTAGCGCCCGAGAATAAGGGGACTAGGTTTACGAACTCGAGCCGAGTCGAACGAGTGCGAAATTAGGCAATACGAAAATTGGTTACCGAGATGAGGATTTGACGTGGCAAGCTGAGCTGGCAAGGAAAGGGCCCCACGGCCGAAGCCGGCTACCCCGATCGGCTCGCCGAGCGCGTCGTGAGCGCAGCCGAAAGTGAAGTTGTGAAGATTAAGCGACGGATTCGACATCGGTATTTCCAAAGTGTCGCGGTATAATTCCGCGACGAAACTTCCGTCGCCGTAGGCGTAATAAAACGGCGGACACGAAAATTTCGCGCAGTCCGAGACTTCGATGTCTTCGAGCGGACAGCGAGCCATGGCACATAAGTCCGAGGATTGAATACGAGAGTGTACGGAAGAGCATGCACGTGCCTTGCACGGGACCTTTTTGGCGGCGGAGATATTAAGAGGTTTAAGGTTGGAGATGGTTGAAGGGGACTTGCCTTCGCATAACATGCAGGAGAAGGGGGAGCAGGGGAGCCAAACGACGTCGCTGCCGGTGTCCATGTAGAGAGAGATAGTTTGGGAGGAGAGAGAGAAGGAGAGAGTGTAGTCTGTGCCGGGGGAGAGGGGGAGAGAGACGTGGTGGTGGCGTTGTTTGTGGTTGCGGAAGCGGGTGGAGGAGTGGGAGGTGGTGGATTTGAGGAGGTGGGGAGTGGAGGTGAAGGAGGAGTGGGAGAGAGAGTGGGAGAGAGGGAGGAGGAGAGGCTTTGAGGAAGAGAGATAGGCGTTGTGGGCGAGAAAGAGTGTGAGGAGGGAGATGAAAACAGAGGCAGCCATGGGAGAAACAGGGGAGGGGTGATAGGTTTGGACAAGTGTGTGTTTGTGTGTGTTATTTATAGGTTAAAATTAGCATGTACAAAAGAGTGAAGGTTTGATTACATATTAGAGGAAAAGGATTAGAGAGATTGAAAATGAGAGTGAGGGTGGGAGTGGGGAGGGTGTTTTTGCAGGAAGGTTCTCGAATAGTTTTTGTACAAGAGTTTAAAGATTTCAAGGTCATAAAGTAATATTTTCCTCGCTTCTTCGAGTCTTACCCACTCTGTTTTAAAATATTTGACGTTTGATTTTTCAACACATAATTTTAAGAGCTTTGACTGCATACTTAAAATTATTATATTTAAAATTTTCTTTTTCTGAATAAAATTATTAATCTTATACTTTAATTCATAAAAAAAAAATAGAAATATTAATTCTAACTATGCAGTCAATGCACTTAAAAGTGTGGGCACAAAAGTCAAACTTCAAGTATTTGAAAACAGAGGGAGTATTTAACAGACAGTCCTAAATCTTATTTTTTGAAGTTTAAGATTAGTCAAACGGGTTCATAATATTATTGTTGAATCGAATGTAAGGAATAAGGATAAACTTCAATAGGTAAAATTATTCTGCTTTGAGTATAGTTGAGCCGGGTCTAAAATTTATAGTTCAAACTTAAGTACTCACTCTCAAGTCTTGAGTCTCTTGACTAAAATTTTGAGCTTGATTTCAAAGTGGAGCTTGGTCCAAGCATGAGGCTCGATGACACCGGAATTAACTAGAAGGTGAAATAAAAAAAAGGGTGGGGAAATGTGAGTAAAGTGGAGCAGGCACTTTGAGAAGTGACCAAAGTACATTTGTGCTCTTTCAATCGCCTATTTATTACTCCCTCCGTCCCAGTCATTTGTATACAAATGGCTGGGACACGGAGACCAAGAAAATGGGTAAGAAGTGAGTAAAGTTTGATGAAAAGTGGGTATAGTGGTGGGACCTATTTATATTTAATAATAAATTTGAGATGGTGGAGGAAAGTAGTGGGTGTAATAGTGTTTATATTATTATAGAATGGAGATAGTGGAAGAAAGTAATTGGTGTAATAATGTTTCATATTATAAAAGTTTACTACTTTTGGAATGTATATAATTGATGGGACGTCCCAAAAAAGAAACTGTATACAATTCATTGGGACGGAGGGAGTAACTGTACTAGTAGGTAAACAATTATATACTCTGAGACCCCCAGTCACCGCCTCTCGTATTAAATCAAAATTATTATAATAAATCTATTTCCAAATTGGCTAATTTAGTTCGCTAATTCAAATTTGATGACCTACTTCAACATGAAACAGAGACAGATTGGACGTCTATTTTCAGCTGAAATCTAGATTAAAAAAAAATATCATTGTAAGACCGAAAGTTAAATTGAGTCGACTTGTTTGTTACATGTCTCGATTCGGTTCATTTACGACCTTAGATGAGATAGGAGTACAAATATACGGGCTTTAGCGCATTGCAGGACAGTGACTCTGGGGGTAAGGATCCTTAGTTTAAATGGTCTGATTCGATTGGGAAGACATTAAATATCAAAGTGAGGGAGTGATGAGCTGTGCTCAAATAACGAGTCCTTAAATACATCCAATTCATTGGAACCCCAGACACTTTACTTGCATTATACTGAAAGTACATGCAGAGCTTTGCTCCTGCTTCGAGAATCCCACACTTCATGCTTTCTTTACCATCGTCGCCCCAAGTCAACGGAAGATCAGCACTTCACAATATTTACAGCAACAAGTATAGTTACAGCAGTGACAAGATCCACTGTTAACAAAATTTCTCTGAATATTATGGGGTCATTTGAATTAATTTAATTTTCATAAATAAAAAGTTATTAGTAAGTGAAAAATAGCTCACAAATTTTGTTTAAAATTCCAGTCAAATACCATCTAAAACAAGTTTGAATCCAAAATTCGGTTCGGAATCTCGCACAAAAACGAGTTTTGAAAAAAATATTTCGGACACTCGAACATGTAACCACAATAAATGCAACACGACCCCTAATAAATCAAACTACTATCAATTATCTAAATGCAATATGACCCCTAATAAATTACACAACTATGAATTATCTATCGAACGATCACAAACTCATTGACCGCTATAAAACTGGCCCCAAACAGATGGCTAAACGAGTTGTTTAAGAAAGTGACTTGTTAAAAAGGTTGATAATATAAGCGGGTCAGCATTTTCTTTTATTCACAAACAGGGGCTCAGGCCGACATTACAAAAATCAAGAATAAACCCACAGATTCACTCGTATGCCGCCAGCTTATTACTATAAAAAAACAAGAAGCTCGCCAACGAAACGTGTCAATTGAGTGGACATATAAACCCAAAGCTCCCAGCCAAAAGTGACAGTACTACGCAGGGGTCCTGCTTTATGTGTCGCGCTCTCTTGTATTTCCGAGTTTGAATCTTTTAAGAAAATGGATAGAATTATTTGGCACGGCCACCAATTCTGAAATGTGAGGGGAGTACATTTTTCAAAATAAAATAAATTATTACTTCTTTGTTGCATTGCATAAAGCTGCTAGAGAATTATAGAGGATTAATTTGTTTCCAAATCACAAAGGTTTTTACGAATTTCTAGATGCAGAGAAGGGGAAATGGATCAAGAGTATTAGAAAATTGTAAGCTTCGGCAAGATTTTCACTTTTTTCCCAATCCAAACTTTAATAATATATATAGACCATTGTTCAACATATAATCATTTTATACATGGTCTCGTACAGAATCATTTTGATTCTACTTGAATTAATCATATTTATACATAAAATTTGATTATAATATATAATATTAATCATACATAACATGGATAAATAGCTTAACACTTACGGCTTAAATACAAATTTCGATTTTTATATATGATATAACCTAGAACCTTTGAAAAAATATTATTATGCAGTCAGTTGGAATGTTATGATTAATTTCAGCAACTTTTTGAAGAAAAATGATGAAATTTTATTTTTTTCATTTATTAATCAAAGATTTGATGAATAATACAGTTACTACATGTATTTTATGTGTGTATAAAGATATTCTTTATAGACTTTGTATGTTTAATTCATATATATTCATTTTATATAAGATGTTATTTGTCCTTATTTATTTGTATGATATTGTGAAATGATATGCTAAGATATATATATATATATATATATATATATATATATATATATATTCCGTCCATTGATCTTTCAAATAATATCAACTCACTCGACCTCCTAGACTCGCATATCTTGCTGGAGGTGCAACTTGCATCAACTCTATCCACAACTACGAGAAATGCATGAGCAAAGTGAAACCCTACGGCTCTATCATTGCAATAGTACAAACTCATGGTGCAGTACTGTCGACCTAGGGTCATCAACTCATCATAGAGATATCCTTTCAAGTATCCTGTCTAGTTGAGTTGATGCTCTCTTTCATTTCATGTAGTACTTCATATTTTGTACAATTTCGTACCATCTTAACAATACTCCCTCCGTCCCCCTGAGTAGTATACATTGGGGAACGGGGACGCGGCACGGACTTTAATGCTCCTGTAAAGTGTAGTTGTGCAATCTATTTTTAAATTTTTTTTTTCTGAATTAAAGTTTGGATGTTATATTTTTATACAGAAAAAGAAAATTTCAAAAATAAGTTACAGAACTATAATTTATAAGAGCATTGAAATGCGTGTCGAGCAGTTAAAAAGAAACGTATAAAATTAAATGGGACAGAGGGAGTATCTGCTAAAAAAAATTCAAGCTTTGTTTCACAAAAATATCACACACACACAAAAAAAGCGTCACACAGAGATTTGAATCATCTTCGATATCGAATCAGACCAACAATAGGTGTTTGGATGATTGGTGGGAATGAGAATGGGGAATGGGGATGAGGGGTATGGGAATGGAGGGTATGAGAAATGGTAACCCAAGGGGTGTGGAGGTATTGATTTACCCTTCAAGAGGGAATGATGTTCCCATTCCAAGCAAAAATTTTACTAATCCAAACACAATGTATGGGTATTAGGTTCCGATTCCCATTAACCGGACTAATTAACCGTCAACCAAACGCCCCCTAAATTCTCCATCTCGCAGATTAACAAGAAATCATATGTATTGAAATATAGCATAAGGTTCATAACATTCATTTGAAATTTTTCTTTAACACCTTAAAATTTTAGATGAACTGATTCTATATTCTAAACATGGTATCAAAGCGATTTGGCATCGGTCAGGTCTCAAGTTCAAAACAAATTTACGTTCTTCCTTTTATCTGGTCCTCTTTACAGTGAAAAACAACATATGAATGCTATTATTTCATCAAAGTTAACGGATCGTATTCCAATTAATCTCCACGAGAATTTCAACTCACCAAACCAGATGGAGCCTTATACTTTTTTACCCATAACTATAATCCGGCTATATCTACACTGTCATAGATGAACATTAGCTGTCTTTCTAATAATCACAAAGCTCTCATGAATAAAATGAGACCTCTCACCTCAGCCACTACAGCTACATATTAACAACAAGAGTCATGACAAAGGCTTGTAAAGAGACAGGAAGGGGGTGGGGAGGAGAACGATTGACCATTATTTGCCATACCTATGGCCACAAAAAGTCTCCCACAGGTCCTTTTCTATGCCTATTTTTGTCTAAATACCGCTCAGCTCAGCTTAAGTTCAAATTTAGTGTCCTAGCATCAAAGCAATACGTATGATTAATTACATTAATTTAAGACTATCTCCAACCACATTTTCTATAACGATACTCCTATAATAATAATTATTGAAAATAATTAACCAATAGTTACTATGCGCTTATGCATCAAGTAGAGACTAAAATCATCAACCAATAGGTAATGAAAACAAATACTATGAGCTATATACAATACTTGGGATTACTATGTAACTTATCCAAAGTTCTTAGACCCTACGTACTTGGCTAAATTAGGTATAAAGTATTTATATTAAGTTTGTTTATGAATATACAAAGCAGAGCAATTATGCGGTCGAGATAAAACAATAGGCAAAACTTGTAGAGAACATATTATAGTATCACAAAGTATGTATCAATTATTGTTCATATTGACAAAAATTGCAATAACCCTTTTGGTAGTGATCATTAGACATTTAACTAATTAGATGACGAATAAATAATTCAGGTTATTCCTGGCTTTCTGGTGTAAGGCATGAATGGTATTGGTATGGATTAACTTATTCTTGTTAATATTTAATTTGTACCTAATTGATGGTGCACCTAAAAAAAGGGGCTGTCTACTCAAGTCCAACTCTCCACAAAATTTATGGATTCTTCTTTAATCAAGTTCTCAATTTCCTAATCACTTCAAAAGGGAGGTTCAACACGTCTTTCAAGTTGGACTGCAAGTCCCACCAGCTCTCATAATCTCTAAATAATACTATATGAAAGCAATAATTAGAACTTACCATGCTGCTATGAAAATTCAATACAAGATCATTACTTCCATGTTTACAAGAAGATTATCTGAAGGAAAACATAAACATACCGATTTAATATACCAAAAAAGAAAAGCAAAAAAAAGGGAAGGGTCACACAGTAGCACAAGACTCAACATCAAAAATTCACATCAGAAGTCATCATGTTTTTGGTATATGCCATATTGCCATCTAATACTGTATCTAATTAGTCAATAAATATTGTTGGTCTTCATTAATAAGTTTGGTATAGTTCACAAGTTCTGAAATCTTTTTCAGTCTAGAGTGGTGTCTGATAGGATAGCCAAGTGAACAGATTCATGTAACAAGTCAGCTGACAAGCCCATAAAGAGATAGCATCAGCCTAAGTAGATTCTATGGCTTGCCAGTTCATCTGTCCAGTACATGCATAATATTATGGCCAACCTTTATGTCACACCCTTAACAACTGGCCACCCTGTGCATTTATCCATCAGAAAAAAACAAAAGAATGAAAAAGCAATATCCAGTTTTCTAGTTTCTACTGTATGGCAAATAAACAATATCCTACTTACCCTGCCAATTTGCCATCATTGTGTCAGGATAGGGAGATCAAGTTAGTTTTAACTAGTTGTAAGAGTGATGAGTAGCTCTGGATATGGTTGAAACTCAATAGGGAGGGAACTCTGTTAGTTTCTAGAGTGTTTGGCAAATCCATATGTGAGCCCAGGTAGCTAATAATTACTGCATAATATATATATATAGTTGATGCTATCATATGAGAATTAACAAAATTGTGAAATTAAAAGATCATTTAACATTTTAGTACATGGATTTTAAGGCTAAGCCAGTTTATGTCTTTTATAGGTTATTCAGATCAATTTGGGAATTTAATCTGCATCTTGTTCAAGTAGGATGAACATGTGGCTGTAACTAAAAAATCAATCGCTCCTACTCTAAGGCTGTGTTCACTTCATGGAATGGAATGAGGGGAGAATGGAATGAAAAATTATATAGAAGTGTGAAGGAGAAAGAAGAAATTATGAGATAATAATGGCAAAATATGAATGTAATTAATTTTTTTGTGAGAAAAATTGTGAAGAAACATGATGTTGAAATGGAATGAGCATTCTTTTCAAAACATGTGGGTTAGAGTTATAGTTAAAATAGTAAGGTTGGAATGATGGAAGGAAAGACAATTATATACATTTTCTTTGATCAACACCATTTTAGAGTATAAACTTCATTCCATTCTCCCTCCATTCCATTCACTCCAAGTGAACACAACCTAAGAGTCTTGCAATTCTATTTTGATGAATAAGCTTAATGGACTTAATATAGCATATACAACTGCAATCTGATTATAATTTTTTCTACTAGTAATACTTCCAACAATGTACATCCATCAATGAAAAGAGCACTACTATATCTAGATGCAAGATATCACAATCTTTTCAATTAACACCCAGAAACACACCACGAAAAGTGATAAAATCTAAGGTTCCTACCATACTACAAAACTGAACTTCAGAAATTTTCAGCTTACAAGCTTTAGCATCAACCTTAATCCATATATTAAATTTGAAAAAAAAAATGCAAACTAATCATCTCACATAAAAGAAAAAGATGAAGACCATATAGTACGGAACATGATTACCTTTAGAACAAGAACCAAATGCAATGTGGCCGTCTTCTAATCTAACAAACCACAAGATCTCCTGCATAAAAATATGCAGAAATATGGAGGGTAACTATTCATACACTGCACAGAGCATCAGAAAAAAATTCTGCAAAGGCCTGTAGCCAATCAGCCTTCAATATAGGGTATTTGCTCACATTAAAGTTATATTTATACAAAATAATATGATGCTTGAGAATGTGTCCGAACAAATCAAGTAAGCCAAAGATTAAGCAATACAGTCACAAATTTGCAGATAGATCTGATAATGGCTTTAGTCTTCCTAACAGCTTCTCAACTTCGATAAATCCACCGAGTGGTCCCAATGGGAAGTACTTTATGCGTTTCCATCTGTGTACGCTTCAATATTAGTTTCAGATGATTCTTGAACCCTCAATACAACTTTGAAACATAGATAGCAAAATTGAAACTATTAAGACTGCAATCATTGTTGTGACCTGAACTACATACCTAGGTGTAAAAGGAAGTGCCAAACAATGAAGATGAAGGTGATTAACACTGTTCAATGGGGGCTGATGAAATCCAAACCTGACATAAAAAAGAGGTTTCACATAAAAGAGTCCTTTAGTAACATGACATGAAAAGAACAATTAAAAATAAGCAATAGCAATTTCCAACTTAGAACCTTAGAACCTTATAAAAAGCTAGTTCAGCAAGTTTATCAAAAAGTATATTTAATAGAAAGATTCAATATTGCCTGGATGATTCTACACAAAGACTTCTATTAGCGAAATAATTTAAATCGCGTAAGAGAACCAGACCGAAATCAAGCCCATACATATATAAGACTTGAGCTACTTAATTAATATAATATGGCCTGCCGACCCTAATGTTATGCACTGTTGGAAGACATGGTCATGGTAGAGCATACTTGTCATGGTCTGAAGGTGCCAGCGAAGAGCCTGCAAGCCATAAGGTGCTCGCCTAGGCATCCATTTGTTGAATTAGACATTTAGCTATAAAAAGGCATGAGGCCTGTAGCCCTGTATATATTTATACATGTATTGGATGAAATAAAAACTTTTTTAATATACAATTTTTTCCTACGTGTTGATCCTTATTTGATCGAAGTGTCCATACAAAAAATAATTTAAAAACACCACCTTCCTATTTAAAAATACATAAATAATTTTTTTATTACGTGTGTTCATCAACACGCTTATCACTCAGGTGGTTCAACGTCATCAGTTGAACGGTAGTTATGATTGTGTTGAATAGTTTATATTTTTATATTTTAACTATCATTCTTAAGCATAGTTACACCGGACAGGATTTGATTCGAAACGGGGTATGAAAACACGAAAGGCTATATGGGATGAACCTGGTACGGGGGAACATTGGGTACGAGTGAATGTGTTTATAATAATTTTATACCACTAATAATTAAGGCAAGTAAAAGCATATTTTTTAAAACAAATACAGCTTGCTTACAATTTAAGTGCAAACTAAGATCAAATAATTAATTTAGTTGATTTTCAATAATGTTCTTATGTAGTGAAAACAAGGGAACTATAAAATGTAAACTATAATTCTTCATAATTTAAAATGGTAGAACCTTTTTAAAGATCTTTTATCTTATAGAGAAAAATATACATGTGTGGGTTCAATTATTTTAAGAATAAAAAAATGGAAAAAATGGCAAACAGAATACACTATAACTTAATTCTTGTGAATCATGGAACGGAGAGCGAATGTATTGCCCATAGTCAAAGCTCAATCACACCCTAATTTCATTATACATATAACATGTATAGCTGTATTCCATCTTTTTTGAGTGCACATTGGCTTCTTCTTTTCTCCTTACTTCTACTAATTACAATCCATCTTCAGTCTATTCATCTTCTTTACATTATCCCTTTTTCATGTCTTAATCTTCTTCACTCCATTGTCTACTAATACTCCACTTATCTTGCTTCTTTATTGAAAAACAAAGTTGTCGGGATATTATAATGGGTCGCCAAAAAACACGAAGCGCAATGCAATCTCACGCCGAATCGGTTGAAATCGAATGAGTTCCAGATTCTCTACAACGTCTCGCATTCCTTGTAACTATGTTCTTGAGGGTATATAAAATAATTAATATTGATTATTTGAACATTTTTTTTAGATTACCAATTTAAAAAAATGTTTATATATGAGTTCAACACTAGTTTTATGTGTTCAATAAAGAATAATAAATTCAAGTTACATGTGTTGAACACTCAAATTATATAAAAAAATTGGGAAAATCAATTAACACATTGTGAACTATTTCGATTGCATTGTCAGGTCCTTAAACAAAAGATTTGTATCTTGAGTCATTTAACATTTGATTTTTTTTTTAGTTCAGGTCCTTCCTCAAAAAATTCCGACGTCCATCACAATCTTGCTAGTTTCCATTAATTTTATGTCAACAGCTGACTTGTACAAAAAAAATAAATAAATAAGTACTAGCTACCAATAATTAATATTGATTATTTGAACACTTTTTTAGAAATACAAATTTAAAAAATTGTTTATATATTTGAGTTTAACACAAGTTTTATGTGTTCAATAAAGAATATTAAATTCAAGTTATATGTGTTGAACACTCACATTATAAAAAATTTGGGAAAATCAATTGACACGTCCCTGAACTATTCCGATTGCATTGTCTAGGTTCTTAAACAAAAATTTCCGTATTTCGAGTTATTTAACATTTGACTTTTTTTAGTTCAGGTCTTTTCATTAAAAAATTCTGATGTCTGTCACATCACAATCTTGCTAGTGTCCATTACATTTACATGTCAGCAACTGACTTGTAAAAAAAAAAATAAACAAAAAAACAAGTACTAGCTACTATAAAACCCATTCACATACCTATATACACACGTGACTATATCCTGTCTTATGTGAGGGCTTATAATACAAGTTAGGGGAACTTTTTTGACATATCAATTGAGATGAATGATGAATGCTTGATAAAAATCCTATTCCCAATTCAGCAATGAAAGACGGCTATGGTTGTTTTGTTTTTATTTTCTGAAATTTTGGTTTGTGTTTTGCTTTGGGAAGAAAAATAGAGGAAATTGATGGGTTTGTGATTGACAAATGAAGGGGAATGTGTGGTCGAAATTGTCCCCGGATTCTAGCCGGAGGGCCATCGGATTTTGGACACCACAAATTGTTGGCAGGTGATTAAATTAAGATGAAGAAGATTGGGTTTGTGTGTGTGTGTGAGATTTAATAATACAAATATCAAAGTCATAAAAAAACTTTATTTTTATAATAATTTGTCCAAATCAGAAATGAATTGTCATAAAATGTTCCACATAAGCAAAATTCTAACGTTCGTCATAATCTTTTTTCACGGAAGGGCATGAACTAGAAATAATCAAAGTGTCAAATGACCCAAAATACGAAATCTTTTGTTCAGAGACTTAGATAATAAAATCGGAACGGTTTAGTGATGTATTAAGTAATTTTCCTTAAAAAAAATTGGAAAATTATGAATGGTACTATTGTGTTATTGGCTTCTCTAAATGGTACAATTTCGTGTTTTTGACTTACAGGTGGTACCACTCAGTTTATGATCCGTTCACGATACTACCATTCCGTCCATCAAAACGTTAAAAACGTTAGTTGACCGTATTTATTTCGTATTTTCTTTTAAAAAACACATAAAATACAACTGATATACATATTTTTTTTTTGTCTTCTTGAAGATTAAACAACTTTTTGATCATGTTGCCGGTGTCCGTTTTAAGAGTATGAGTAACCAAATCGAAACTTCAGACGAGCTCTATCTATTACGTGGAATATGTGCAGGGTCAGAAAATTGAAAAACTAGCCATGTGCTGTAGTTGCTCTAATTGTCCTGTGACAATCCCGTTAACAAACACAGCCCTGGTCTATTAGACTATTACTCTACTCGATAAAATAAACTTTTATGACATTGTAGACTTACCGGCCTTAATTCTTTGGTATAGAAGTAATGTGATTGGCTGTTCTTTAGCAAGTCGAAGAACGTGGCATAGATCACTATACTGGTAATGGAAATTGGATAGTGCAAGAGACTCAATTGTGTTTACTCATACCCTTACCATTAACTGCTCAAATTGGTAACCCAGGCATATCAGTGCATTATGAGCCTGTCTTAATCTTGTTCAAGATTTTCTTCTTAGCTGCCCTTCTCATGATAGTAGATTCTGATTTCTGAACAGTCTTGGTATTAATTTTCAAAGGATGGTGTATCGTGAAATTGATGATCAAAATAGATAGATCTCGTCTCAAGCTTCGATTTGGTTACTCAAACTCTTAAAACGGACACCGGCAACATGATCAAAAAGTTGTTTAATCTTCAAGAACACAAAGAAAAAATACAGATATCAGTTGTATTTTTTGTGTTTTTAAAGGAAAATACGAAATAAATACGGTCAACTAATGTTTTTAACGTTTTGATGGACGGAATGGTAGTATCATTAACGGATCATAAACTGAGTGGTACCACCTGTAAGTCAAAAACACGAAATGGTACCATTCAGTGAAGCCAATAACACAATGGTACCATTCATAATTTCCCCAAAAAATTCAATAATCCAATAATAAGGTCACTAATATGTTTTGTAATTGAGTAGTGATTGTTTCTCAACTATTTACAAAAATAACAATTGAATAAGCAAACTTCAAAAAGGTTATAAGTTTGCACCAGAACACTCACCTAAATATATTTTTTCAGTTTTATGAAGAGATAATTTATTTATTTAAGCCTTTTACCTCTTTAATGAATCCAGAAGTTAATTCAACTCATCAAAGCTACATAATAACGAGTACTCGGATTACTCGAGAGTACTCGAAATAATTACTCAGGGTCAATAATAAAATATTTTGAAAAAATAGACATATGATTTGTCATATATTATCCAAAGGCGAAACCATTGATGACATATACCAGGCGTAAAAGAAAGGGTATCAAGGTCATTTCGAATGAGAAAGGGCAAACTGGAGATAACTCAAAGGAGGAAGGGCTGAAGAGTAATTGAGGAAGAAAAGGGATAAGAGGGCAAGAGAAGAGGAGTCTAGGGTTATCGATTGTTTTGTGTTGTTTGTTTTCATTTCGTATCTGGAGAGCACTGGTCTCTCGAAAACCAGTAGATTATCTTTATTTTCCGCTGTAATTCGTATTGGACTGGAGATCTGTGC
The DNA here is from genome assembly GCF_001625215.2 of Daucus carota subsp. sativus. NCBI lineage: Eukaryota > Viridiplantae > Streptophyta > Magnoliopsida > Apiales > Apiaceae > Daucus > Daucus carota. Next base: position 21,040,936 of record NC_030388.2, read on the forward strand.
TAGTGAAGTAATATTGTTACTCTGTTCTTGTTATTTTCTGGTTTAATCTATCTTAAGTGGTATCAGAGCGGTACGATTCTATGGCGCCGCCAACACTCACAGTAGCTCAGAGGGTCGAAGAGTTGGAGGAGTCGGTGGCTGGTTTGGAGGTGAAGTTATCCTCCATGGTTTCGAAGGCGGTGGAGGCGGCTGTTGGTTCAATGAAGCATACACTAGTCGATCTGATGTTACAGAGCCAAACCGAGCTCAGCCACAAGCATTCGGGGGACATGGAGGCCTTGGTGACACGTCTGGAGGGTCGCATCAACAGAACTCGGGAACACCATGAATCCCTCATGTTCACCATCAAAAATGACCAAGATCTGTTTCAAAATGAGCTGAAATCGGCGTTGTCGTCACTATACCCACAAGGCATTCCACAGCAGAGCAAAGGGGATGCTAGTGTTAACTCGGACGCTGGGGGAAGGGGCGCTCCCCAGTCTACTTTCATAGGTAGTTCGGTTGGGGTATTGTTTGGCAGCCCACATGGGGAAAAGGGGAACATGGCAGGTACTGGATCGGGGGGTGGACCGGGTCATTGGCGGTATCGGAAGTTGGATATGCCGTTGTTTGATGGTACTGACCCGGATGGGTGGTTGCTCCGCGTCGAGCGTTACTTTGGGTTTTATAAGCTCTCAGAGGAGGAGAGATTGGAGGCGGTGGTTGTGGCGCTTGAAGGGGATGCATTGAGGTGGTTTCAATGGGAGAACAAACGCCATCCCATAAGGCGTTGGAATGATTTGCGGGATTTTATCCTCCGCCAATTTCGGAGTTCTAACGGTGGTTCCCTCTATGAACAATGGTTAGCCACTAACCAAACCTCCTCTGTCGCAGAGTACAGGCGCTCTTTTATCGAGACAGCGGCTCCTTTGGACCGGATTCCTGAAAATATTTTGTTGGGTCAATTCCTTAACGGGTTGCGTGAGGATATCAAAGTGGAAGTGCGGTTGTTGAATCCTATCAACTTGGAGCAAGCAATGGAGTTAGCCATGCGGGTGGAAGAGCGTAACCAGGTTTTGGGGGTGGGAATGTTTAAGGCTGGTACTTATTCCATGTCTTTTAAGAGTGCAAACCAGTCCGCTAATTCTGGGTTTCAGTCTGGAGCCGCATCTGTGCGTAGCTGGGCTTCTAATGCTGGCGAATCACAGGCTTCTGTGAGCTCTCCGAAATCTACATTGACTGCCACCAAACCAGCAGGGGAGTTGAAGCGCCTAACTGACAGAGAACTGCAAGACAAGCGTGCGAAGGGGCTTTGTTTCAGGTGTGACGACAAGTGGTCTGTCGGTCACCGATGCAAAAAGAAAGAGCTAAGTCTGTTGTTGATTGATGATGAGGATGACAGTAGCACTGATTGTGGTCACTCTGAACCGCCACTGTCGCCTACTGAGGAGGCATTAAAAGAGATTAGTCTTCAACCTGAAGTCTCTCTCAATTCGGTGATTGGCCTGTCTAGTCCTAAAACTATGAAGCTGCGAGGATTAGTCCAGGGTAAAGAGGTAGTAATTATGATTGATCCGGGGGCTAGTCATAATTTCATATCATTGGCTACTGTGAATGCGTTGAATATTCCGGTGGAGGAATCAGGGGTGTTCGGGGTTTCCCTGGGGAATGGAGAAGCAATTAAAGGCAGTGTCCTCTGCAAGGATGTGGTCGTCCAGTTGGATGGGGCAGAGGAGATTCGTGAAAGTTTTTTACCACTCGAACTGGGCAGTTCAGACATGATTTTAGGAGTGCAATGGTTGGAAACACTGGGTACAGTCCTCACTAATTGGAAAACACAAGTTATGCAATATGAAGTGGAGGGGCGCACAGTTATTTTGGTTGGAGATCCTTCGCTGGTACATGCTCGAATTTCTTTAAAGGCAATGCTTAAAACGTTACGCAAGACAGGAGGGGGGTTTCGAGTGGAGCTCAACAGTGTGGAAGCTGGGGTACACCAGTTACAAAAGGAGGTTGTAGACCAATCTGTCCCTGCGTTTCTGCGTGAAGTGGTTGATAAAAATCAGGCTGTCTTTAAGGAGAACATCGGCCTCCCACCTCTGCGAGGGCATGAACACCACATTGTGCTTAAGGAGGGTGCCAATCCAGTGGGAGTTCGCCCTTATAGGTATCCCAGCACCATAAGGACGAAATTGAGCGTTTGATCAAAGAAATGCTTTCGACTGGTATCATTAAGCCGTCTACAAGCCCATTTTCAAGTCCGGTGCTCTTGGTTAAGAAGAAGGACGGGTCATGGAGATTTTGTGTCGATTACCGGGCTTTAAACAAGGAAACCATTCCGGACAAGTATCCTATTCCCATCATTGACGAGTTACTTGATGAACTCCATGGGGCGTCAGTGTTTTCTAAGCTTGACCTTAAAGCGGGATACCATCAGATTCGGGTAAGGGCCGAAGACACCCATAAATCCGCTTTTCGCACACATGATGGCCATTACGAGTTTTTGGTAATGCCGTTTGGCCTCATGAATGCGCCGTCCACATTTCAGTCCTTAATGAATGATGTTTTTCGCCCTTTTCTGCGAAAATTCATTCTTGTGTTTTTTGACGATATTTTGGTGTATAGCAAAACGCAGGCAGAACATTGTGAGCATCTTCAACTGGTTTTGGACACACTGAGCAGGCAGTCCTTGGTGGTAAATAAGGGCAAGTGTGCTTTTGGGAGGGCGGAAGTGGCTTATTTAGGTCATGTGGTGTCGGGTAAAGGCGTAGCAGTAGATGCGGAGAAAGTACAGGCAATTGTGGGGTGGCAGCAACCGAAAAACCTCAAGGAATTGCGTGGTTTTCTCGGCCTTACTGGGTACTATCGGAAATATGTTCGTCACTATGCCCAGATTGCTCGAGCCCTGACGGAACAGCTTAAAAAAGATGCTTTTGGCTGGTCACCAGAAGCTACGGTGGCATTCGAAAGCCTCAAGCAGGCCATGATTCACCCACCTGTGTTAGCACTCCCAGATTTTTCGAAACCATTTGTGCTTGAGACGGATGCGTCCGGGTTTGGTGTTGGGGCAGTCCTGATACAAGAGGATCACCCGATCGCATTCTATAGTAAGTTGCTGGGGCCTCGAGCACAAGCGAAAGCTATATATGAGAAGGAACTCATGGCTATTTGTTTTGCGGTTCAAAAGTGGCGCTATTACTTATTGGGGCGCCATTTTGTCATTAGAACGGATCAACAGAGTCTTCGTTTCTTGACTCAGCAAAAGGAGATAGGCCCAGAATACCAGAAGTGGGTAACAAAGCTGATGGGGTTCTCGTTTGACATTCGCTTTAAGCCAGGGGCTTCGAACCGGGTGGCTGATGCATTATCGCGCAAAAGCTGTGAGAATATCGAACTGGGGAGTTTGGTATCGATGCCTGGAATTGATTGGTCAGTGTTGGATAAGGAGGTAGCTGCTGATGTATTGTTGCAACAGATAAAGGGTGATATTGTGGCTGGGAAAAAGGAATACGCGGGGTTTATGGTTACAGAGGGACAGCTCCTGTATAAGAGCAGATTGGTACTGCCACGGAAATCTTCCTTCATTCCCTTATTACTCCATCAATACCACGATTCCCTCACTGGTGGACATTCTGGAGACACGAAAACATATTTAAAATTGGCAGCACATTGGTTTTGGATGGGTATGAGGAAGGATGTTTCGATCTATGTTCAACAGTGTGATGTGTGTCAACGTAATAAGGTGAGTCAGCAATCTCCATCAGGGTTGTTGCAACCTCTCCCCATCCCTACTTCTGTTTGGTCCGATGTTTCCATGGACTTTGTTGAGGGGTTACCCATGTCGTATGGGGTCAATTCGATTCTGGTCGTGGTGGATAGGTTTTCGAAGTATGCTCATTTCATACCCCTCAAACACCCATATACTGCTATGACAGTGGCTACGGTGTTCATCAGGGAAGTAGTTAGGCTTCATGGGTTCCCAACCTCCATTGTCTCGGACCGCGATCGTATTTTTTTAAGCTGTTTTTGGAAGGAATTGTTTCGAGCCCAGGGAACTCAGCTGAAACGTAGCACTTCTTATCATCCCCAGACGGATGGCCAAACAGAAATTGTGAATCGAGTTTTGGAAACGTATCTGCGATGTTTTACAGGGGATAAGCCCAAATCTTGGTCAAAATGGTTGTCTTGGGCTGAGTATTCTTATAACACATCTCCACATATGTCTGCTAAATTCACTCCTTTTAAAATTGTGTATGGACGTGATCCGCCAGTGCTGCTCAGGTTGGGCAAAGGGCAGTCTCCAGTTGATAGTGTTGAGGAGATGTTGCAAGCTCGTGATTTCATGTTGGATGAGCTCCGGTTAAACCTCCTGAAGGCTCAACAACGAATGAAATCACAGGCAGACAAGAACAGGAAGGAAGAACAATTTATGATTGGAGAGAGTGTCTTTCTGAAATTACAGCCATACAGGCAACGTTCGTTAGCTAGACGCCCGTTTGAAAAACTGGCGGCTCGTTTCTACGGTCCCTTTGAAATAATCGAGCAGTTCGGATCAGTGGCTTATAAGTTGGATTTACCAGCATCGTGTAAGATTCATCCCGTGTTTCATGTCTCTCAACTGAAACGAGCCATGAATCCTATTCCCAAGCCTGTAGAACTTCCTTCACAGCTTAGTGAGGATTTAGAGCTGTTGGTTGAACCTGAAGAGGTGCTGGACTGCCGGAAATTGGTTAAGGGCCATGAGGAACAGTTGGAGGTTTTGGTGAAATGGCAAGGGCTGCCATTGTTTGAAGCTACTTGGGAGGAAGTAGAATCGATTCAAGCTCGTTTTCCTCATTTCCACCTTGAGGACAAGGTGAATCTTTGGGGGGAGGGTAATGTAATATATTATCCAAAGGCGAAACCATTGATGACATATACCAGGCGTAAAAGAAAGGGTATCAAGGTCATTTCGAATGAGAAAGGGCAAACTGGAGATAACTCAAAGGAGGAAGGGCAGAAGAGTAATTGAGGAAGAAAAGGGATAAGAGGGCAAGAGAAGAGGAGTCTAGGGTTATCGATTGTTTTGTGTTGTTTGTTTTCATTTCGTATCTGGATAGCACTGGTCTCTCGAAAACCAGTAGATTATTTTTATTTTCCGCTGTAATTCGTATTGGACTGGAGATCTGTGCTAGTGAAGTAATATTGTTACTCTGTTCTTGTTATTTTCTGGTTTAATCTATCTTATGATTCTACTAAGAACACAAAAAAATGGGAGAACACTCTGAACACGTATGAACGATCGTTACGATCCAGATTTTTTTATCTGAATTTTAAAAACTGATATGTATGAGCAGGTACACCACATTGTCATTAAATCATATTCAAGTTATAGAATTCACTTATAGAGTGCACATCAAATACATTCATCTTTCATCTCCGTGTAATATATTACGGATGTATATCAATACCATTGTGTTATTCTGGAGTTGATTATACTGTTATTTCATTTATTATGTTACATTATTGTTCTACTTACGAACAATTGATTTTTATACTATTTATACATCAATAATAATCATATAAAAGTTAGTTGTTCATATATTGGATAATAGTATAAAATTGACTGTTTATATGTTGAACAATACTATAAAATTTTATATTGTTCATGATTTTTGAATATCTTAGTGTAGTATTATATCGGGCTAATAGGTACAAAAATTGATTGTTTATATCCATAATAATTAGGAATAAGAATACAATATTTAAAAATTTGGTGCATTGAAGAAGTTGGTGTAGTATAAGAACCGATTGTTTATATGCAGAGCAATTGATTATAAGAATACAATATTTAGACAATGATGTTGGATCATGCATCGGTTAATACTGTTCTCATGCTCTATGTTATAACCTGTTCTCCACCGAACATGACCCTATATATATTAATAATTACATATGCTACATGTTATAGTTGTTTAATTCAATAAACCCTAATTTGGACATACATAAAAATAATGAGTTTAATTGAACATGACAATATAGCAGTAGTGTGATATAAAATATATTGGGTCTGACTTCAAAAAAGTTACGTATTACGTTTAAGTGAAAAGTGAAGCATATGTCACAAGTAAATTTATATTCAAAAGTTATTTAAGTGTTTGAATAAGTTTATTTATAAGTGAATAAAGCTTTTGGTAAATTTAAACTTAGAAGTTAATTATATATATATATATATATATATATATATATGTTAATTTTTTTAATATAATAACATATTTAAATAAAACAAAAAATATTATTTTCTTAAAATGATAACTAGATAATTTCAAATATACAAGGTTTCTTAGGGGATTGGCACAACACTTATTAAATTTTAAATTACCCTAAATTTTATGTATATATATTACACACACACAGGCCACTGTTCCACGAAGGACCATCTTATAAAGAGTCCCGTAGAGAATTACTTGGTTCTACTTTAAAATCTTATAAATATTTTTAAAATTAATCATATGCATAAAATTTGATACTAATATTGAATACTAAGCATACATAACATACACAAACAATAAAGTCCCATACTCGAATACATACCTATACTCTGCAGAATGTGGTGCATCTCTCCGCAATAAAGTTTGTCCGACATCATACATGTGATTCACTGAATAAGAATGATATGATTAACTATGTACAATAACATATAATAACCAAGAGAGGACCTAAAACTAGTATAGTTTACATCAAAAATGTCACTAAAGGAATCCTACCGAGAGAAAAATCTTCAGGTCTTCTCTTCAGGTCTTTAACAGTAGAAATATGTTCCACAGGAATTACCAAGTAATGCCTATCAATGTGAATAAAAACAAAATGGCAATATTGCAGCTTAAACAATGTTTAACATTTGATGCAGAACAAGCTAAGAAAAAACAAAAGAGCTATATCATGAGAAACGGTGAACTTTTTGATGCAGAAAATTAACCAGGAAACTGATCAACTGTTTGAGTGTATATCATTCATGAGAAGTCTTGATTTATTAGGATGCTACTGGTTGGTTTAGTATCCAGATCTTCAATCATACAACTTAATATTTAATATCCTTTAATGTTTTATATCACACAATGGACAAATGTTTTAACAAAAAATCGGAAGATTTAATTAAAATTCTACCAATAATATGTGTGGATAAGCTTTATCATCTAATTCACTTCCTTATGAAACATTTTATTACACAACATAGTCTAGTTCTGAATTTCCAAAAATACACCACAAAACTTTAGTGACGAATAGTCGAAAACCCAAAATCTATATAACGACCTTAAGTTTAAGATAGTGATAACTGCTCTGCTCGGCGAGGTGATCTGTTCACTGTTTCAGGAGGTTTCAGCCAAAGTAGAAATCTCAGAGAGTGTGTAATATTTTGAGGAGTGAGTATGTGTGATAAGGACAATGTCTGTTGTTTTTTGCAAATGTGCTTGCCATTTATAGGATAGGCATGGGGCACTGTAGCCGCGGTACCTGACATGGCCTTATCTTTATAGGCATGCCACCCTATGTTACCGCGACTCTTCATGTTGCTTCGAGTACTGGTGTCGGACACTCGACACTTGGACATGGGTATGGACACTCTGACACTTACTTTTATGCTAAAGACATTTAAAATTTTGAAATATTGCCAAATCCGACACTCAGACACGTATCCAATTTGAACACGTCCAGCCGAGTCCGGGTAACACAGATGCCGCCTAACACGCCTGCAAGACGGTTGTCCATTAACTTAAAGTTGATATATCTTCTCTTTATGGTTTAGGCTTGTCCATTGTGACTTAATTGAAGGTTGCTTTTTCTTGTATTTGTGTATTTGACAGCTACTTTATAGTTTTAATAATCTTTGGCCCTCCTGCCAATCCCTCTTGACAGCTCTGTGGCACATAAGAAATGCAGGAGGGAAAAAGAATATTAAAACCATAAAATAGTTGTCAAGTACAAGAAAAAACAAAATTCAATCAAGTCATGATGGACAAGCCTAAAGCATAAAGAGCAGATATATTAAGTTTAAGTCAAGTCCAAGTCAAAGGAAAGCCATCGTACGGGCGTGTCAGGAGGCATGTCGTCCCTTAGAGCATCTCCAACAAGGGGTTGTCAAAATAGTTGCCAACCTTTCCAAATCATCATATATATGTTAATATTTAATTTTCACTTAATTTTATTAACTTGGCAAATTCTACTCCAATAATTAACAACCTTTGAAAGTTGCCTATGTGGTCCCCTAAATTAATTGCAAATAACTCATGAACTAAAAAAAGTATTAGTAATATACACTTTTTGCACTTATATATGTATTTTAAGCATCTTGGGAAGTTGCCAAGTTTTGGCAACCCTGGTGGCCAACCTCTTGACAACCATACAACTTCAATAGGTTGACAACCAAAATTGACATGCCACATAGGATTTGGCAACTTATGTTGAAGATGCTCTTAAGGTCTTTTAAGGTAAGACCATGTCACGTATCGTGGCTACGGTTGCCGTGCCACATGACCCACAGGGCCCTGTGGCCACCCTACAGATAGCATGCACGCTCACAAAAAGCAATGGACACTATCCTAATCACACATATTCACTCCTCACAATACTTAAACAATATTACATATTCTCTGAGATTTCTACTTTCACTCTCACATTCCGATCACTGATTATCACACCAAGGCGCTTCACTGCACACAACCCATGCTGCGGTGTTTTGCAGGTCCAGGCCCCCAACCAATTTGAAACCTCCCGTAACAGTGACCAGAACCACCCAACAAGCGAAGCAGTTTTCACATAGTAAAACGAGGATAAACCACCGAATTATCTTGTAGAAAAATACAACTATTCAATAAAGCATTGAAGTAATTTCCAGATAACAGTATTAAATTCAAAGCTGCAACTAAAACTAGAGAATGATCATAAGCAAACCTATGGCACTCAATAGCAGAATATCAAGATATTCTAGTTGATTTAATTGAAATTACAGTACTTTTTGCATATTATTCTAAAAAGCATATGATCAACAAATTATAAATGCACACCTAATAATATTAAAAATGAATTTATAGATCAAAAAAGTAATTGGAAATGGTTGGAGAAGTGAAACCTGAAGGCAGCAGGCTTTATGTCTCGAAAAGCAACCACTCTCTCGTCCTGTGAAATTATAACTTATAACTCATCACCAATAAATACAGAAAGAGAGAGAAAGAGAGAGGAAGATAAAGAGGGAGGGAGAGAGATAGTAAACTGAGTGGAGGAGAGTGGCGGAGGTGGAACCACGGGCGATTTCGCAAAACACGCACTGTGACGATGGAGCTCCTCCCAGTGTCGCCATTGCCCAATTAAATTGGGGCACTGTAAATTCGATTGATGCTTCATTTTATTTCTGTTATTGTTACTTGATTAATTAGAACTTCAATATATTAGCATCTCCGGTCGCGTTGACTGTAATCGTCGGCTAAATTCGACCCGTAAGACATTAGGTAAAATTTGCTGAACCTGTAAGACATTGTCCTTCAATAATATTAGCTATAGTATGCTATTAATATTTAAATTATTATAAATAGAATTTATCAGTTTAATATGGTAATAAATAATATGTAATCAGCAGGAAGAAGGAAAATAAATTGCGGGAGATGACGTGGAATGTAGTCGTGGAATTTACTACAGATCTACAGTGGTTCGACAAATATAGTCATCAGAGGGGATGACTATAATTATACACAAGGGCTTGCTATGATTGGAGTGATGTTTTTTTTGGATATTAGCTACTCCCTCTGTCCCTCTCATTTCTTTACAGTTACTATTTTGGGATGTCTCTCTCATTTCTTTACGTTACTATAAATAGTAAGTTTTTTTCATCATTACACCCACTATCTTCCTCCACTATCTCATATTTAACAATAAAAACTACTATTACACCCACTACTTTCCTCCACTATCTCAAATCTATTATTAAATATTGATGGGTCCCACCACTTTACCCACTTTTCATCTAATTTTATTCATTTTTCATACATCGTCTTGGTCTCCGTGTCCCCCTCCAATGTAAACAATTGAGGGGGACGGAGGGAGTATAAATTTTAATTTTGGTAAACCACCTAGACTTTTAGCTAAGAGATTCTCATGGTTGGAGATGCTCTTAATGTACCAAACTCCAAATGAAAAAATTTGAATGATTTTTTTTTATAAGTCACAACTAAAATTTTAATGACACAATTTTAATTTTTGACAATTTTTATTATAATATATCAAATTATAAATTATAAATACAAAAAAAATAATGCTATTATATAAACAATTATATATACCGAAAACATGACTGACTTGAAATTTGTTTTTCCTATATAGCTAGTCATTATATTCAATTTAATTAAAATATTACGTCTTATAGATTTAATAAATTTATATAATTAATAATTTACTTTTTAATTAACTATGTTAATAATACAATTTTTTTTAATAAAGTTGCAACCTTATACGGTGCAAAAACATGACTTGGTTTTTTTTTATTACAATTATGTTATATCACATGATTGAATTTCATTTATGATATACAAATTACTTAAATTTTATTAACATAATATAAAAGTTACAGTTTATTTTCAGTAAATTATATTTAATTTACATCAAGTAAAATAATAATTGTTCCTTTTCACGATATCATTATATTGGGAATCCGGTAAAAATGCCCTTTCTTACCATCTTTATTACGAAAATACGCATTCTTTCTCCCCCACTCTGCTCTCATCATCCTCACTCTCCAATTCTCTCGATCGTGATAAAAACACAATCAAATGATATTACATTAGTTGTGTTGGACGACGAAATGAGGGTTTGTAAATAAGGGGAGGTTGTTGCTGGTAAAAATGTGTATATGTGTGTCGTGTTCTTTAGGGTGATGGTTGAATGAGTTGGGACGGTGAGGTCAAGTTGGAGCGATGTAGGGTGGAGGGAGTGGGGATTTGGGGCTGGATATTGAAAAGAGAAGATATTGAAGGTTATGTTATGTGCATGTGGGTAACTTTTTATAGTTGCTTTTAATTAGTTGTTTATAGTTGATTTTATAATTGCTTGTGTTATATTAGTATTAGCCTTGCAATCACTTGCAACTTATTATGCAATTAAGTTGCATTTATGGTTGCATATATGGTTGCTAGCAGATATGGTTGCATATATAACCTCTGTATTTTTGTAAATATTTTTTGAAATATAGTATTTTTGCAATTTGTTTTAAAAAGTGACAGTATTTTTGCAAAAATTCTTTTAAACTTAGGTATCTATGAAAAAAAGCCTTATATAGATTATTAATAATGTCAAACTTTTTCAAGAAAAAGTTAAAAACACATAGAAAAAATTGAGTTAGCGTCGTATTTGTAGGCATACTTAAATAATCTCAACCGGGATCTTCGAATTATTCTCTCTTCACGTATCACCACATGATATATGAAAGAAAAATGTTTGGAGCACATGATTCTGTACAAAAATTGGTATATAATAACATGTGATGGGTTTTAGTTGGAATGGAACTTTGTATTCACATCAACCACCTTAATTATAAACATTCCACATCAATTGTCATGTCATTATTGTACAAATTTTATCTACACAAACTTTTGTATTATTATTGTCTAGATTGACAGTGTAGACATATCATCGGGATATATGTTGAATACAAAAGGGAGAGTGGCTCATGAGTGAAGCGAAGAATCGTAAAGAGCCCATCAATGATAGGTCGAATACTTGTGTTGTCACACTATACTCACACTGGGATTCTTCTCGTATTAACTATACCAATCTAAAAAAGCGCTTCAAATGCAAGTAGAAATAGGAAGAACAGAAGAAATGTTCTGCTACTCCAATTCCCCCTATCAGCTCAAGTGTGCTAGTTTCTTAGCTAATGGTTCACCTTTTATCTATATCCTTGTCATCATCTTCTCTCACTTGTTCTCAAAATTTGGGTGCCATTGTTCTGTAATGCTTAGTTATTCTTCTTTTTCTTGCACATGAATAACTCGGCCTTGGCCAAGTAAGATTGCAAGCATGTAACTGATGTTTATATTATGAATTATGATGGACCTTTCTGGCTTGTGGATGCAGAAATTTCATCAATGATTGAAGTCAATAAAAATTCACTGTCTAACTAAAAAAGTGATTATTAATGTGCGCTCATTACACACCAGAAAACTCGTATAATAATTTGGCAAACAATACAGAGATAAAAGCGAACAACGCCCTTGTTCACGTTTTCATGACACTCCGAAAAACACAAACATTTACACTCTAATACAATTTATTCACCATTATGAAATACAAAGCACACATAATTTCATCTCAGTTCAACCAGAGATATCAATGGACTTGACCTCAGGCTTCTTCACCTCCACCTTAGGAACCGTAACAGTCAGCACCCCATTCTCCATCCCAGCTTTCACCTCCTCCACCTTGGCATCCTCCGGCAGCCTGAACCTCCTCAGAAACCTCCCACTGCTGCGCTCCACGCGGTGCCACTTCTCATTCTTCTCCTCCTTATCCCTCTTCCGCTCTCCACTGATCTGCAGAACCTTGCCTTCTTCCACCTCCACCTTCACCTCTTCTTTCCTCAGCCCCGGGAGATCCGCAATGAACACGTGAGCCTCCGGAGTCTCCTTCCAGTCAATGCGCGTGTTCGCGAACGCTGCCGTCTCTTTTCCGTATTCAGAATTGATCAGAGGGAGGCCCTGGAAAGGGTCCCAGATGTCGAGAGAGAAGGGGTCGAAGACGTTGCTTCTGCGGCCTCCGAAAAAGCTTGGAATGATCGACATTTGCGAGGCTTGTACAAGAACTGATTTGTATTAGTTGTTGCTTGTGCTTTTGATACTTGAATGTTGCATTACGAGACAGGGGACGAGGTATTTATAGGAACTTCCTGGGGCTGTTCGGTATGGCACCAGCGTTCTCTCGTTTCTTCCGGGAATGTGTAGCCGAATAAAAAAGTTTATCTAAAATATAATGGAGAAGAGCTCTCTGGAAAGAGTCGTTCCATTGCTTTTAACATGCAAAGACCTGGTTTCCACGAGATCATTCTGGTTTCTACTCCATTACTAGTACTTGTGTTGTAAAAAACGAGAATCGGTGAAGTCACGGAATAATGATCAATTAGAAATTAATTGTATTGATCGAGAATTAATAGATTTGATCGGGAATCAGTCCAGTGAAACATGGATTAATCAGTGATTTTTTATTTATTTTGTCAATGATTAATCGTGATTAATTACCAAATTTTAGACAGAACTCCATAGTTGTAATTAACTTACTAAAAATGTTCTACTTTATGATTCTCAAATGTATTGTTAAGACAAACCAATGTATCTATCAATTTGCATTACCTCATTAGAATTTCAACTAGATTGCTTATATTGTGGTAAGATAATAATAAATGTCATATTCAAAAAATTTGACTCCTTGAATATCTAGAAATATTCTCGTAAAACAAACAAATAATTACACTTATTTGTAGAGATAAAGAGGACATTGGTATATATTTACTGATACAACTTTCAACATGAATATTTGAAAACAGAGATACAAATCTAGTACATCACAACTTAAATCTAGGATTTAACATAAAAACAATGTACATATAAAGGGGACATTTTATTTGTTTTGACAAGACACAAAGGAGCCCAAGTGTCTGATTTAGATAGCCTGTATTGTTTTCTCTGATATTCTATTTCTCTATAACAAAGGTGTATAATCCAAAAATCTTGACATAATTTTTCCAAAATTTTCAAACAGAAATTACAATGTGCTACTAATTGCCAACTATTACAAAAGCACGTCTTTGCAAGTTAACCTTTGCCTAACACAAAAGACCCAACTGAAGATATAATTTTGAAATGGCATCTCAAAGACACCAAAGAAGCTTGCTAATTCGTAAAAAGAAAACAGCCAGTAGACACCTACAGTTCGCATGGTTATGTGCCTTGACATCATCTACTGCTGTGAAGCAAAAATCTTTGATGTATCTTACAGAACATGTTATTTTCTGTGTGCTTCCTGAGGTATCAGTAACTCTTCATAGTCATCAACTTCAACCTGGTAACATATAAAGCTTAGTTTTCAGCAGGGACTTGTACGCAAAAAAGATGAAGCAAACAATTGTGTACCTCATATCTATTGCCGCCAAAAGTGTACTCCACAAGCAAATGCTTAACCTCGCCAGGACATGGATCACAGAAGCCCATGATACCCGATTTCTTTACACCCTCATGTAGCTGTTGAGCACACATCAGAAGCGCATATCAATCAATAAATGAAAATTTCGCTACTCTCTAGCTGGTATATATAAGCTGTCATTACTGGTAATAGAATTATAGGGACTATAAACACTAGCAGCAACTAGCAGTCTAGCACATCAGCGTTGAACCACAAATGGAACATGTTTGTCAAGGAACTGTTACTGGTTATTTTACAAATTGAGAAAGTGAACGAGTCAACCACCTAATAAATTTCATTGAAGAAGGCTCCACAATAGACGTAAAGATATATAAAAAATACTAGATGATTATAAAGAAGTTCTTTGCAAGTGGTGCTTAGAAGTTGCTCATCCATAAACATACAACTTTGTAGGCACAAATTCAGTTTTTTTGTACAAATTAACCAACAGAAGTCCAATGATATATACCTTAAGTTGCCCAGAATCATTGACTAGAAAATTTAATGGTAAGGTGACATCGATAACTTGTACAGCCAACTCATCCTTCTGTTCTTCCGACTGAAACCTATTCTTCAAAATTTTTTGATTTCCATATTTTGCTTCTGTTATCACCAGTCCACCTATTTCTAATCGCCGACTTCTTTTCCTATTGGCAACGTTTTCTAGCAACCGTTGAGCTTTCTCAGCTAATGCCCTCACGTGCTGGACCTATATAAACAAAAAAAGATTACTAAATGCATGAATTATATTCTGAGATGCTAAGAAAGAGTGTAAGAAGCAACCACAAATAAGATAACGATGACAATATAATAATCTCCCTCTACCATTTTTGTGTTGGACAAACTACAGTCGTTTAGTAGAGTCATCAAAATATAGATAGCAGCTAGCAACATCCTACTTCAAAGCAATAAAAAACATGAAAAAACCCTTCTAGTCTATTATAGAGGTTATAAATATCATGGAAAGAAACTATAAAAAAAAAAAAAGAATCACAGTTAGCATTCTTTTCTTTGCCAACGACAAACGATCTTGCTTATTCAGTTCCAATATTTGGAGGAAAAAGTTTAGGTTGCTTTGCAGCAGCTCAACCTTTTGTACATATTTTGGAATGTTGGAACTAGTGCATTGCAAAATTTTGAAGGTTCCAATAAAACCATTAGCTTTTTGCACATGAGGCCATGTAAATGACCTTCTGTATACACGAGTGCATCAAAGGCAGTAAGTGTATGAAACAAGCAGAATAATTTACAACCCAAGAAAAGCTAAAACTACAGTGCTGTAAATGAATTTCTGTACCTCAGCTTGAGTTCGATGCATATTCTCCATTGCTTTCTGTTTTTCCCGTCTCAAGTAATAAGGTTTAAGACACGACTGCAAGCATAGACAAGTAGACAAATCAGATGGCAAGTAAAAATGTTTAGACTTCAAGCATATGGATCAGCTAATGACTTGTTTAGCTTCAGTATCTAACAGGTATACGTAATTACTGGTGCAGCATGAAAGAGCACAGCTTTGAATCTAATAGGATCAAACAATGAATATGTGCAACATAAATACAGATGTATATAACTAGATTCATCCCAAGGGTAAAGTGGTACATTTTATATAGCTCAAGAAATGACTTGTAACACTTGATACATTGCTAGTACGGAGATGCCTCTTAATGCATCGAAATTGTCTGTCGTACAGTTTATTCTATTGCCATCCCTCTGTAATATAGGATGGTAGTTCACAAACTGAACAACAGCTACATAAGTAAAGATAAGTACTTCTTCTATCCTTCCACTTCTACTCATATAAAAGTTTAAACAGAACATTCGTTACCAACCATTTATTAAACAAGCTGATTTGATGATATTTACTTGATCCATATTAAAAAATTTAGAAGTATCAGACCATATCCAACTTCTTTAGCAGAAGAAATGCCTTCACATCACTTTGTATTGGCCTTCTGACATACTAACCAGAAGTTTTGCAGATACATATTGGCTACTAACATAAGTTTCCACATATATATAACAAGCAAACTATAATGCAAACAAACTGGGAAACTTATATTAATGTGATAAACAGGTGTGAATGTGTGACTATGAAACAGAGCAAGCTAAATATTCGTAGGTGTACGAAGTGAAACAAACGATGAAAGAGTTGAGAATTATATCACTAAATAATAGATTATAGAGGTGTAAGGACTGCAACACAGTGGAGTCACTTTTGGAATCAAAGGTCCATGGACCACCCTAATATATACGAACTCAGCAGTGTGTTTCAGTTTGAGTCTCATTGTTCTGTTCAAGACTCAAAGAGATAATGTATATATTATTCAACACTACTGTTAAGGAATCCAGTAATACAATTTAATAGGAAAATAATAAAAGTTCAGTTTGTGCAACAACCTTAAGCACGAAATAAAGTGAAGTTGGAATAATTAATGCTCCAGCAGCAGTTGTTACATTCAGATGGCTAGAGAGCAAAATCTGCACACAACGGCTCAATATAAGGGACGAAATTAATAGCTATAAGCAAATAGTGCAGATCTGTTTTTCATAAACCTGCAAAAGCATTATAAAATGATCTACATTGTTTGTCAGAATGTACATTCAAAGAATAAGGTATTTCAATCTCTAGCTCACACGCAAGATTTTGGTAGACTTTTGAGGTATGATAAAAGCTTGTTCTTTGTTTTATACTTTTATCCACTATAAGACTATAAGAGTGCCTTCACAAAGCTGAATCATAATCAAAGCATAAGTGAGGTCACTGGCTGAACTAAGGAAATTTATGAATCAGAGTGCTAAAATTTTAGTTTAAGGATTGAATTTGAATACTATAAGCAATCAAACAAAGGTGTTTCAAAGTATTATATTAGGTGACTAGGGTGCATGAAGTGGTAAAAACAAAGAAATTCATAATAAAAGATTTGAAGTAAATTAATATAAGGAGATCAGAACTGTCTGTGAAGGCAATTTAGAACTTCTATTCCAATCATTTTTCCTTTTCTTTAGGCGGCAGCGGCGGGGGGTTGGGGGTGGGGGACGGGGCGGGGCGGGGCGGGGGGGGGGGGGGGGGGGGGGGGGGGGTTACTGAAACTTAGCACGCTGAAATTGCACTTGCACTTACAGGGATGACCAGTTTCTGCCCACCTCGGTGAAATTCAAATCTCCAAAAGATACCCTTCATATACAAGAAAAAGTACAAGGTCATTAAGCAGAATAAACATTTTAATCAAATATATATTAACATAGCTTAAAAGAAAACCAGCATTAATGGAATACACTCAAGATCTAAAAAATTCATTGAGGCACTTGGAAAACCTAATTTTGTCCTCCTTGCTTTGGACCAGACATCTTCCCACACCTGAAGCCCAGCTCCCTTTTGGGACGGAAACGTAAAGGTTTTCAACTTTTTGAAATCCTTAAATTTATGAGAAAAGGATACGAGACATCTTTTTACTTTAGATGACAGACAAGCAGAATATTTAATTGTGCACTACTAAGAAAAATAATTGCATGTTTATTTTGTTAGTTTTAATGGTATGCTATTTTAACAGCACTCCTGCTAATTTGCACACAGAAAATAAAATAAGAAATACATTAGAATTTACTACACTTTATTTTCTTTTTAATACAGTTTCACACCGTTTTTACTGCATGCCTTTACGGTCCTATCAGATTTCATCCTATCATTCACTTTCTTTAGTCTTTTAACAGCTTCTTGAAAGTCTTTTCATTCTTTTGTACAAAAACTTGAAAATTTTCAACTATATCATAAATATTTTAGAAGTCAAGGTTTTCAAGGAAACAACCTCTTTACTTAAAACAGCCTCTTTACTTCTAGAAGTAGGTCAGAAACTAGGATATTAGCTTCTATATTTATCATTGTTTTTGTGTTTTCTGTTTATAACTGCAGTGAAGTAAAGATAGAACAGAGCATTAGAGAAAGATTTGAGAGAGAGCAGAGAGCAGAGAGCATTCAGAAAGGGATCAGACAGATAGACAGAGTTGACAGAGAGATATATATCTAACAGATCAGAGGTAGAGGTAAAAGCTTAGAGAAGAACTTAGTATAGTCTTGTAGGGAGACAGGTGAGGAAATTGGTGGAACAAGTTTGATTTTCATATCATTCGTGATTCAACATACTAGAAATTAACTAATTCATTTTCATATCATTCGTAATCCATACTAAAAATCAACTACAAGTTCTATTTATTGACTCAGTTAACTAGTAACTACTTCCGAGAAAAGATAACCCCTGCACATTTATACCAACTAATACTGCTATTACTTGGTAGTCACACCACTATAATTAGGTAATCTGCAAATATAGGCAAGTATAGGCCAGTCCTGACAAAAGTAGGGGTAAGATCAGAGTATATATCACCCTTTCCATGCCCTACTTCCGAATGAGACATATTGGGTAACTTTGGTTCCACACTAGCCACTCGAAGTAAGCAAAATATACGATGTAATAAAGAGCTAAAAAATGTCCAGAGATCCAACCTTACATAAATGTGATGGTATATTAGATAAAATACTGAATTCCTTACATGCATGAAGTTAAATTTCCTAAAAGTTCTACATATCATCCATCCATTCTCAAAGTTGATAAGGAGACTGTGGTAGCAGGAGCTTAGGTCTTTCACATACCAGCTCCTAGCTATATTGAAATTAACAAGTACCTATCTTGAGCTATCTTAGAAACAAAGACATCCAATAAGAGATAACATAAGGAAACAACTAAATCTATAGTACAACAATTTGCTTCTACCAAAAAATACCTGGATTCCTATTGCATATAACATGCGTACAGTGCTGAACTTAGAAATTTTCCTTCCACCTCCTAGTTCAATTTCAAGTGCACGGCTGACAATCATAATAAAGTTACAACTTAGTAATCTGGCATGTCAAATGAATTGTAACACATAAATTTGTTCAAAAAAACATAAACAAAAAATCAAAAAATAAAACAACCCATTTATTCTTATAGCCAGTGTATTTTAGTATAATGCATCCTCTATCCCACTTATATCTAACAAACTTTCTGCAGGACATAGTACATATGCAGGTGCATATATACCACTGACTCTAATTCTTCAGCATAATGTGATGCTTGAAGTTTTAAGAGTAACAGTGTTTAGCCTGCAGAACTTCATCTTGAGCCATCATCTCATGCCCCTCTTACACTGTCTTGATGACAAGGACACCATGATGCCAATGATATATACTAAGATTTAGTTTCTACATATATAGAAAAATAAGACTACTATAGTAAGAATAAACTTGGCACCATTAAAAAATTTATAGGTGAAATCACTATGACAATGAGCAAAAGAAAAGATATATACACAAACACCATATTTGTGTCATCCGTGGTACTTAAATTAAATTAGCATGCATAGATTGGAAAAAAATAATTATTAATAAGAAAAAAAGCTGCCATCCCAACTTAAAATTGGCATACAGGCTATTTACAGATTAAACCTCATATGTTTGCATGCAATTATACTTGGGCATTATTTTCAACCAACTCCTGTTCCAAATTTAGAGATCCCTAACATATGCTCCTCAGTTACAGCTTCTTTCTCTTTTGCTTAATTTCCTTTATGTTTACTTTTCTACTTTTTTCTAGCCTGCACTGCAGCCACTTTGTGATATAAGCAACCTCAACTTGTGCAATCCAGACCATACTGCCTCTTTTGGATCAGATATGTCTAATAGTTAATTTCAGGTGAATTGAGAAACAGTTCTCTTATACTAAAATCTGGGAGGGCTACCGTGGCAATCCCATTTCTTAGTTGTATTGAAACTTGAAAGGAACAATTAGCACTAAATATGGAGAGCGGAAAGGTAAAATTGTAGTTTTATATGTGTTAAATGAATAGCACCAAAAGTGATCGAAAGTTACATTTTTAAGGACCTATAAAACAACCAATTGTAAATGCAATAATGTTAACTGGATAGACTATATGCACTTCAACAGCAAAGTTTCTTTTTAATTTCTACTCCAGATGCTTCACGAGGAATTTTGGACTAAAGATAAGTTGATAACTGTCAAGCATGGATATGATCACCTACATGGCCAATTTATTCTTTCTAAAATAGCAAACATATATCAACTAGATTTTTAAATGGTAGACAGAAGATATCAGCAGATCAAGCCGAGTGCAAAATGTCAGCTTACAAAACTTTGAGCAATGCTTTCATCAATATGGATACTACTTTAAAAATCGTCAAAGACAATAGATCATAACAGTGAAAATGCACCTTCCTACTTTAGCAGCAACTCTTCCATGAGATTTCGAGGAAAAGTGATGAGTGTAATGAGCAGATGCCCCTACAGCATTTGTGCCAATCTGCAGTGATTAAAAAAGGGGACAAGGCAGCTAGTCTTTTTAGCTTTAATCTTTTGTGACAGATTGGAACACATTGGACTTGATAAATATGAGATGCACATCAGGTGGAAACTAATACTGCTGGAATGGATTTATGGAATATATCTTTGCATACATATATAGAGCCTAAACTAAGAATCCATCAGAACAATCCATTATTGATGATCCAATAGTTTAAGTTCTTACTGGTGAGTTGGCGTACCACAAATGGTGGTTCGCATCATCTGCATTGGTGATATCTGGTTTTTAAAATTCCTACGCTAAGATGGCTCTTAGGGTAACATAACTCTATATTTCTATGCTAAATTGGTTTTTAGGGGAACGTCATCTATACATATGAGAAACAGAGAGAGATACACAGATAGTCGGACTAAACAATACGCACACACAAACATACACTATGTTCTTCACCTTTATAACATACCCTAATCTTGTGAATGGGAAAAACCATGAATTTTTACTCTTACAGGTCAAAAATGAGCAGAATTTCTTCTAACCATCTCATTACATTGTGGCTGTGTTGCTCAGACTTGGCTAAAAGTTCCCGATATGGATAAGTGTCCATGTGTCGAACTCGGTAATATTTTAAAATGTTACATGTTTTTGGCATAAAATAAGTGTCCTAGACCAAGTGTCCATGTCCGAGTGTCTAGTGTCCCACACGGGTACTTCCAAGGCAAAATGAAGAGTCCTAGTAACATAGCATTGTGGAGATGTGTAACAATGTTTGTTCAATGGTGTTTGGTTAATACATAGCAAATCAATTTTTGGAAATATAAATATAGTAGCAAAGGTCATGTTTACTACGCAGACAAAAATCATGAACTTAAGAACTTCAAATCTTGAAGCAAGAAATGTTCTGTCCTATCTCCGTATGTTAGCCTCTCCAAGCGTCCATTTTCTCATTGAACATAGGGTAGAAAACCATTGTCAGGTATAGTTATTGTTACTGTTTTTTTTCCTAATCTCCCTATTCATAAAATATATGGCAATTCTTCCAACAAATGGTTCCATGAATCTACAATAATGATTTTCTATTTAGGTTTTCAATAGTTAACGATAAACTTGCTATGACAATACTTATCACTAATCACTGTCTATTTAATTAGTAAATCTATTCCAAAAAAAGTTGACAAATGTTCATCTTTCTTAGTAAGAACTTCAATGGGTGTAAGTTAATTCATTATATCACAAGGAATTTAATCGATAGAGGAAATGTGGAAGTTAAACAAAATGGAAAATTGAATAGACCTTTATCCCTCCAGCTGCAGACATTTTCTCATCTTTCTTACGCCATCCAACAGAGATTAATGACTCTGGACCTAAAGAAAGCTCAATCTGGATGCCAAGAGAACATAGAAATAATGATAATTAAGGAATACAAATATTTTCCAGACAGATTGTTTGAACCTCAAGAGGTTAAAATTATCATACAAATAATAAAAGGTCTGTGGTCTAGATATTTTTTATCTTGTACTTTTCATAATATTAGGATGTCAGACCGGTGAAATCATCTAAATCCGTATCTACTGTAATATGCAATTTAAGAACCTATAAGTCTAAAACATGGCAAAGATAAGAGCACTTACGTTTCCATTAGTAGACTCCGACAGCTGTCGCGTCCAAGCATTGGTAAGATTGATCGAGCCATCTTTTAAAGACATGGCAAGGCCCATTGTTGCATTGGCGTTGGCAGATAGTTGTCTGGGGTATATGATAGAAAATTTGGGTAAAAAGAGAAATGTAAGGTAAAGCCAATATTACTAATTTCATTAATTGACGCACCGAGATGTTTGTACGCCAATGAGAGACTGTAAACCAGCAGACGCCATGAATTCTATTGTTGAAGCAGAAGATATCTGATGCCTAAGGACAGCAGTGGTAGCAGCACCGCCAGATTCTCCGGTAACTGCTAGATTACCACCAACAGCAATAAGGTTCCTTTTTGAGAGTTGAGATTGAACTTCACTGGTCATGGACATCCTGTAATAATTTAAAAGATTAAAATTATCAAGATGAAATACCAGATACTTGTATATAAAAGTATACAAGATGATAACAGCGAAAAATTTCTGTTGGGGAGGGGGGGGGGGGGGGGGGGGGGGGGGATGAACTTTTCGGGATAGTTCAATCAGGTGGATAATCTATTCTAGCAGATCCAACTAGACCACCCAAAATAATAAGGATCCGGGTCCCTGACATACGAATGTTGCAGTATACTATCAACATACACATATTTTCTGCTAGAAGGCATTAAGCCTAAATTTTTGATGTAAATGCGGTGGCAACAATGTCTTCGAAAAATCACTCATCCTAGGGTTTTTACCTTCCAGCGGTTTTTTCCAGCCGGTAGTATGCTGCTAATAATTGATTGTTATGGACCATTACCCAAATAATTAATGTTATTTAGACTATAAGGAGAGCATGCCTATTATTTCGGAAAAAGAAGGTTCTGAGTTCTGACCTATGGATTAGAAGCTGGTATATAAATTGACTTCAATAGTAAAAACAACAAAACAAAATAATATAATTTTACTCTGTTGTTATAGAGGACAAATGTGCTGCATAAATCTACATAGGATAGAACATTAGAACCTTCATGTTGCAGAAAAATAATCACAAGTAATCCATATCCTGATTAACTCAGTAAAACAACTAAAGAACAAAAATAGTTTTACCCTCGCATGATTCCATGACCATTAAGAAATTGCGGAAGCGACAAATTTGCGAGAATCACGCCTGAAGGTAAGAGGGTTAAGACTTTTGAATTTTGCTTCTGCCGCCTCAATCTCTCAAGTTCTTCCTTAATCTCTTCAACTCGGTCTAATTTCGGACCGAGCTCTAAACCAGAAGTTAGCCCTTCCATACCATATATATCATATATCTGTCTTTTATTCACATCAGATAAAATTTCATAAGCTTCACATATCCGTTGAAAATTTTCTGTAGCAATATCCTTCATCTGAAAACAAGAGTTGTGGTATTGTTATCAGTCAGTATTTATTTAAGTAAAAGAGTGCAGCAGGAAAGATGATAATCACTGAGAGAGATAAGCCCCAAAAAAGATATTCCAATATAATTCCAAGGTTATGTTAGAGACGAGAAACATTGCAACCTTATTGGGTGCCAGCAACAACATCGCAGTGAGTATTGCTATGATATTATTTAGGAATTACCACATATCCTGATCATTTCATGACTCTTAACAAATCCTGATCATTTCATGTCTCTCACTCAACTTTTCAATTCAAAAAATACAATAACAAAATCCGTAACTACCCTGGTGACGTGTCGTCCTCATTGGTTTGCTCCTTTATTGATGCAAACTCCTCTTTTCTAGTGACATATGACAATTTTTTGAAATTTTAAAAATAAACCACAAGAACTTCTTACAAAACATAAAGCTCACGACTCCATCCTATAGCAGAATTTTTTAGCACCATAGTTGTTGGAAACTAACAGCGCAACAAAAAGCAAGGGGCTCCCAAAGCATTAGTGCAATGCGAAGTGCATATAGTAAATATATATATCAAGCCATAGATGCAATAATAATGAAGTATATTAACTTAACTCATAAGATATCAAGTGCGACAAAAAGTTCTAGTGGTATCCACTCTGCAGGCGGCAATACGCGACTTGTCTTTATTATAATAATAAAAAAAGATAAAGATAACATAAAATTGAGTTCATTTTTCAACCATAATCTCTTTCTTAAAGAATCCAGAATTATTTTCTCATAGTTTGGATGTTCCGATATTTGTCGATTAGAATGAGGCCCAAATCTATAAAATAAGTCAGTTTCTTCAAGTTAATCATATCTTTTCAAAGCGCGGGAAAAGCATGCCCCCGCTATTGCGTTCTCTAAAAGTGTTGGTTCTTTCAAGCAAAATGGTTACTTATTTCTCAACTAGGCTTTGGGGATAATAAGGAGCTTAAAGTTATGTTTTTTCTCAGTACTGAAGTCTTAAGTCACCAAACAAATATAGTAATTTCCAATTGATAAAAAAAACAAAACTCTAATCTGTTTTTTTAAGTATATTTGATTTTACTTCCCATTCCCAAGATCAACCAAGTTTTCGAAAATGATAGGACCATTATACCCAAGAGTTCCACCCGAAGCTAACCTGATATTTAAACCCATAATCATCGTCCTATTAATCTCATAACCCCAAAAATAAATCCCAATAACATCAAATAATGCTCAATCTCAGAATCAAAAATACCACAGAACTATCATCAATCGAATCACCAAATTCCAACAAACCACCTCAATAAGTCACAAATTATTACCAAAATTGCTCAACACCCTCACATTATCACACCACCAAGGCACCAAAACAAACAAATTTACCAAGAACCTCCAAGATTTTCAAATTCCCACCAACCCATCAAAACCAAGTCCACAAAAACACACATTCACACACAACCATAATCACAAACACACATAAAAACACATACAACCAAAACAAGAAAAGGGGTTGTACTTGTACTTGTACCTGAGGAGATTGTTTATCAGGGTGATAAATTTGAGCCCACTGGCGATAAGCTTTACGAATTTCCTCATCAGAAGCTTGTGGAGATATGTGAAGCAGAGCATATAATTCCCTGTTTGGGGGCTCATTATCACTACTTTTATTATCTTCTCTCATTGTAATGGGGTTTCAAAATCAAAAGGGTTTAATGGGTTTTTGGTAGAGATTGCAGGGATGATTTATGTTTATTTTTTACTGAATTGGGGTGGGTTTATAGTTTCAAGAACAGTGAGTGTCGCAACGGCGGACTATATATAAGTATAGCATTTTTGTTGTCAAACGGAGTCAGAGAGCTCCGGCTTTGCTTCACCCGGGTTTTCTGTTGAGCCTTTTTTCAATTTCTTGTTTAACAAGATAATTAATTATTATTTTCAGAATAAGATAATTAAAATTTATATAATGGTGACAACTTGAACAACGGTGGAATGACAAACTTAAAACTAATCATTTAAGTAATTAAGTATTTTGAAGAAAGATAAAATTGGATCATAGATTTTGTACGTTATGCAAGAAAAATATTCTATACTCCCTACGTTTCTAAAAACGTTTCCCGTTTGAAATGTCGGCACTGTTTATAATACGAGACAGATTACTGATTTACGTCTAATGTATAAACAAAATATAGTTATGAATGATCTTATTAGTGTGTATGTGTACTTTAATATAGTGAAGATTTTATATTTAATACTAATATAAAATCAAAGATATTGATGATCAAAATTGTGTTGACAAACGTGATAAGTACAAATGGGAAAAGTATTTAGAGACGAAGGGAGTATCCTACTATTATAATATGCAAGTAAAATATAATATGTATAATAAAATATTGTAAACTATTTTATTATACATATTATATTTATAAATATCATTAGTCCATTAAAACTTTTCAAAATTATGTATATTCCACAAGTAAAATATTAAAAAGTAAAACATTAAAAATCTTATATAAGTTTTACGAACAGAACTTTGCAACACATATTGTTACACAAAAACATGTTTTAATTGCAATATATATATATATATATATATATATATATATATATATATATATAATTCTGAGTTTTTTAGTAAATTTTATAAAATAATGTATCTTATGATATTTTGTTTGTAGAATATGTATGGTCTTCAAGATTATTCATGAAATAGTTGAAGAGCACTTCGGGCTAAGTCATACAAGAAAGTCCGTGACTTGATAGAGTTTATTACGACAAATCATGTGTTTCAGAACCCGACATCAAGCCAAAGGATTACTGATTTACTACAAATTGATTAATCCACCATCATTGCTACCCAACTAATAACAATCTCTATCAAATTTGATTGCATCACAAAGGTGATCAACATGTTGTCACAAGCTTGTGAGCTTTAGATGCTAGAGCAAAGTGCTAATGTAGATGATTGTATAAACTATGTGAGAAATTAAACATAAATGCAATGGAATGTGTCTCAATATTACAACCCCAACAGTGGAATTCATCCTAACTTTAGTTGGTCGAATAAAGGCCAACGAAAATAGACTGGTCAACACGAATAATTTGTATTCATGGAAAAGAAGAGAAATATTTACTATCTATAAGATTAGATAGTTCAAGGGTTGAAAGCGATAACCCTTATGTTAGCAAGAGAGAGTGGTGTATGTGTGATGCTTTTTGACATTTGTGATTAGACCGCGATGGTACCACAGGGATGGTATATGCTAGATGGTAGTGATCGAGCCATATAGTGGAACCGTGAGGATGGAAGACCAGAATTTCCTTTAATAAATTATGTTGTATGCTTTAATTTCAGCTTTTCTTGTGCATCTACTTTGATTTTTTTATTAAAGTTGATTTTATTATTTAAATGTCATTATGTTGATCTCGTTGATCTAGTGGACTTGCTGAGCAATCAACTACTCATTCTTGTACAACTTTAAAATATGTGAACAATAAAGAGTGAACATGACACATATCTAAAAGACGGTCCGGAAGTGAGCAGCAACAAGGGCAAGGAGAAAGCGCGACAAAGAAGCTAGAAGGAGGATTAGCTGGAGAGTTCCTGTGGCGAAGGTGATGTTGGTTATCTTTATAGTATATGGTTATGTATTTTATAGTTTAATAATATATCAGATAGAGATGTAAGGAGACGATCGATCATGGACTTGTGTGAGGTGAATTTGTATAGTAAGACAAGTATGCCAAAGATGTTCTGACGGCCTGGATCCACAGGATGTGGGTCTAGAGGCGTCACATGACATGTATAATGTCACCGAGTGACTAGAAGAATCGTAAGTGATATCATACATTTTTGCTAATTGATTTTAAAGACTGTGCGCTATCATCATACTTTGGTTCTCTTTGCACGAAAATATGACGCATTAAACAATTTTCCTTTTAAAGTCACTCATATTCATACAAAACCCCGCAAACCAGTTTCTGCTTTAGTTTGTGCCACCCTTTTTCTCCATCCACAGAATTAAAAAGGCAAAAAGAAAATTTTGAGTTATCCACATTCCAGAAAGTTCAAATATATAATTCCACAACTAAGTTTAAAAGTCTCATATATACAACCCTTATCTTAAAAACCCGATCTGTATACCAATTTAGAGTGACTTGATGGGGTTTTCTTTGTTGGCCGTTGTGAAGCTCAAGCTCTTAGCCTCTAGTTCTCAGACAATATCTTTTACTCCATATGTCGCATATCTAGTAGGTCCGTTTCTGCTTAAGGTTTTCTTGAAATTAAGATCTTTACCTCAGTTTTATGAAGATGTATTGCATGCTACAAGGTTCTTACTTTTCCAATTCAACCAAATAGCTTTTGAGATCAGGCTCGAAGATCTTGGAGATCGGAGCAGATGGGAGAGAGCTCTCCGATTGTTCACCGAGAGGATAAGGCGAATATCTTCACCTTCTGATGAGGCTCGTCGCTTGCATGATCTTTCAATGGTAGCTCTTTAATAAGTCGTTAAGTAATTATGTTGGTCGGCTCACAAATAGTTTTTATGTTGTTTATCTTATACAAAATTATCCTATTTGGTTAGTATTGTTCATGACTTCTACTTCTCACATGATGGTGCATGTTCGGTTTTTTTTTATGTTTCTTATTCTAGTTTGTTCATCACTTTATGTTTTTGTTTCTTTCTACAAAAACAATGATACTTATCCCTTTATTTACCTCAGCAGAAATTCTGTTACAATAAGCATACTTGAATTAATGTTACCAAACATGTACAAATAAAAATCGTAAAAGTAAGTACTCTCTATTAAAAAATTTGACGGATAATATTAATTAGTTATGTGTAAGAAAATTTTTTCAAATTAAAATTAGTTATATAGCTCATTTGATTTTTTTCATACAAGTATGGGTAATTTTTTAAATATTGGGGCAAGCTTCATATTTACTGATTTACCCATAAAACATTGTATTAAATATCTTCTAATCTCAGGTAAACTTAGTGTGATTGTACATGCTTTAATATCAATTTTATTTCGAAGATATGTCTACATTAGGATAACTTACGTATTTTAACTAAAATATATATTTAAATAATTGTTAAACGTGTTTGAGTTATATCATTTTATTGGATATGTTAAATATGTATTTTCATCGGACACGTTAAATGAGTTTCTTAGAGTTAACCCCGTCGAAAGCGATATAAATAAATAAATAAATAAGTCCGAGAAAATTTTTTCAATGAAAATGTTTATATCCGTTTGAGTTATACCAAAAGAAACCTATTAAAATATGTTATAATATATAAAGATCGGGTACAAATACTCACCGATCCATCAAAACTTCAAATAATATTGAAGTCTAATAGTAGTTTAAAATATTAAGCTATAAATAAATATCCCCGAAAGATTATTTTTAGGAATATATTTAGATGTGTTTTAGTATTGATTACAAATGCCTATTAAACCCTGTTATTATATTGCTTTCAAAAAAAACCCTGTTATTATATCCTTAAATTGGCCCAATGCTACCCGACGCTTTGATACACACACACATAGTTAATTTTCTCGAGAAAATACATTTATAATATAATAATCTATTTTTTTCAACTAAAATAGTTTTTTAAATAATAATAAACACATTTGAATTAATATATTTCTTTTAGGCATATTAAATACTATTTTTATCAAATATGTTGAATATGTTCAAATATAATAAACTGGGATATGTCTTTTAACGGGAATTCAAATGTAAAAGTCCAATTAAATCCAAATGAACAAATTACTGTCCACAATAATATATGAAATTGTCAATGACCTTAAACAAAATAAATCTTTTAAGGATGTATACAATACAGCAATTCGTCAAAAGAATAAATAATGAAATTTCAAAAGAATAAATAACGGAATTTCAAGCATTCAAGAAGGCTTAACTAATTGGATCTTCATATAACCAAAGATATTAATAGGCTCATTTATCAAACTCCTCACTCAGATTAGGGTCACAATCACAAGTGTTAATGTCATCCTCAACAATAATTTTTTTTTTTTACCATAATTGTTGGTTTGCTTTAACTTATCACCAACCATGATTGCCATACAATTACTCTGAGAACTGTGGATAGCGGCTTCAATAACATTTTAAGTCCTGAAAAATCAAATTGTTAACCCCTAAGCATACACTAACCAATTATGTAATAAGCTATGTTGTAAGGAAGTCTATAAAATAACAAAAAAGATCAAAGTGGGCAACGTGGGTGCTGATTTCTTCAGGGCCCTCGACGACATTCTTTAGAATACATGGATGATTTGAAGAGAAACCAGCACATGAGGAAAAACAAGTACGGTCTATAATGCTACAATTACTGATTTCTTGAGTCATTTGTAAGCAAATAACTCCAAGACCAATAAAATACAATTTTTTTGGCTACAATGATAAAAAACCAGACAAAACACATAACACAAGATTCAACAAGAAAAAGTTAAATGCTAGCTTGACTACTTAATTCAAAATTGGTATCAACAAGCTTTGCAGAACAAAAGATCATAAAACTATTTTTGTAATGGTCTAGAAAGCATAGACTTGGATACGATGAAACAGGACATGGGTACGGAGGCAAAATAATCGACCAATCATGGAAGAGTCCTGGATATGAGACTCGACAATAACATTAACAATAATAATAAAAATAGTAATCAATGATTTATATAGGTAAAAGATTAAACAAGTTTGATCAAATATAAATGACAAAAAAAGTTTGATCAAATATAAGATTCATTCTAATACATTTCCATTTCTAGAAAAATGTCCATCCCAGAAAAAAGAATATTCCGATTCTCATATATGATAAGAGAAAATAAAAGAGATCTAGTTGCGCGAGAGACCATGAAATTAAGTTAAACAAAGGTGACCTTTAGATTATTGGGCCTAAAAAGTCAGCTTATTGGGCATTTTTTAAGATTGGCCGAGTCCAAGGTCGTGTTGCCTTGTGTCGAAGGCAAGTCCACTACCATGTGTGTGTAAACATGCCACATGGGAGTTGGACAAATACTCACCCGAGTCGGTGCCGAGTTGTCGAGTTAGGGGAGTGGTGTACGACATCCATTTGGAACAGTTTGTGCTTCCTAGGTAATAGTTCACTGTGTTTCACACACGGGTTCACTTAGAAAGAAAAAAAGCATGGTATCACATTGTCTTAGAGATTAAAAAAATCCTAGTGCATAAGATGCAACACTTCTGGCGCATATATTATTTAACCATGTTACCGTCTAAACAACATTGTCAGTACTACCAATGTCGTTTAAAGTTTCTAAGAGTCACCTTGACTTCCTTAGTTATGACTTAAACTTGAAGGAAACTAAATTTAATCATTTATTTTAGCATTAATTTCACACAATGCATGAAAATAAGAAAAAGAACACGGTTTCAACTTACGCTTCCAAGCCCTCCTTATAATCACTTCTTTACATTAAACTTTGATAATTGTCTTCAGAGGTGACTTTACCCCTCCCGGAAAAATGAAAGAGGAGTAGAGCCATATGGTTGTGGTTCTTAAGTTTATGATTTAAATGTTGAAAAGTGTGCCATTATAGTTGAAAAATGGAAAGAGTTTCAGGTTTTATTTTTTCTTGAGAAACTAGACAAGAAAAAAATTTAGAAAAGAACTGAATAAGTTAAAATACCTCCATCCCCTCCGTTAATGAAGGCACAAAGGTCATCAATCGAACATATATCTTAATAATGCCTTCGCTTTGATAAAATATCAAAATTTTGAAAATGAAATAGATATAGTGATGAATAGTAATAACTACTATACATTTTTTTGCAAGCTTATTATAACTCAAGGTAAACACAAGAAGGATGGTTATGATATCGAATATACACCTCTGAATTCTTAATTATACAATTCATCGGACACTCTTGGCTTATGCGTTACTATTTTCACATATATGTGTTCAATAAGTGATTTCTGTATTCATCATCATTAATATAAATAATATCTTGAAATTATTATTACATATAACTGTAATTATCATGAATCGTACGTGGAATACATGTCCAACATCCAAATTCCCAGATTAAAGAAAATTTATGTATACATAGTGTGAAAATATATAAACAAAACAAAAAATTTTAAAACCGCAAGTGCTATGCATGTAAGAACAAGCATTCATACAGCTCTGATGTCCATGGAGCTGATATAGAAACTGGACGTTCTAGCATGCACCAAGACATTCTCCTCACCATTTCTCCATCCTGTGGCAAGGGTGGCCCCGTTGATTCACCAAATAATTAGTCATGGCATGCTTCTGCCTGAAATACTAGTCGGGGAAATAGTGACCATAAAATGGCTCGTTTTCCATCATTTGACCATGCCCATATCCTTGGGGGAACAAGGATGTTAATGTCACTCATTTGGTTTGATTGATGTGGATAGTTCTAATAGGGGCTTGCAATTGCCATATGTAATCCTGTAATTACATTTGTAGTGATAGATCAATATATGTAAATCATCATAAGAAATATTTGAAATAAATTTTGTAAAATTACAGTACTGGACTGAATTCTGGTTTTCACCTATTTTGAAATTTATGAGATTTCTCGAGGAGTTTGCTTCTCAATTTCTGGCATTGGAGATTGGGCACGACTGTATGATGTTTTGGAGCATTTTCTTCATTGTTTGCTGCATAATAAGCCAGAACAAATTACATACAACAAATGGTTTTTATAATTAATATCAATGAATAACACTACAATCCTTATACCTATACAATTCGTGTATTCTAGGAGAAAACTTAACTTACAGAATGCGAATTTTTTATCATAAGAAGACTTTCAAATAATATATAGTTCCCACAAATCTTAATATGAATTAATTATTCATATTTTGTAATAAATATGTGATATTTCTACCACAATGAGGCTTACATATAATATATATATATATATATATATATATATATATATATATATATATATATATATAGGGTCTTACTCCAGTACAAACTCCTTACTGTACAAACGTACAAACCAGTGATTATGATAATAATATTTGGTAATTAGCAGATTTTAATTTAACAAATACATACATACATACATCACCCCCGCCACCACAATCACCACCACCACTGCCCAGTGCCACTCTCTCTCTCCACCATCCACCACGCCCAGCACCACTGCCCAACACCTCTCTCTCTCTCACCACCAGCCACCACCAACCACCACCACTGCCAGCGGCTCTCTCTCTCTCTCTCTGGTTGTTCGCTCACCGACCAGTGCCATACACACACACATTCACCACTACTTTTCTCATCTCCCTCAATCGTGTCTCTCTCCATCAGACCCCCTGGTAGATTTAGTGATTCTGTTCAATCATTTAGTGATTCTGTTCAAGTCATTTAGTGGTTGTTTGTACGTTTGTACACTAAGTAGTTTGTATTTGAGCACTTGCCTATATATATATATATATATATATATATATATATATATATATATATATAGCGATTTAATAAAATGAAAATTCAAATTTAATCAAAATTTGACAATTTCAACATATGATATTGAGCCATAAAATTTATATATACACACACGTTAATATGCATATCAAATAGCATCAGACCTTGGATTTTCTTCAACTTCCGATTTAATTATCGAATGTTTAATTGAAATTAAAAAATTTCAATATTCAACAAAATTATGAAACAAAAGTTCATAAAGAACAAAACATGTAACAACTAATTTATATGATCGCTCTTATCAAGTCTAGCCTGCAAATCGACAAAGACTTACCAGATTGCTATCCAAACCATTCTTTTCGCATAATAGAAAAGATGAATAAGAAATCATGTAATATCCTTGTGGGTAATGGTGTAACTTAAGGTTATTTACTTAGTATAAATTTTATTGATAGGGAAGGAATGTAGAAGAAAAATGCGGTTGCGATGAAGATGAGAATAGGGTAAAAGCTTTATAAAGGAAAATATTAGCATTTTGGGCCATATGCACAATTTGTAGGCCCAAAAGATGAATAAAAATGTTCTTTGAAAAATAATTTAAAAAGGCAAAAATTTTAGTATGCAGAGCAATTATGAGATTATAAGAAAATCATTGACATTAATTTTAAAAATTATGAGATTATAAGATAATCCCAAAACATATGTACTAAAAAGATTAAAGATACTTTTAAAAATTATACGACTAAGTTAAATACTTTTTCAGAAAATATAGAAAATTAGTTACAAACATAAAAACAAGCATAGTTAAGTATGATCTAAATAGATATGTTAAAGATTATAATTACATTAATTTTTAATACTTTCTTTCAAAATAATAATAATAATCTCACAGTTGATTTGCACATTATAACTTATTTATTTTTTAAATATGTTTTAAAGACTGTTTATATTCATCGTATTGGGCCTAAAAGTTGTTCAAATGGATCAAAAAAAAATTTATAAATAGTTGTCAAAACAACGCTTTTACCCTATCGATCTTCATCGTCATCGCAGCCGCACTATTCTTCTACATTTACACCATTACCTACAAGTGAATATAAATTTTATATGCAAGCATTGTGGTATATGTGATATATATTACCGATTTCTCATTCATATTTTATTTTAGAGTAAACCTCAGAGTTGTGGCCAAAATTTACACAGATTTTCAAAAAGTTGGCCAAAGTTCCAAATTCTCATAAAGGTGGCCGAACTTTGGCTCTGGTTTTTAAAAGTGTGGCTCTCGTTAAATGTCATTAACGGGAGCAACAGACAGAGGGTAAAAATGGGTTTTTCGACACCCATATCAATAATTCCCATACAAATAATAAAACCACATCAATTTCACTCAACCTGAACATATAATAAGAACCCTATCAACAGTGCATCTGACCTGTGTGTATGTATATGTGTTTGTGTTGTGTGCGGAGTATTCGGAGGAGAAGGGTTGGTAGTGACTGGCGGCGGTATTAGGAGAGAGAAGGCGGCCACGATTGAAATATCCTTTAAAAAATTCCAATTATATCAGTTAACATTAAAATTTTAATGGCACTTTAACGGGACCCATACTTTTAAAACATGGAGACAAAATTTCGTCACCTTTCTGAGAATTTGGAACTCTGGCCAACTTTTTAAAAATCGGTGTAAACTTTGGCCACAACTTTGAAATTTACTGTTTATTTTATGCGTCAGAAATGATTTGAATTGGAGTTCGGTCAGTCATTGCCGATTTGTGGCATACTAGACTACATAAGAATGATAACATGAATCGATGGTTACATGTTTTGTTCTTCTTGAATATTTATATCATGGTTTTGTTGAATAACGAGATGTTTTAATTTCAATTTAGCATTCAATAATTAAATCGAAAGTTAAGCCCACTTGAAGGTCTGGTGCTAATATTTATTATAATTTTTTTATTTTTTTTGTTTATAAGACTTTCACGCTAGTGAATTATACCGAAATAATACCGAAAAATATCGGAAGAGCTTCTTTCATACATGAAAATCTTTGATCCAACCAGAGGGCATGTCGAAATGTCCCACAATAAATTAAATAAAAAATTTGATGTCTGAAAAAAAATACTCGAAATAAAAGCAAAATTTATGGAACTAAGTTTAAAGTAGAACTTTCATTGAAAAAAGTTTACCGACTAATCAAAGGTCATGCATAGATGGTCCCGAAAATTTTGTCAATAAAACTTTTATGACTGAAATGAAAACCCAAATGAAAGACAGAAATCCGCGGAAAAGAAGAAAACAAAATAGGAGAGAAAAAAAAAGGACGAAAGAAAGAAAAAATCAGGCATAAAAGATTATGTCTGGCACCGAAACAAAGTCATCAAAATGATACAAACTTTAATTAATGACAAACAAAATCGCAATATCCGATCAAAAAGTCATCAACTATGGCACTTCTTTGAAAGGAACACAACAATTAAAACTAAAGATATAACAAGTCTAAAACACAATTTGCAATATAAAGTCTTGTGTATCTAGTTTTAAACGAATCAAAAAATTCAATTACGACATATATAACAAATAACAATGGACATATACGACAAATACATTTAAAAGCATATCAAATTTATATGCATATCAATACGTGTGTATCAAATTTATGGCTCGATATTATATGTCAAAGCGGTTCAAGTTTTGATTAAATTTAAGTTTTCAATTTTTGTGAATTACTAGATCTTTATATTATATGTAAGTCTCGTTTTGGTAAAAAAAGTGTCACGTTATTTATTGCAAAATATGATTTTGGTATGAAAATATTAGTTAATTCATATTAAGTTTTGTTGGATTTATATAGTATTGGCAAGAAAATCACTTATACAATATATATATATAGGGGAGGGTTCTGGTAAAAACTTACAAACTTACAAACTTTTTTTGTTCAACACATATATAACTTGAGTTCAACAGTTTTTAAGATATTTTGTTGAACATCGATTAAAATTGTGTTGGAGAAGTACATAAACTAATTTTTCAATGTAAAAACTAAGTTAAACCTATTATATAACCAATATTTATATTTCTAGACCCTACCCAAACCCCAGAGGTATAGTTTAAACATCTCTATAAATGTCTTCAACACAATGATAACTAATGTTCTACACCCAATTTTGAACCCAAGTTACAAATGTGTTGAATTCACGATTTATCTATGCGTTATTTTTAAAATTGTGACGTTTTTTCAATAATTTTGAACATAAATACTTTCAATAACTAAGGATTGACAGGTTGGGAGAATAAAAAAAATTCAAAAAAAAAGTTTGTAAGTTTGTAACTTAAAAAAGTTTTTATTTGATCCTATCCCTATATATATATGTGTGTGTGTGAGAAAATATTTTTGTATAAGACAAAAGTGTACGATGAGTTATAAAAATAAACGCAATCGGTATTTATATTACACATTAAGAAAAAAAAATGTGCAGTTTAACTACAAGTTTATATGTCGTTTAGCTGATCTTACTTTTCAAAATGAAATACTTATTTTTTAAAACATGTAAAATTGTGGGGAAAAAATTGCCGAAAGTAATAACTTCCATAAAATAAGTATCAAAACACCCTCAAGTATATGTTTCATTTGTAAAAAAAGTTCTTACAAAAACCAATTCCCTGAAATTCCATAAAACTCTTTTCATCACAAAATTTTGTTTTCTTATACAAACACACAGACACACACACGCATACGGATCGGAAAAAAAAACTTTTTAAAATTATAATCTTACAAACTTTTTTTTTTAATCTTTTTAATTCTCCCAACGTGTTTTTCCTTAATTATGGAAAATATATATATTGAAAATTATTGAAAGAAACATCACAATTTTTAATAATAACGCATAAATAAATCATACATTCAATATTTTTAATTAACTGGGATTCAACATCATGCAGAACACTAATTATTATTGTGTTGAATATATATATATATAAAGATGCTTAAACTATATCTCTGGAATTTGGTTAGGGTGTATAAACATAAATATTGGTTATATAAGACGTTTACCTTAGTTCTTTCACTAAAAAATTAGTTTATATATATATATATATATATATATATGTATGTATGTATTTGTATGTATATATATATATACATATATACATACACACATACACACACACACATATATATATAAACTAATTTTAAATGATTGTCAACAAAATGCGTCAAAAAAATGTTGAATTCAAGTTGTTTATGTGTTGAACACATAGTTTATTTATATGGTTTTTAATAATTTAGTGATATATTTTTAATTATTTTCAACATCGATACCTTATATAACTAATAATTAACACATACGAAAAATTAGAATTTTTTTTTTTTGAAATATTTAAATATAGTTTGTAAATTTGTACGGGAGGTAAAATATATTATTTTATAAAACATGCTTAATTTAAGCATGAAAAGCATAATAATAAACAGTGGCGGACCATGGGCTGGGCTAGGGTTGTCTCCGCCCAGGTCAAAGTCCAGTAACTCCCTTAACATTTTATAGCCCAATATCATCTAGCCCAGGTAGATAAAATAAGCAGCCCAGTTATATATATATTAGTTTAGGCTCAGCCCAAATAAATTTAAATAACAAAAACTGGGCCAGAAAGAAAGATTGGGCCAAGAAACATTGCTCTGGACCGCTGCTTTTCAAATCAATTAAGAAAACAAAAGAGAGAAATACACATACACGGCCACGTGTATGAATTTAGAGTCTGGGAACAAAAAAAATAGTTTAAGCCCCCAAAGTGAAAAAGCTTGGTATCCGACGATTGTTTTTCTTGAATCGACTCCTCAACTCTCTACCTCGGCTCACTACAATGTAAATTGATGAACTTTCTCTTTTTTGAATTCTTATTGTAATTTAATATGAAATACAATGTTGAGTAATTAATTAAAATATTGACAAAAGAATCTAGATATTCTTTTAATCAGGATCATTAGAATATTGATTGTCTGGTGTTCCTTGGCTGTCCTAAAACTAGACCTCAATATTTTAAGCCGTGTGTGAGCCAGTGAGTCCCATTAAACAAAAAGCAGGACTAATATAATATTTCAAATTTTTTGGCTAGAATCCATGTGAGAAAATTAAATTTAATAATCTTAGTGGTTCAACACACAAGCTCTTAGTTGTTAGTAATTGTTGGCCGGAATATTAGTAATGAATGAAAGTGATTATAATAATATTCTATAATATTGTTTGATAAATATTTTTTAAGTTATTAAAATTTGACTTGTTGCAGGAGTCAAGATCGAAAGAGGAAAACGTTGTTATCCTATTTTTCTACAGCTACTCCAACTCCTACAGCTACTCTTACTGCCACTCCTACAGCTACTCCCAGTGCCAACCCCTAGAGATACTCCTAGTGCTCCCCTCACAGCTACTCCTAGTGCCACTCCTACGGCTACTCCTAGTGCTCCTCCTACAGCTACTCCTAGTGCTCCTCCTATTGCTCCTGCCCAGCTACTGCGACTAATACGGCTACAACTAATCCTATTGATCTTGCATCTCTTGAACGTGACCCAGGTCTTCGTTGTCCAATTTGGAAGTATCTACCTAATGTTCGTGATGACATTAGGCGTGAATACATTAGATTGGGAGCATTTCAACCTAAACTACACAAAGATCAATATCCACATACTGATTATAAAAGTCAACGTCGCCGATTTCAAGCATCTTGGTTCAACTCATGGCCTTGGCTAGAGTATTCAGTTTCTAAAGATGCAGCATTCTGTTTTCCGTGCTATTTATTTGAAAGTGATACATCTGCAAAACATACATTTACTATTGATGGATTCAGGAACTGGAAAAGAGAATGATAATGAGAGATGTCCTTTGTTGATACATATTGGAGGCTTAAATTCCCCACATAGAAAGGCAGTGAATTCTCTTGAAGGGTTGAAGAATGTTACAAGGCATATTGACAAGGTCATTAATCGTCAATCTTTGGAAGAGGTGAAGAAGAATAGACCGCGTTTGAGAGCTACTATAGAGGCTGTTCGATACTTGACTTTGCAAGCATGTGCATTACGGGGTCACGATGAATCATCAACTTCTCGTAACAGAGGTAATCTTATTGAGATGATTAAAGTTTTTGGTAGACTAAGTGTTGATATCTCAAATGTTGTTTTGGAAAATGCACCAACAAATGGCATGTATACTTATCCAAAAGTACAAAAAGATATTTTGCATATCCTGCTTCTAAAGTAAGAAATAAAATCCGTGATGAGATGGGAGATTCTAAATTCTGTATTTTAGTTGATGAAGCCATAGATGTATCACATAAAGAACAAATGGTTATTGTGCTTCGGTTTGTTGATGTTCATGGTGTTATTCGGGAGGGTTATTTTGATATTGTTAATGTGGCTGATACAATATCATCAACTCTTAAGAAAGAAATCTCTGATGTTCTCACACAGAATAACTTAAGCATTCATAATATGAGAGGTCAGGGATATGATGGTGCTAGTAATATGCGTGGTGCATTTAATGGTTTACAAGCTTTGTTTCTTAAAGATTGTCCATATGCTTATTACGTACATTGTTTTGCTCACCGTTTACAACTAGCATTGGTTGGGGCTGCTGAGAAACAAGATTCTATTTGGGAATTCTTTTCAATGTTGTCTAATGTTGTGAATATAGTTACTGGTTCTTCTAAACGCTTATTGGAGTTACAGATTGCATATGGCATAGAGGTTGACAAATCTGTGGCCAGTGGAGAACGTGAGATTGGTCGGGGACTTAATCAGATTGGGAATTTACAACGACCAGGATCAACAAGGTGGAGTTCTCACTTTTATTGTGTTTGTAGCTTGATTGATAAGTTTGGTTCAATAATTATTGTGTTGGAAAGTATTAATAATTGTAGTACCTCTTCGAACTCTATGCGTGGAGAAGCCAGAGGTTCTTTAAAGGCATTGAAATCATTTGACTTTGTATTTGTGTTACATTTGAGTACCTCTTCGAACTCTATGCGTGGAGAAGCCAGAGGTTCTTTAAAGGCATTGAAATCATTTGACTTTGTATTTGTGTTACATTTGATGCATAAGATCATGGGCATTACAGATTTGCTTTGTCGAGCCTTACAAAGTAAATCAATTGATATTTTGAATGCCATGGATTTAGTTGCAACAACAAAAGAATTGTTACAATCTTTGAGAGATGAAGGTTTTGATATTCTTTTGGATTATGTCATGTCGGTGTGTGAAAAATATGACATTGACATACCAGATATGAATGCTCGTTATATGGATGGTATTCGTTCTGTGAGACAAAGAGATAATATATCCGTTGAGCATCATTATCATTATGATGTATTTAATTCTGCAATTGATTTTCAGTTGGAAGAGCTTCATTACAGATTCAATGATGATGCTGTGCAGCTTTTGAGACTAAGTACATCTTTGGAACCGAAGAACAATTTTAGGTTGTTTGACATCGAGAATATTTGTACACTTGTTACTACCTTTTATCCTGTTGATTTTGGACAACAAGAGATGTACCATCTTAAACTCCAACTTGATCACTACAAGATTGATGTGGTTACTCATACTAAGTTTCAGGATTTGTCTACTCTTTCCGAGTTATGTGTACGACTGGTTGATACAGGAAAGTTAGAGCACTACAGTTTGATTTATAGGTTGATTTGTCTTGTGTTGACACTCCCTGTTTCTACAGCAACTACAGAAAGGGTTTTTTCAGCTATGAAATTAATGAAGACTGGTCTTCGAAATAAAATGGAGGAAGAATATTTGAGAGACTCTATGCTTATTAACATTGAGAGGGAGTATGCTGAAAACATTGATGTGGATGAGGTGATAGATGAATTTTACGCTCAAAAGAATCACCGGGTACAACTCAAATGATGTGAGTAAATCTTCTTTTGTTTTTGATGAAACTAGTATGTTATTACTTGCTTTTTACATATGTTACTATATTATTCAATAATATGGTTGAATTTTGTGGTTTTGCTTTACATGTATATGTTCGTTTAGGTTTAGAATCCTGGGTCCGCTCCTGATAATAAATGCAACCAAACAATACGTGTTGATCAAAAGAAGAAAATAATAAGTATACTGATAATCCACAAGATGCGACGTGTATTGAATTGAAACTATAGGCTAAAAGTAGCACTAGCTTTAATAGGAGTAATTTCCTTGCAGAAACGGTCCACGGTTTTCAATTTAATATGGTCCAATTGCAAATAATTTATAGTAATGTCCTATGGAATTGGTACGTATTAACACTAGTAGAACGTGTACCTACCCCGCGTATCTATATATAAAACCCAAAGGCCTGTGTTTAGATATAAACCCGGTTGGTTCAAATTCCACGTATACGTTATTACCAAAACAAACGAGAAGCCCATATAAATAAACGCGGGTTCTGTTGTTGTTTATGTGTTTGTGGAGCTTGAAGGGATGATAATGAGGGTGGTAAGTTTGGTGGTGGTGGTGCTGGTGGTTGTGGTGAAGGTGACGGCGGAGGGGAGTGGTGGAGTTGCGGAGAATGGGAGTGGAGAGAGGAAGAGGAAGAATGCGTATGCTACGATGATGTATATGGGAACTCCGAGAGATTATGAGTTTTATGTGGCAATGCGTGTGATGTTGCGTTCACTTTATGATCTTAAAGTAGATGCGGATCTTGTTGTTATTGCTTCTCTTGATGTTCCTCTCCCTTGGATTCGAGCATTGTATGTCATCTCTCTCTCTCCCTCTCCCTCTCTCTCCTTCCATATCTCTCCCTCTCCCTCTCTCTCTCTCTCTCTCACTTCCTCCCTCTCCTTCCATATCTCTCCCTCTCCCCCCCCCTCTCTCTCTTCCTCTCTCTCCCTCCCTATCTCTGTCTCTTGCTCTCTGTTTTTTGTTGCTGGTTATTATTAATCTTGTGGAAAAATATACTGTAAATTTCTTATCCATGTTTTCTTATAGTGAATTCTGTTTTTTTACCTGTTTAGAGGATTTTTTTGTTGGTAATTTCGATATATTTTGACAATTTACCTCTGAACAGCAATTTTGTGCGAACAGAAGATTTTCTTTCTTTCTTTTCGTCACAAATCTTAGATTTTTTACTTATATGCGAATAATCATCAGCATATAATTGGTACTTGTATTTCCAAAAATAGAATTTGTCGGTTATCAACTTCCTACACCTTAAACTATACAGAGTTGACTAGGTCAATATATAGTGTAGTACATAGTCTACGTAGTACATTATCTTAATACTATCTTATTATGTTGGCGGCCGTCGACATTACTGTCCCTTGGGTTTGGATTAAAGCCAACGTCTCATCTAGTTGGATGGATGAGATTGGGGCTCATTCCTGGCCGGCATCATCATTATTAGTTTATTTTATGGTTGAGACTTGAGATTATTGTATATTTAAAAATATTATTTGATAGACTTAAGTTGGTACGAAGTTGTTTGGATTATCGATTAGAATGGAAATCAAAATTTGGAATAGAAAAGATGAGAATAAGGATAGATGAAGATTAAATTGATTTGAAAATCACGAAGATTATGTAGAAAATGACATGCCTAATTCATGCGAATGAAGTGCTTATTGCATTTAATCAAATTACTCTTGTCGAACCACTACAGATCTGTAGTGAATCCCACATCATCTCCCGTAATTTATTTTATTATTTCCCGCTGATTATATATAAATTATTACCATATTAAGCTAATATATACTATTTATAACAATCTAAATATTAATAACATCCTATTTTTAAATTATAGCTAACCAATATAACCAATACCATTTGAAACACAATGTCTTACGGGTTCAACAAATTCAGGTCCAATTTAGCCAACGATTATAG
Organism: Daucus carota subsp. sativus; assembly: GCF_001625215.2. NCBI lineage: Eukaryota > Viridiplantae > Streptophyta > Magnoliopsida > Apiales > Apiaceae > Daucus > Daucus carota. The sequence goes on from NC_030388.2 coordinate 21,083,789, forward strand.
CCAATACCATTGGAGATGCTCTAACACTAGCATGCAAAATTATAATTCCGATTCGCATTTAACTGAGATCATCCGTGAAGAACCATCCGTTGGTCATGTGTGCCAATTGCACAGAATGTTTCAGATCGAAATAAGTTATGTCTAATAGCCAGCCTAATGGGAGTGAGTAAGAGTTTGTTGCAATGAGTTAGTTTGTTTCTCAACTTGCTGCCTAGACTGAAGATTGTAAGATGCAGAGAACTTCTTGTTCTTCATTAATCAATCTTCAAAAAAAAAAAAAAGATACTTTTACTGTAGTAGGTGTATGCTTATTAGTTGCATCAGTCTTAACTTGAGAAGCAGTTCAACATGTATGTTTATAAATTATATCATGAATCCGGGTCCTTGATAATTGATTGTTGCAACAAACTATCCGCGCTATTTTATAATGAAAAGACATTTTTCTTTCTGCGGTAAAAATCCATTATAGATTGTCGTTCGTAATCACTTGCCATGTACCATCTCCATTGTATTATTGCGTTGTAGGTTTCACTTGAATCAGTGGATTTTGTAAATAGAAGGAATTAGTTAGTGATCTTGCTCAATATAATAGTTGAAATCAGGAATTTTTTTTATTTTTTTTTGCCAACTAACCAAGAAATATTTGCCTGCGTACTGTGTGGTACAGTTGATATTGATTCTGACTGTTGCAACTCCTGCTGCTTAATTATCCTTTTAGACTACTATGAAATGGCGTTTGTGTGCTTGTTTTTGCATCAACCTGCAAAATTGTTAAGACAGTGGCTTTGACAACATAAGAGGCTATTACGAAATACTTAATGCAGAGTGGTGATGGTGCAGGGAACAGGAGGATGGGGCGAAGGTTGTGAGAGTTGAGAATATTAAGAATCCATACAGAAGCTATCGTAAAACTAGACGATTCAAGTTGTCCTTTAACAAGCTTCACGCATGGAGTCTTGTTCAGTATGAGAGAGTAGTCATGCTTGATTCTGACAACATTTTTATCAGAAAACCCGATGAACTCTTCCAGTGTGGCCAGTTCTGTGCTGTATTCATCAATCCCTGCATCTTTCACACTGGCCTTTTCGTACTGGAGGTACTATCTTACATACTTTTGGTTTCCGTTTGATGTATTCAACAGAATGAAAACTCTCCTAATGCATAGAGTACTCACATGACACATTGCTTAAATTATGCACATCAATATTTTGATAGACATGAACTGAAATACCAAGAGCTTCATGATTGAATTGCAGCCATCAACAGAGGTATTCAAGGACATGGTAAATAAGTTAGAATCTGGTTCAAACAGTCAGGATGGCGCAGACCAAGGATTTCTTGTAAGCTACTTCCCAGATTTACTTGATCAGCCAATGTTTCATCCACCGCAAGATGGCTCCAAGCTGGATGGAACTTACAGGCTTCCACTGGGGTACCAAATGGATGCGTCGTTTTATTGTAAGAACCTACAACTGAAATATTACCTCTGTGGTCTATCTTTACTCCAATGTCACACATAATCTGATCAATTTTAATTGATAAGTTGACCGACAACTTCATTGAAACCAAACGTGTTGCTTGTTTTGTGTTCTGCGGTTGCTAAAACATGTTTTAATATTGACACCAGATCTCAAGCTCCACTGGAGCATCCCGTGTGGAGCAAATAGCGTGATTACCTTTCCTGGCGCTCCTTGGCTGAAACCATGGTACTGGTGGTCATGGCCTGTCCTGCCGCTAGGCCTGCAGTGGCATCAACAACGACGTCAAACTATAGGGTAATCATAAGTATTAGAGAATACTAGCAAACCCTTCTATAGTGCATACAAATTTGTGCCAGATTTCAGCTACTAGTAGATAATTCATAATAGTAGAGGAGGGCAGTGAAATTCTGTGATAACATTATCCATTCACTATAAAAGATGGATAGTCTTGATCTTTTCTAATATATGCTTCATGTTTCGACAGGTATGGAGCTGACATGCCATATGCAATAGCAATCCAATCCATATTTTACCTCGGCATAATCACATTGACTCGAATGATACGTCCTGGTAGCATCTCCAAGCATTTTTACCTCCGCACAGAGAAGCGAATCATTTTATTCCAAACAGTCCTTAAACTGATAGCTACATTGTCAATTTTATTAGCCTATATAATCCCATACTTCCTAATTCCCCACACTATACACCCAATAATGGGCTGGTCTCTTTACTTGCTGGGAGTTTTTGCTCTCTCATGCGTCACTGTGAATGCTCTTTCGCTACCATTGCTACCTGTACTGACACCATGGATGGCGATCATCGGAGCCCTTTCGGTCATGGCATGTACCTTGTACCCAGATGGAGTCATCAGGGCTTCTGCCGTTTTTGGATATGCATTTTGTAGTTCACCTGTAGTGTGGTTAGCATTGATCAAAGTTATGAATTCTGTCCAAGTTTCATTCGAAAGAGAAGCCTTGCTTCCAAAATTGAGTGAATTAACACCACCTACTGGGTTCAACAAGTTATATTGAAATTTGAAGCTCACATTGTGTAGTTGAACATTTGACATATACAGGGATACCTTTTTTACTTCAGACTTGTGCATATGCTATACTACTTTTCCTGTTCTGGGCATGGTTATGTGGTTTCTGAAATCGCGGAAGCTAGTAAAATACAGTCTTCGAAAGCTATTGAATCGCAACCAACATTGTAATTTGTAAGATATCTTGGTAAAAAATTAAAATTAAAGATTTACAACTGTGGTCCTTGACAGAATTTCATTAAATACCTATTACTCCCTCCGTTCTTAAATATTAGTCGCTTTGACTTTGTGCATGTAATTTGAGATGTACAAAAAATATACTTCTACGTATTATTTTTCAAATTTTCTTTTTCTGAATAAAAGTTTAACATTTATATTTTTATTCAAAAAAAAGAAAATTAAAAAAATAACATGTAGAAATACATTTTTTATTGCACTTCAAAATACGTGCAAAAAATCAAAGCGACTAATAAAAGGAACGGAGGAACTACTGACTAACATGTCATATTGCACATCGCAAAGTGACAAATGGTAGTTGGAGTATTCATGTTGCTGGATCTAAAAATGTGCAAATACTGAAGTACAAATTACAATTATTTCAGTGTTAAAACCCTGTAATCACGTTTTTAAGGCGACTCTGTAATCACTTGGCCAAGGGTGAAAATAAAGAAAAGGTAATCACAGTGGATAGTTGACATGGGCTGGATCTGAATGAGCTGAAAAACACATTTTACTTCACAGAGAGAATAAAGGGAGAGTACAGGGTGGCTTCCAAGATGAGATTTTATGGGTCAAAATATGGAGGCCAAGCAGACCATGTTTATGATCTCTTTTCACTCATTCTTTCGTTTAAAATACTACCAACCTTTAATAAACTTTGCTAATAAAAATCTGATTATTTTGAATTCGCCGTAAAAAGACAGTAAAAAGAAAAATGTCGGAGCTCCCGGAAAATTTCACAAGAAAACCTCAACTTATGTGTATAAATGTAAGGAATGAGAAATAATGCAAGAAACTAAAACGGTAACCAATACCAAGTCATTTGTATTTCTTCCTACGTCCCCATGTCTCGATAATAAAAGATCTCGTGTTTTGTGTCTCGCATAAACAACAGTCAAATGTAATCCTGCCCGAAAAATTCAAAGACAAACACCAAAAACACAAAAACTTTACATGGCACATTAAAAGTAAATTATATAACTAAGGGTCCATGAGCACATATATTTTTTATTTAATTGAATTTTTTTTATTGATTAGAACTTTTATGTAACAGAATCTCCGGTGAATCAGGTCGAACCCAGGACCTAAAACAACAGACGAAGTTATCCAACTGTGCTCAATTTATATATTTTTTTATAATTAACCTCAAAATCAAGATTCAGGTACAATTATACAAATGTCACTTTGTAACTTTGTAACTTGGATTTCTGCACTCTAATTCTGTCATTTACATACAAATGCCACTGACATTCAACGCTTGAAATAAACTAAAAAATTCTGCCCAACAGATATAAATCATATCGATTCTTGAAAAACATGGAAGCGATAGAGTACAGCTGAGGTGATGGTATCCACACATACATGATTACATGTGCACAGAGATGATGTTTTTGTCTGTGTATACAGATATAGCTCCACTCCATTTACGAGCTTCCAACCGTTAGAAATTGTTGGCCCTAGTTTCACCAGTGGGGACCCTATTGCTTCTGCTCTGCACCCCCCTGCTACCTTTCTACACATGTATAATTTGTCTCCGTTTGATCATTTATACACATAATTACACAGGGGTGAAAAAAATGATACTCCCTCGGTCTCATCTCAGACTCATATGTCCACTGTTTGCACATAGTTTGAGATATTATAATATTTTTAAAGTAAGAATTTAAACATCAAATTGTTATTCAAAAAAGAAAATATTATGAAAATACTTTAAAATTTTGAAAAAACGTGTCAAAAAATAATATATGCAACTGAATGGGACGTGATTTATTTTTAATATTTAATTGAAGAAAATTGATTGAAATAATTTTCATAAAATTAAGGAGATCACTCATGACGGTCTGAATTAAATCAAGTTATCGTATATTCTGAAACAAATTCGAGAATTAAAACGGCAGATTAAAAATTGAATTAACCCATACTTTGGCCATCATGTTGCCTCCTAGGCAGTGCTCACTGGTCACTGCTACCCCATAATCACGCATCTAACCGTTTTATATTATTCTATTCCCATTAGAGCCCTTTTTTCTGTAAAGTTTCATTATAGTATCATAATTAGTTTATTTTACCTTTATTGTTATCGAGTAGAGTATAGAAGCTAGTATAGATTTAAGTAGTAGGGGTGATGTGCTAATCATCCAATCAAACATCACTTGATTGGCTAATTATCAATCAACTCGGATTAAATCACGGGCCATACAATAATATTGACTTTATAGTATATTTATCTCTTCATTCGGCAACAGAGTATGTATTAGATGTCGGAAGGTGTCTCACAACTCGTGACCAAAGATACATCTTGTGTTAAAATTCGAAAAGAAATTAAGAAATTGTTTTGAGATTGCATTCACATCTAACATCATTAAAGTAAGACATCTTATTAAATGTCTTCATCAATTTCATGATATCTCGAAGAAAAAAATTACTCCCTCCGTCCGATTTTAACTGCTTTTGACTTTTTTACACGTATTTTTAGATGTTAAAAAAGTCACATCTAAACATAATAAATTTTTATAAAATTTATATCAAATAAAAGTTTAGAACCTAGACTTTTATTTGATATAAGAATTGAATTATTTTATTAAGTGTAGATATTGTTTTTTTACATCTCAATATACGTGCTAGAAAGTCAAACATCAGTTAAAATGGGACAGAGGGATTACGTGTTTTTAATAAAGTAGTTGTATCGCTAGTGGGAATGAAAAGAGCAATAAGAATAAGATGTATAGGAATGGAAAGTATAAGAATAGGTATGCCGTGTAATCAAAAATGAAGTGTATAAGAATGGACGGTCTAGGATTGGGTATCCCCTAAAATGTAAAAGAAATGATTTACTCAACAATTAAAAATGAATTCTCATTCTATTTAATAAAATTAATAATTAAAATACCGGTATAAATTAGAAATTTTAATAAACGCGCTCATTAATCATCAACCACACTTGTCTTTCTTTTCTTTTTACAGAACCAAACCTGTCTTAATTTTACTATAACTCAAGTATCTTCGGCGGATTTTAATCATGACGATTTATAAAAGGTACTAACATAGATGTACATGCGCAGAAGTGATACAGATAGATCTCGAATTTAGGTAGTGTCAGCACCAAAATACAAATGCTACAATGCTAATTGGCTTCATGTGACCAAATGGTGACTTGTGAAAGTGACTAAAAAAATGACCGTTATTTTTAAACATATTCGCAACACAACTACATTATTCCCTCCCTTGCCCAAAACACTCTCTATATATAACCCCTCACACACAGACACACACTACTTCACCCCCTCCTCCCTCCCTCCTTTCGGGACATTGTTCACTTCTTCCAGAAATTCCGTCCCGATTCCTGAATTTTTTTCATTAATATATACGAATATATTGAAGTTTACATGTTTTTGAGACTTGAATACTCTGAAAAATTCAATGTCTTCCTTCAAACCTCAGTTTTTTCTCATATTTTTTGTGTTATTCTCCTTGCAGACAGCATGCAGATCAACAGAGACTTTTAACATTACCAGGCCCAAGCACAAATGGGTCGGACCTTCCGGTAATCTCACTATCCATGTCGATCTTCACGGCTCCGGTGACTTCAAGTCCGTCCAAGCTGCCGTAGACTCCATCCCCAACTACAACCAAAAGAATGTGTTGATCAAAATTGCCGCCGGCTGTTACATGTAATAATACATTTAAATTTGAACAGATTACACGTACTTCACATTTATGCATGCACTCGTGATACTTTGTAATTGCATTACCGTTTTAATTTATTAGCGGGATATACTGTGTATGTTTGGTTTGATTTGATTTTTTTGAATTGTTCGAGGAACTGTAGAGAGAAAGTTGTGGTACCAGCGTCAAAGCCATATATAACATTCCAAGGAGCAGGGAGGGATCGGACCGCAATCGAGTGGCATGACAGAGCAAGTGACCGTGGACCGGACGGCCAACAGCTCCGTACTTATCAAACAGCCTCCGTCACCGTCTTCGCCTCCTATTTTTCGGCCAAAAACATAAGCTTCAAGGTAAAAAAAAATTAAATTATACGTGTTTCATAGCTACTTCTGAGTGGGACATAATATATTTGGTCCCGTCTATAATTTATCGTGACATAACTTTTATTAATTGCATTACAGAATACTGCACCGGCACCTATGCCCGGGCTAGAAGGATGGCAGGCTGCAGCATTTCGGATATCCGGAGACAAGGCGTTCTTCTCCGGCTGCGGATTCTACGGGGCACAAGACACTCTCTGCGACGACGCTGGGCGCCACTATTTCAAGGATTGTTACATTGAAGGCTCTATTGATTTCATATTTGGCAATGGTCGTTCCATGTACAAGGTATTGTTCATATGCAATCTCTACATCCACTTTGTCATGCCTAAGGGGATAATAATTCTGAAATTTATTGTGGAAAAGCTGTCTCTGTCCACATTTTTCCCAAGAAAATGAAGTGCTCTCTTTTTGTGCAGTTCATGGGGCCAACTTTTGTAGAAAAACAAATTATTTTTGAAAGTATAGAACAAGCTTTTGGACTTTTTAGATATTCCCTTAACTGTACCTGCAATGTAACAGTAAATTTGAACACGAGTTGGGTTAGTCGGGTTAGTGGCAAAAATTCAACTCAACCCAATATAATTGGTTTATAAAAATTACTAAATTCTATGTTAGTCCGAATATATTGACTGATAATTGTGATTGCTGATTAAATTTGTGTATAGGATTGCCAACTGCATTCTATTGCAACAAGATTTGGGTCCATTGCAGCTCAAGACAGGAACTGTCCGGACGAGAAGACTGGCTTTGCCTTTGTGCATTGCAGGGTCACAGGCACAGGTCCGCTCTACGTTGGCCGCGCCATGGGGCAGTACTCGAGGATCGTCTTCTCCTACACATATTTTGCCAGCATTGTGGCTCGCGGCGGCTGGGACGACTGGGACCACGCCAGCAACAAGAACAAGTACTCTACAAACCTTACTTAATATGATACCATGTTCAATGCATTATACTCATCACTTCAGTAACATGTTTAGCATGAGATTTAGTTTTGACTTATAAGTAAAAAAACATAGCTAAAGGTACTTTTCACAACATTTGCAGGACTGCATTTTTTGGGGTGTACAAGTGCTATGGGCCAGGAGCAGCAGCAGTGAGTGGTGCATCATGGGCCAGAGAGCTGGATTACGAGACGGCCCATCCGTTTCTTGCTAAAAGTTTTGTCAATGGAAGGCATTGGATTGCACCCACAGATGCATAGATTCATTCTCCAGTACAAGCCTCGAATTTTATAATTTTTTTATTTATTTTACAAGTTACATATTTGGCACATTCATTTATAGCTACCGAACTGATCCCCCATACAGATTTGATTGTATTATATATTCATCAAGGCCAATGTAAATCATTTCATGACAAAGTGCATTGAATTTGCTTTAATTTGGATCACGGGGTATTTGGCTTCCGGCTTCTTATTTTATGAATCAAAAATAGCTTATTATATCTAAAAACAAATATTGAGAAAAAATTCAACAAAATGCACCAACTCTGCAAAGTCAACAATATGAGAAGAAAATTCTTATTTTCTGAAAGTATACATTTTGTTTTTTCCTGTGAAGTTTCCCAAAGAATTCCTGCTTTCTTGACTTTTGCATGGGATAATCCTCACTTCAATATATAAAAAAATGAACTGTACAGCAGTGAGCTACCTTTGCTATAGTGTATAACCATCAGATTCCTCAAGCATCTGATGATGTTCATATACTATTAAATAATAACAAACCCAATTTCTAGACATACAAGAAAGAACTAGGCCATATGAAGTATTACAACAGAGTAATAAATAACCAAAAATTTCTTGTCAAGCTCCTCTGCAGTTTCAAGGCTTTACACCATCTACCTTATGCGATGTCGAGCTGGAAATTGCACATTTGCGAGGAGGAGCAACACAAGATATATACATCCTAATGTCTCAAAGTTCCACTTCATGAAGATCATCCCCATAGCTTCCGCCATTTGATGATGAGGGCGTTAAGGCAGGACCATTAGGCATAAACGACGATGGAGGTATTCCCAATACCTCTCCAAGAGGTTTTATATCATCATTACTGGGAGGACTAAATGATTCCCCAATGCTGCCACCCCATGACACTGTTCTTCGGGAGTGGGAGCCATTAGTGGTGCCAGGAGTTGTTCCCTTATTTGAGATGTCATCCATACTTGCAAATCTTTGCATGTTCGCTGCTGATGACGGGGCAGACTGAACCATGTTACTTATGGATGATAAATCACCTGATGTGGTTTCTTGGTTGCCATCTGCAGCAGCCTCTAGCATCTGTCCAGATACTGGTGCAGGAACAAAAAATTTTGGGTTGGCATTGCTTTTGGGCTTGGCTGAAGGCACAGATGGCGACTGGAACATGTTTGTCTGGTTTCCACCACCCTTGTTAAAGGTGTCCACATACCTGAAAAATATGTGTTCTGATTTTCATGGAAATTTCATGGAAAATGGCAATAATTCTCCTCATTAAACCTATCGTTTCATAAGTTTAGGTGTCCCGGAAGACATTGATATTTCTACTTACAATATTATTATCAGTCCCAACAACGGGTGCATTCAAACTTGTAGACTTATAATGCTCAAGATAATACAGACCAAGAGAACTCAGTATGACACAGTTAATCTATTTTCAGGTCAAATTCGCCATAAAAAAAATATAACTCCTATAATGTATTTCTCTTCTGCAGCTCAGACAATAGCCTATAGAACAGGAAAATTTAAAAGCCTAAAATTTTCAAGATGATAAATTGATATGTACCTTGATCTAACTCCCATTCGTCCGCGCGATGAAAATTGGTTTGATGTGTGTGGAATTGGTGGGATTCCTGAACTATGTACCGGACCGGGGCTTTTTTGTTCCGGGCTTCCATTACTCCGGAACCCTTCACTTTTCAATGCACTATTTAGGTTGTAATCTGATGTTCCATTCGGAAAGGTTGCAGTAGTAGGTGGTGGTGGCAGGGCTGCTTCCTCTGCTGGCGGGTCGACGCCGTCCTCTACCCATCTCTTAAGTTTCTCATCATAATAGAACTTATTTGTCTCACCCAATTTGGCCTATTAATGCACAGTGAAATTTAGAAAAACAATGCAATAGAGAAGCCAATTAAGATTTAACCAAATCACAAAAGAAAGAAAGAAATGGAAGTAGTCAATCAATTCTTCTATAACAAAATTGATACTAGGAACCATTAGAACGTACCTGTTTGTCTTGCCGCGGCTTCAGTATTTTTGTTAATAACTGTGAACCAAAGCCAAAGCGACCAAATCGAGATGTCCCTCCAGAAACTGATGCTTTGCCTTGTGCAGATGATGCTTCTTTCGATGAGTCATTCTGGTCCTATATCAAGGTCCGACTCAAGTTAATTCAATATTTAAATGAAAGGAAACAGAAATATGTACCCCTATTCGGCAAGTAATAGTATATTTTTCCCCATTATTTTACAACAAACCCAACCTGTCTAGGAGTTCTACTGAAATCTGGCTCTGATGCACTTCTGTTGTGCATTGTCCTTCTATTGCCATCAGCAGTCCATTCACTTATAGGCTCCATAGATGCCGAAGGAATCAACGATGACATTGCCATAGTTGATTGACTTGCCGAAACCCTAGGACCTAAGGATTGATTATAACGTTCATTGCCTTGCACACTACCAGCTGTGGTCAATGGTGCAGGAGGTGGTAGACTCCCAACAACACGATGAGCCGTGCTATCAAACAAATTAAGCAGTTTGCCTACTAATTTTGCAGGAGCCAAGTTTGTTGAGAAACCACCCTGCAAAGAGAAAGTCAGGTACTGGGACACATAAAAGTAAACTACGCAGGGAAAACTCGACAAGCAAAAAAAAAAAGGTTACCTGTTGGTGAGTTTTTATCCTTTCTTCGAGAGATGATGCTAACTGTCTCCATGTCTCTACTTCGGGTGCTCGACCAGTTTTCAGAGATTTCGATACTGCTTGACAGTACCTGAATTGATACATCAATGAGCTTGACACAGGCAAACTTTTAAGAATACATAAAATTTAAGATGTCAAGCGCATACTTATACGAATCTGATACTCTTCCCACTTCAGCCAACATGTGTGCATATACAAGCTTATATGGTTGAAATGGCAGCAGTAAAAACTGGGAGTTCCCAAGCAATTTTGAGTATTCATAAATCTCCGTCCGCTGACCATGCACATAAAATTAGCATTAGTAAGATGTCTTAGAACGATCAATACTGCATATATATATCAGCAAATCCTTTTCATCCCTTCTGACAAAGAGAAGAAACTGTGAGGCGTTTATTTTTTGTTAACATGGTACCTGAATAGCTTCTGGACTAGCATACGTTCTTGGGAATTTGAAATGATCTGCACCAACAAGACAAAGTCTTGCACTGTCTGAATATGGCTCAAAGTTTGCTTCTGCAACTAAGTAGCATATATGGGCAGCAACTATCTAAACCGTAACATTCAGGGAAGTCAATGTCAGGACGATAAACATTTAGGAATATAAAGATCATATCAAAAAGACTACGCTGCCACACATACTTCACTTCTTTCTTTCCACAAGCAATCTCCAAGATGAATAAGGACAAGTTCGTCATCTTTAGTTCTATTTGCAGTTATCACAGCCAAATTCTCTTCCCAGTCATCAAGCATTCCATTAGCACCAAGCTGAAGTTGATAACAAAACATGTTGACTAAGAAGTAGAAGTCAAAGGACAAGGGGTGTACTAGATCCGAGTACAATTTTGTTTGGTTTCTTTTTCACTGAATTATAACTGGTGCAATTTTTAAGTCTATAAACTGAAGGCACAAGAATCACTTGCAAGTGATTAGTAAAGCAAAATTCTAAGATTGGATTCAAGAGAATACCTGAGCTGGCAATGGAGATACATTTGTAGCATTGGAGATATTGCCATCAGTTGTACTGTTTACAGAAAATACCTCTGCTGGTTGGCCAGCAATGAGTAGGCATAATGTACGTAAAGGTGAACCTGGTATTAGCTGGTGGAGTGCCATTTGCTTCACAGTATCAACATAGAACTGCATGCGGATACCCACCACCGCCACAAAGTGATAAAAAACAATATGAGAGATGAGTTTTTATATTTTCTCAGTGAAGCAGCCATTGCAGGTAACATCAACAATAATTCTAAATTACTAATACTAATAACCTGATCGCCAAGTTGTGCAGCAAGCACAAGTGCAGGCCCCCACAACTGTCCTTTTTGTGCACAAAACAAAGCATCTTTCTTTCTACCAGAAACTAGAAGAGTTTGGACCTCTGCGGCTGTTGCCTGAACACAATGTAAGTGGCAAACTAGTAATCAGCAGAGGAATAATCACACCATTTGATAACGTAAAAGTTTTCTGATGATGTATACCCGCATCTGTCCTTCAGAAGGCAAGTTCTGCAAGCAGTGTGCAATAGCACCGTAATTGCTGCTGTCTGAACCATTTCCTTTTGCAGCCGCAAAGAGTCTAGCAACTGCTGATTCTGGAGCATCGGTTCCCTATTTATGTCACATGGAGATTAAACTTTATCACATAAGACATGAAACGACATAGATTACATCATCAAAGTAACATTCTGATATAGATATTAGAACGACACACGACCATCCTACGGCATGTAATACTACTGTATACAGGTAATAAAGAATAACCCTTTTCCCATCTATTTTGAAGTATTTATGTATAATACTCCTGTGAACTCCTTCACATTCATACTACAATTATAAGGCATCTCCTTCGTATTTCCTTTTGTTGTCAGTGCTACACAGATGATGCACTTGAGCACCTGGAGGCATTACCTTTAAAGTAATTTGTATTGCACTTGACTTGTGTGCATAGATTAAAGAACTTAAACAATTTATGGAACCTCAAGTGTTCGGCATCTATTAAAATTATATTTTCAAAAACGATATTGACCACAGAAGATACAGTATCAAGTCCCATCAAGACCGTAGAACATTATGCTACAAGACAGATTTTAGTATTTATTTTTAGTCCCTTTTAAGAGTATCTTTTATAAACAACTCCCACAGAAGTGAAAAAATGGGCAGAGAAAATATAGTTCCTAAAAGATTGGACAGAAAATGTAGTTCTGTTTCCCAAAAATAAATACCTTGAGTTGTCACTTCAACGATGACATCAGATATTGTTAAAAGCGTAATCTCTAAGCAATTAGTGTCACGTAAATGTTTGACAAAGTCCATGGAAGTGCTAAAATGAATTGCACCTTTGGTAACCATTAAAATAAAATGACCACTCTCCTACTCATTTTGTATCAGGAAAAATAATGGTTTCTATATTGTGGAGACGATACTATGGAATCTGGAAATTAGTGAGCACTGAGCAGTATAAATTTAGGTAGCAACTCTAATGAGTCATGACGCATCATATTCAGTCTCACTGAGCAGTGTTGTTAACGTTATCCAAATTAACAATATAAAAAAAAAAAAATTACACCACAAGAACCTCATATTTAAACTACATAGTAATCATATATGTATACAAAATACAATATAATTTTCAAATCCAATATCGATAAATAGGTAAGATTAGCCCTAACACTCCTGCTCAAATTGGAAGTCTGATAGCAATATAGACCACATATTACAAACAATTTTTAATTTAAAAAGACCTCCAACAAAACAGAAAAATAAACATAAAATAGGACAACTTGATTTCCAATACTTCCCCTCTGATCACATCCAACACTAATCTCCACACTTCCGATACATAACTTTGTTATCTATTTTCCAGAAATATAACCATCATAGTAACACATCATGACCAGGAAACAATAAGAAAGTTGTGAATCATGACTTGAATAGGCGCCTAAAGCTTCGGGAGTAACTCAAGTTTTAGTATTTGATACTTGAGATGCGGTGAGTCATGCCGAAAATACCATTAATGTACACGAGATGACAAGTTACTAACCTTCAACACCGTGTCCGTGCCAAAAGCAGAACGAAGCTTCCCATAGTGCATAAGAGCTATTTTTAGTAATGAGAGAAGTAACCGCAAAACTTCTCCTTTCCTATAATCAATATCAGGAGATTGGCAGTTTGCAATTCTTTCATCAGTCCATCTATACAACTCTTTAGCACTAACATTCCCACCGGTCAGCGGGCCAGGAATCGACTGTCTGCAGAGACTATTAAAGTAATCACAGACACCTGGTCTGGTGTTTGAAGAGTCAGGCCTTTCACTAACAACTTCCATCAAGTTGAGAACAGATATCGATCCTCCTGAAGGAACCTTCATACATGATAAACAATTACTTAGTATTAATTGTGACCCTGATAATTAAGATATAGAAGTTTAAAGCAAAAACTAACCTGTCCTCCATAGGATGAATTTCCGAGTGTATTGTTGTTATCTTTCAGGATAATAAGTTTGCCTCCAAAGCCAAAAGAAACTAGAGCATGTGCGGGACGTCCATCTGACGATCTCCCCACAGCCGGAGCATAACTCTGATACTGTTGCTGAGTATAGCTTGCCACATTCTGATTACCATAGTAATTACTTGAGGTATTCATACGTTCATCTTTCATAGTTTGTGGCTGATTATATTGCTGAGTATAGTTTTCATCAGTAACAAAGCTTTGGTTCCTTAATGTATTTGAAAACTCATTATGACTCTGACTTGCTCTCTCACCATATGGGACTGTTCCTTCATACTGATACGAACTTTGCTGACTAATATGGTTGCTTACAGAAGTCTTTTGGTCATACTGATTCTCTAACTGTTGGTATCCTCTGTAACTTGAAGTAGCAGAATTCGGTTGCCACATGTTCAAATCCTGCTGGTTGAAATTAGTGGAAGACCCAGGCCAGTTATACTCTTGACCTTGGTTACTATATCCTCCGGATCCATAATGACCAGCTTGCCCATATACGCCCAGATTCTCATTAATTCCCTGGGAAGTAACAGTTGAAGCATAACCATTTTGATTCAAAAGGTTTTCAGACTGAGTAGCCGACTGAGTAGATGATATGTACGTGTCCAAGGAGCACCATTCTTGAGTAACAGTGTCATAATACCAACCAGGATACTGGGGATCAAAATACATATGGGAAGGATACCCATTACTGGTTGATGGGACCTGATCCCAATTTGATACACTCTCAGCACTGCTGACTGTTTGAGCTACCTGATTCCAATTAGACGCCATTTCGGTGGCATCTCCCACATGGGAAGTCTGATTCCAGTTAGTAACACTCTCAATCGTACCGCTTTGAGATACTGTCCCCACACTAGACTGAGACGTTTGTTGCAGATAAGCAACCTCTGATGTTTCACTAGGAACTGTAGTGTCAAAGCTCCCTTCAACCCTTGTGTTTGCATCATAACCGTCAACTTGATACCATTGACCTGTATTCTGGTCATACTTCCACCCTGGATATAGACTTTCCCAATACTCGGTACTATTCATATCCTGTCCATCAGCACTATATACAGGTTCGGCGGAGTTGACTTGGTCATCTTGATATTGAGAGTAATTAAGATTATCATCCGTATATGCAGATTTATGTTCTTCATTACCATATATAACATTCGCTTCACTATTAAAAATCTCCCCGGTTTTCACACCTCCAAATTCACCAAAGATATCTGAATATGGCTCTAAACCAGTACCACCATTCTGCAGCGCATCTGAATTAAAATCACTCCACTGCACCTCTTTGATACCCGAACTTCCCTTTCCACCGGGATTACTTGTTGAATCCAATGTCATTACTGTCCCTTTGGTGCCACTACCAGAATCATCAAAATCCAAACTACTTTTCACCAGGCCTTTATCCGATTCAAACACATTATCCGATCCATCCAAAAGTGTTGATACCGGCACACTTCTCTTCTCTTCTTTAAACTCCCCAATGGACACCACCGGAGAAATCACTGGCACATTACTCTTCTCTTCTTTAAACTCCCTAACAGACACCACCGGAGAAATTACTGGCACACTACTTTTCTCTTCTTTAAACTCCCCAGCTGACACCACCGGAGAAATCACTGGCGCACCACTCTTCACTTCTTTAAACTCCCCAACAGACACCCCAGGAGAAATCAATGACGCGGCTTTCACAAACCGATCAAACCCCCCACTCCCATTTAAACCACCTAAATCATCTCCTATACTCCCATCAAAATCCCCACTCCCATTTTCACCGCCTAAATCATCTCCTATCCTCAAATTACCATCACCTACTCTCGAAACTGACGATGACGATGCAACATTAACATCAAAATCATCATCATCATCCACTAATTTATCAAAGAAATCCTCATCAGTATCCTCCACCACAAATGGAGGATTGCTAGCCATCACAACAAACCCTAACACCAACAATCAATCACAATCCAACCACCCCAATTCCCTCAAAACCAAAACTCCACAACCTCGAAATCGAATACGAACCCCCAAAACCACCCCAACTCCCCAAAGATCAAAACTTTCACCACCCACTTCCCAAAACTCCCCCAAAATAAAACCTTTACAATCAAAACCGTTAAAATTCAATCCAAACTCTCATTAAACGCCCCAATTTCCCTAAAAATCGAATCTTTCCAATCAAAACCGCCAAAATTTAATTAAAAACTCAAGATCCAATCACAAAAACACGAATTCTTGAATAAAATCAGAAATCGACAAGATCTAGGGTTTATAAAACGATGAATTACACAACATAGATTAATAAAAATGTTACCTTTATTGCACGAAATGAACAAGGATCAAGAGTGTAATAAGGAAGGTAATTAGAGAATCTATAGACACAAGATTTGTATGTATATATGAGTATTTCTATAAATAAAGATGTGTAGAGAGAGAGTATATGAGCAGAGACAAGCCCTCGATTTCGCGCAATACAGTGTTCTCAAATAATATACCACAAGCTTTCTTTTTATTATTTTAATATATTTTGTACATTATATTTATTTTATATTTTTATTTGTATATTTGATATTTATATTTTGTCTTTCTGTGGCTAATTGGCTGTTTATTTAAAGAGTGTAATTTACATGTGTGACTAGGGGTGAGCGGATGCGGTTTCGGGGCGGTTTTTGGATAAAAACGCAACCGGAACCGCATGCCCTCGGTTTTAAAAATTAAAAACCACAACCGCAACCCCGTTTCGGTTTCGGTTTCAAAGCCTCGGATTCGGTTTCTATCGTTTCGGTTTCGGTTAAAAAACCGCATGAAAAAAAAGAAAGAATTATTATACATGAATAACTAAAATTTAATTAAAAATTATATATCCATTCAAAATTTAAACAAACAGAAAGTGTAAAATTCTAAACCATAAGTCTGCATATAGATAAATATCAAGTCATCCACAATACAAGTAGTTGTAGTTTACTTCATTTTGTTTTTGATGCATGCTGTTGCCTAATCAGACTAAGCATCGGAAAGAAAAACAAAACACATCCAGCTTAGAGTTTAATCAAAACATAAAACATTCAGAAAAAAATATAATATACATATGTTATAATATATAACATACATATATAATATTTATTTAAAAATCAGATCGGTTCGGGTTTTTTCGGATCGGTTCCTAGTTATAACCGGAACCGCATATTCGGTTTCGGGTTCGGTTTTTAGATTTTCGGTTTCGGGTTCGGTTCGGTTTTATATGGTTCGGTTGTTAGCGGTTTTCAACGGTTTCGGTTTCGGTTTCGGTTTCGGATTCATTCGGTTTTTTGCTCACCCCTATGTGTGACCATAATTTTACTCAATTCACTACGTAGGTAGTTTAGTACTATGAAAAGTCTGTGTGGCCACCACAGTTATGAAAATATTAACACCTAGCGAAAGTTTTTCCAATTTCGTCGACATGAGCAAGTCCAATAACGTCCTGTTAGATGCCTTATATAAGATAAAATATAATATTTTAATAATTATAAATGTGTCTTATAATTAAAATAGTATTATATTTGAATTATAATTAGAGGGAAGGGAAAAGACGAGAGAAAAGATGTGTAAAAAGTAAGAGAAAAAAAAATTTTATTGATAAAACTGAAATAGAACATGCAACTAAAAAATAGTCACTAAGTGTATGTACTAGTGTTTTAAGACATCAATAGGACATGGTTGGAGGTGGAGCACTCTTTTACATAAAATGTCTTGAATTCTAATTAAGGACACTAGTTTAAGACTCTTGGGCTTATTCTTAGATCAAATCGAAGAATTGGTTCTATTTGATTATATTTTTGCCGATGGTAGGGTTGAAAATCGTTTCTGATTTTAAACTAAAAAATACCAGAAATTTATTCAAAATCAAAAGTTAGTTTAAGATATTTTCTTCAATTACTTAATTTTTTTTATTCTTTTATATAAGTTATTCACAAGTCATAAATTACTCATAAATAACTTTTATTCTATTATTATATTTTTAATAACTTATAAGTCATTAATAAATTAAAATTATCCAAACAGACATTTTAAACTCTCAGCTTATCATATTAAATCATTTTAAATCATAAGTCATTATTTTAAATTCAGTCAAATGGACTCTAAATCAAGTATCGTTTGCAACTATGTTTTAATACTGTCAAATGTGGGTAAAAATTTTATACGATCAATCCAGTTTATACATTACATATAACGCTTATTTTTGTGTTCATTGAAAAAAAAATTTATTTTTGTGATTTGTACCACATATTTAAAATGAATGAATTTTAGACACTTTGATCCGAACGAAATGGATTAGGATAATTTATTCCATTTTGCTAGCATGACCGGACATAATTTTCATTCATTTTCAATCCTAAATGACCATTCAGTTCGCCAAAAATCATTTAATCCAGGAGAAAATATTTATAATTTTTTTCTTCATCAATCATTCCATTCTACAAAATTTAAACTAGAAATTTGACCCACACGTTTTAGAGGGAATGCTCCATTCCATTTTCACTATAATCTAGACAATTTTAATCATAATAAATTTAGACTCGTTCATGCTTACTCACTATTATCTCATTCAATTCTCCTTTTATTTTAGAATTCTTCGTAATTTTTCATTTCGTTATCTAATCATTTAATTTCATCCAACCAAAGAAAACTCAAAAGAAGAAAATAACATCTTAGGTCACAAAAAGAAGAAAATTGATCATATAGATTACATCATTAAACATTTGAGAACTAGTTCAATTTCATTTTCGACTTTCTTGAATAAGAATGATAAAGAGTTAGGGATGGTATAAAAATTCAATCTGAATGGATATCCGACCATTTCAATCCGAATGGATTTTACCAAACTCGATATCTTGGATTTGGATTTGATTTTTATACTCGGACGAACTTGAGTTCGGATATTAGGTATTACTTATCGAAATCCGACCCGAAATCCAAATCCAATCCGAACCCGATCCAAATCTGAAACCCGAAAAAAAATCCAAATAACATATGTTATATATTATATATTATATATTATTTATAATTTTTTGGGCCATGAATATATTATTATTATACCTGTATTTTCAATTTTCAGTTATTATTTAATGTTATACTAGGTCAAGAGTCACGTGCACGTTCACAGGTCTCAACTCTCAGTCTCTCGTAGAGTCACAAGATCCCTAATTCTAAAATCTCACATTCATATCTCATATCTTTGACGCCTACACACACACATAAGTATATATACTTAATATTGTTTGTAATACATATAGATAAGTGTGAATGTGTATATTCCTGAGTGATGGTTTAATTTTTTATTTATTTAATGAATTACTCTCAAGTTTCAGACTCCGTATAATGAAGATTGTTATTTAGAAATTAAATATGATTTAAGATTTTATTAATGTGTAATACTTTATTATTAACGTAGTTAAATATTAATTAAATGAAATTCATGTGCGAGAAAATCAAAGATAAAATTATTATAGTACTACTTATTTTTTGGAATTCGGGTTGTGGATAAACCCGAACTCAATCCGAAACCCGTGAATTTGGATTTGGATTTGATATGTGAAACCCGTTTGGATTTGGATCTTAGATATCTGAACTGATCTGACCCGTTGTCATCAACTATTGCTCATTATTAGCTCCGTTAATTACTCAAGTTGCACATCACATAAAATAAGCAAGGAGAATGGACATTTAATTACCTTTTTCAGTGAACTCAAAGATGCTAAACAGATGCAACTCATCATAGTAAAACGATCGTTGGAGGCCAAATACAGAAGTGAAAGAAGGCATTGAAGATGTGTCCATTATATATCGAATAAATCAGATTGTATAGAAGAATACCAATGATTTTCAACTTGTTACTTATATATTTGTTGTAATTTATGTTTAAGTGTTCTCACATGTGTTCCATAATTATGAGGGCTTCTCTGTATATAATATTTGTGTTATTGGATGTCCTTAATTTGTGTATATTACTTATTTACAGAGTCTTTCTGATACATTTGATTGCTCCCACCAAGCTTTCTAATTGAAATTGTGATGCATCGAGCACTGATTAAGCCTCCTAGAAGGATAGTCAAGTAAAAATGTAGTTGATTTTTTTCTTATACCTTCGAATTTGTTTTTAAAGTTAAATACTCACAGTAGCCAAATTTTTAGAAGTCATAGTCAAGATTCTTTCTGAAAGTGAAACAATATGTTTAGTGGCCTTATATCCGATTTTTGGGATTCTAGTTAGCTGATGAGGTCATTCTCGTTGCTTAGTTATTTTTCTAGTCATAGATCTCTACCTGCTATATGTTAATTAAATTGTAGCAAGTCTTTTGATATCATCATCAGGGACCATAGTATTGTGCACTAGTGTCTTTAAGGCCTTTGCAAGCACATAATCGATATTCGCCATAAAAAGTTGGCAGCATCGTGATTGGAATTAACAAAAATGTTATGGATGGATATGAACAGAATATATCCTCTATGCTGATTAATGATAGAATTATACTAATATCCCACTTGTCAAATAAACAAACTATAAAGCATAATTCAACTATACTCTTTCCATTTCAAATTATATTCAAACATTTTTTCTGTCTTATTAGACAAGCTATAGTGAATCAAGATTATAATGTATTAGCTAATCTGTAGGTTTGCTTATAGCCTCATTCGATTCACTTCCTGGTTTCTCATTTGGGAGATAATATTGTAATGTTTTTTCCATTCTCTAAAGATGGTGCTCATGCTGCCCTCCGCACAAGCTTATGTGATTCTAATTTTAGTAGTTTACTAACATATATACATGTTAGAGCAAGTCACATGTGCTGACTAGTCACCTATGCAATTCCAAATAATCTTTTTTTGTGTAAATTCATTAACAATTGCTCAGAAGTACATAACTATTGTACTATAAACAGCTTTGATCAATAATTATGAAATCTTTTATAGTATAAACTGTATTGAAGAAACAATTTATTTACAGTGATCCTTAGAATGTTATTACACATGTATATGTAGAAGGTATATTGATGATTCAAGTATACTTACATTATAAACAATATTGTTTATTGATATTAAAAAATGAAAAATGGATAGCTTTAGCCAGTAGTTGAAGCCAACCCAACCTGCAACCATGGAGAAGACACCGGATCTAATTCCATTTCTTTATTCACATTGCTCAATTTAGCCACCTTTTTCTCCCTACCTTTTTCTCCGAGACTATAATCATGCAATGACAGACTCATAGCAGTTTCCAAGTTAGTGGTTTGACAAATTTGTTTTTCATCATTGTCTTCAATATTTATATTGATTTTTGCAGAATTTCTTTTTGAACTTTCGAGGGTGGGAGGAAGATTCAGATCAAGCATTGTGGAACCCATGACTCCCACATTTTGAAAACTTTGAGCACTATAGTTTTGAAAATGGTCATGAAAACTTGGCATGTATGCGCCATCGCTTTGGAGCCAATGACACCTCTTATGCCCTCCCAAAGCTTGTCCAGACGAGAATGTTCGGTGACATATTGAGCATTCATGCATCTTGGACTTTCCTGAATTTGCATGAGACATAACGTGATTATTAGAATTGTTAGTAGTAATATTGAGTTCCAAGGGTGTTGAGAATTCATCATGGCTGGAGGAATCTTCATTAGCAATGTCAGTATCAGCTGAGGTCAGATGATCAAATCTTGCAGCATAACATCCTTTAACTTTCTTATGACTGGCTCTATGCCCTCCCAATGCTTGGTGGGAGTTAAAAACTTTTTTACAAGCTTTACATTGAAATAACCCTTTTGCCACCTCTTTAGACTTGTTGTAATAATCATCTTCGTTACAAGAATTAGAATTGTTCGACAATGTGACAAGGAAATTAGCGAGATCTTCTTCTTCTCTCGAAATCCGAAATTCATCAAAACTCTGAAATTCCTTGGCTCTCAAATATTCCAAAATATAACCCCTGTTAGCTCCTCCACCCTCGCCCTCCAAAGACGAAAAAATCGACAGTTTTTCATCATCGAAACTTGACTTCCCATAATAATCTCCACGTGGCGATGATCGAAAACTCACAAATCGATTGGACGTCCTTCGAAGGAAATACGAATGCTTGTCACCTTGGGATTCGTGCCCGAAATCGGCCTTAGAAGTAGCTGGCTGTTGTTCTCCATGAATTCGATCAATAACCTCAGCAATATTATGCGCTCTCATATGTCCCCCGAGAGCTCCACCACAACTAAATCCCCTGTTACATATCTTACAATAGTGTAATATCGAACTAGTACTTTCCTTATGATTACTCTCTTCCACCACCATTGCCATAATAAAACACAAAATGTGCAAATACTAAATCGTAAAGAAACAAGCATGCATGAGAAATAATACACCAGATCATTAAACAAAAAGGTGTGCAGTGAATTTATAATAGTAAGGATGTTAATGGATGGTATGATATTGCATGTACAAGACAAGTCCTGATTTTTAGTACAGTTAGTTGGCTATGGATACAAGGAGTGAGAGTAAGAGTACGACAAGTGTAAGATAAACTAGAAATTTTTGATGGTTGGGAGAATATTTCTAATAATTAGTGAGATGTGTGGGCAGGACAAATTATAGAACAGACAATTGTAAGGAAAATCCATTTTGTTCGTGTTAAATTTGAGCGATGAATATGATAAATAGATAAATATAGTATGTCATAAGATAATGATGGAACATAATTATTTGACCATGGAGTGGTCTTTACTAATTCAATCTATTCATCTTGTCTTTGTTATTATAACGTAAACATTAGTTTCTTCTAATAATATCATTTCAACTGACTGGACATTGATAACTGGCAAGAACTCTTCTCCCGAAAAATATTAAGTTAGATTTTGTATTGTAATTAGGACGAACACAAACAGATATGTCTATCACTGTATCCAACATGTTGATAACTACGGTGTCGCTCCTCCTCCCATCTTGAGGGTGCATTCGATTAGGATTTCTGAACATTGGTCCAATAATAACTTCATGTGATAATGTCAATTGTGATGTTAGTGCTTTCCGAGATGTTGGTGCAATTCAAATCGCTTGGAATATCTTTGATTTCATTTTTAGCTTTAAGAATTTTTAAATTCTATGTGTTAAACAATTAGGAAACAAAACAACTAATTATTTTTAGTTTGTTATTTATTTTCCAACTTGGTTGCATTGACAGTTACGGGTTTGTCCCGACTATATTTTATTCCGATTAATGAAAGTTCTTTTCTGTTCCGGCAAAAAATACTTATTTTTGTTTTTTATGTTTTGAAGATACATTTGTGTTAAAGTAATAAGTTTTTTTAATGAATATATATTTTTAAATAATGAATAGGTGGGTTGAATTAATAATTTTTTATTGGATATTTTTTTTTTTAAAAAACGAATAATTAAGATCGCGAAAGAGATATTTATAAATAAATAGGATCGAAAGATGTGATTTAGTAGAATGTTTAAATATGTTAGTGATAATCAGAAAGAACCCAAACAAAAAATGTTATAAAATAAAAATGTTTGTAGATATATTCAAATATCGATCCATTAATTTTTTTAATATTTTTATTGTAATAATATTATAGATGATCGATTATGCTTTATTCTCTCATTATTATCATTTTCTCTTCTTTTTTTTTTTTTTTGAAATTCTCATTATTATCATTCTTAAATTAATTTATTTCAACTTATTTTATATGAGAGTAATTATTAGAGAATAAGGATCCAAATTTTACAAAACTTACGACTGATAGCCAAAATAACAAAATTGAGATAAATGACCTCCAATATCATTCAATAACGTAGATGAAATAGCGTTCATAATTTTCAAGATCATATTTTTGAATACTGCTACTTTAGACATTAAAATTTGAAATTATGATAGTAAGGACAACACCAAATTATTATTAGGACAATGCTAGGTACCCTAAATTATTTTTCCAATAATATTCTCAAATAGGTGATTTGTAATTTGAGATTAATATATTAGTGAGATTGATGTAATTGCAGGATCCATAATTATGTAATAACTCAATATTTAAAGCTACACGTGAAATTTGGAAAATTTTTGAGAAAATATTTCGAAATGTCAGATTTTCTTTTTTATCATGATCGATCGATATTTCACTCTCTCGTGGACAGCACTCTTCATTAAATTCGATACGAACATATGCAGTCAATTTTTATACTCCTACATTTATGAGAATGCAATCAAGTTTCCATGAACCCAATGTGCAAACTTTTATTGTGGTTTAGAAATATTCTAAAATTTTCAAAATTTGTTCTAATCTCTTTTCTCAAATTTTAATTAATAATATTTAATTAATTTCGCTCATATTGATGATAATAATAAGACTATCTGTACGTAGATAAATCAACTAACAAAACTATTTATTTGTTACATTATTTGTACAAAAAATTGAGACATGATTCAGGATATTAATACAATAATTATAAAAACACAGTTCATAAAATATCATTATAAACAAATCCCATATATTAAGGATCACATGCATTTAGATGATTTAATCATATTACTAAAATCATACTCTGTTTATACTCTGTTGTTTCTGTAAGTTCTTTATGTTATTTTTTGACAAGCATTTTGAGTTTTTTTGCAATATTTTTTAAGTATTTTTGCTTAATAAAAATTTAAACTTGAACCGAAGGAGTAATATTTTTTTTCTAAAATATATAATTAAAACAAAACAGATATTAAATGGCTATTTTTCTATCAGACATTAAAGTATTACTATTATTATCTAAACGTCCGAATATATCTTTTTATGTGTTTCGAAAATATATTTTTATGTTTTTCGGTTAGATAAAATTTTTTTTTAATGAATGAAATCCCCCGCTTGTTTTATCTCGAGATACAACTAAAATGTAGACCCTCGCTAAAAAAATAAAAATGAAGCAGGGTAACCGGATAAAGTCACAACGAGAGATGCAAAATAACAACAAAAGTGTACAGATCTTCACTTCATGTTTTTATATAGTACATCAAACACATGCTGACACAATATAAACGCGTTGTCTATTATTCCATTCCTTCAAAGATTGATTCCTTATTCACACGAACAAACCACTTGCTCAACCTAATTATCCCAATCACATTACTACTTGTTACATGTAATCACAACTAGTATTATTATCATCTTCCTAGTCAAAACACCATTTGAGATTCCAGGAAAAGATTCAATCTTTAGGCCTAATATGATTATACAAGTGGAAAGATTTGATTTTGAGGGTGTTTTTAGATATGGGTGTTGGACAAGATTGCAGAAATCATAACCTGGCTTTGCTAAATCATACAAAGCACAGAAAAAAGCAGCTGCTTTGGCCTATTAGGTGGACATTGGTTTGTGGGGTGTTGTTGTTTGTTGTTGGTTTGGTTTCATTGTGCATTGGTCATGTGGTTTCTGATCAGGAGTGGTACTCTCATCGATTTATTAAGCGTAGTTGGTACTACAAAATGGTACTTAATTTTAACTTATTTTGTATGATATTGTGTTTTTTGAGCTGATTTGTGCTGTTAAGAGAAATGGGGTGTATCCGGTTTTTAAAGTTTGTGTCATTTTCTATCTAATTGCAATTAAAGTGACATTGCATTGGCGCGGTTATATTTTTTGGCTGTTTCTGTGAGCTGAATTAGTAGTGTTATGTTTCTGGTAAAGAAAAGAATACGCACTTGGTGTGCTTTATTGTGACAATGTGGCTCACGGGTATAAGGATTTTTGTTCTTTTTGATTACTAGCAATCATATATGTTTTTCTGTGTCTTGATTGGAGGAAATGGGGAAAATTGTTCTGAAAGAATGATAGGAGGACAAATACTAGATTACAGCTCAAATGCTAAATCTTTATTGCAGTCAACAAGTTTGTTGTCAACAACTTTGGTTTCTGGATAATTGACTCGCATTAACATCTGTCTAGATATTTAGACCATATGTATCAAGCAGTGGAAACTTCAATGCGTTTCTTTTCTTAATATTTTTTCTCAAGGCAGTGAAAAATGCAGTCCCTCGTCAAATAATTTATCTATTCTCACAAGTTATTATTGGTGGTGGTGCTTTAGGATAGAGCTCATGCACCGGTGGATATCTGGAAATCTGAGTTTTCCAAGTTCTACTACGGATGCAGTGAAAGAGGCCCTCGCTTTACTCGTAAGTTGTCCTCTGCTCACTTTGCCGCTGAGGCATCTTTTAATTTCAGGATTTAGTCTTCAGTCTTCACCTATTCTTAAGTAACGATACTGTAGTGATTGACAGCTAGTTCTGGTGAATTTGTGCTTGGACAGAGTAAAAAGCTTAATCTCATGTATCAGCTCTATTTTCTGTTCTTTTCTACTAATTTAACTTGTGTACTTCTTTTGTTTATTTTCTCAATACCGTTTTGCCTGTAACACTCAGACTAGTAGATACTAAATGCACATTTAATATGTACTCTCCCCATTTATTTCATTAAAATATAAAAAAATTATACTGTCTCTATTGGTAAAATTTTAGCTGCTGTACGTGAGAGATCATCAAACGGATATTTGCTTATTGCGGCAAGTGGAGGGCTGAACCAGCAACGAACTGGTGTAAGTATAATCTATTTGCTACTTACTACACATACAGTTCAGTATCTGCTTTAAGCTATGTTTTGGCGTCAGCTTTACTTATTTCTGTCTACATACAGATAAGATAGAATAAATTTTCCTATAACATTCTAATTTGCCGTTGCTTTGTGCACTCAGATTACTGATGCGGTGGTGGTTTCATGGATTCTAAATGCTACTCTGGTTGTGCCTGAGCTGGATCATAATTCATTCTGGAAGGATGACAGGTGAATTAATATCCCAGTACAAAATGAGCCAATCATTAATAATCATGTACAATTCTAAATGTACAAAATTGGTATATGAGTATGTGATCTTAGCTGGTTACGTATCATTATCACCCACCAACCTCTCTATCAACTCAAGTTTATGAAAATGAACATATATTAGCTTTTTTTAAGCACAGATTCAAATATATTAATATATACTTGATTTATTGTTGAACTCAGTTGTCACTATCTTGCTCAAATTATTGATATTATATAATATGCAGCGACTTTGTCGACATTTTTGACGTGGATTGGTTCATATCTTCTCTTTCAAAGGATGTCACTGTTGTCAAAAGGGTCCCAGATAAAGTTATGAGATCTATGCTAAAACCACCATATACTATGCGGGTGCCAAGGAAATCAGAGCCTAATTATTATTTAGATGAAGTTCTACCTATACTATTGAGAAGACGTGTAAGAAAGCCAGAAAATGTTATTGCATCTTGTGTTTTCTTATATACACATGTTTGTTGAATACACGCCCACTTTTTAATAGTTCTAAAGATCAGGAGCCCGTTTGGCTAACACTTAGGCTAGGGAATTAAAGTGATTTTCGACTTCAAGTTAAAAATATGTACATCTGTGTAATAAGTCAGAATGTAAGTTAAAAGTTGGTAGAAGACACTTTTTTGAATAATCTATCTTATTGTGGTGATTATTTATATGATAAAAGTTAATATTATCATATAAATGGACAATCTATTAAAAAAAAATTATTTTACATATGTAATAACTCATAAGTTATTCATAATACAAAAAAATATTACGCAAGCAGATGGTAATTAATTTGTTTTCTGCTTATTACGTTAAACAACTTTAGGCCATAAGTAATTATTTTAAGTTTATTCAAACGGGTTCTAGAACTCCAGTGATGCTACCTGAATATATGTCTTTTTTCCTCTCCTTTGTCTCAATTTTTTGCTGCTCTTCCACATTATATATATACCATTGATGCATTTTAAATTGTTGCAGGTTGTTCAGTTGACTAAGTTTGATTATAGGCTTGCTAATGACCTTGATGAAGAGCTGCAGAGGTTGCGCTGTCGGGTGAACTACCATGCGTTGAGATTCACAATACCTGTAAGCGATATTGGTCAGCTGATTATACTGAGAATGCGGAAAATGGCTAGACGCTTCATATCAGTTCATTTAAGGTTCATCCTTTTTCTCCAAATATTAATAGTCATGTTAAGTTTGCATGTAAGTGGGGAACTTGCCTTTGTAAGGGACTCATATGGTAAATTTTGTCCCTGCACATGTCCTAAAAATCAAGAAAGTGTCTAAAATAGAATATTTTTGAGGGTGTCTAAGATTTTAAAAAATTCTGGTTACAAGGTTTCAGAGTCAGGGGATGAACAATGTGAAAAGATGAATCACAAAAAAATGAGAATTTTTTCCCTCATGTACCTTTTGTATTTTCCCTCTTTTTAATTTGTTCTGCGTTAGGTTTGAACCAGATATGCTAGCTTTTTCTGGTTGTTACTTTGGCGGAGGTGATAAAGAGAGATACGAGCTTGGTGAAATAAGGAAACGGTGGACAAATTTACCTGTAAGATTATTATTGCTTTGTGGACTGCTACCTTTTTTTGTTTGCAGATTCCATAATTTTCTTATACACAAAGTTCAGTAAAAACATCCTGACAAAAAACATTATAAGGTTCAGTGAACAAATTTAATTCTTGACATGAAAATCGTTTTTAAAACTCTTCTGGTAAATTTTAACTTTACAATATCCCCTGGTACAGGAAACTACCCCTGATAAGGAGCGAAAGCGAGGAAAATGCCCCCTTACACCCCATGAAGTGGGTTTATTGCTACGAGCACTTGGTTATAATAATAACTCTCTTGTCTATGTTGCATCTGGTGAGATTTATGGTGGAGAAGAGACTCTTCGACCCCTCAGAGAGCTATTTCCAAATTTTTATACAAAAGAGATGCTTGCTGGGGTGGAGTTGCAACCCTTTGTTTCTTTCTCTTCTCGTCTTGCTGCCATTGACTACATTGTTTGCGAAGACAGTGATGTCTTCGTCACCAACAATAACGGAAATATGGCAAAGATACTTGCCGGTCGGAGGTACAAATTCACATTTATGACTACTTTGGCACTTTAAAAGATTCCATATGGGTTAGACTTAAAACCATTCAAGAAAAAGACCACTTTTTTAAATGTAGGTACTAGTTAGTGTTGTGCCATTTTTTTAATTTAATTTCGTAAGTAGTGCACCTCTAATACAATTTAAATAATTTCTGTTTCAGTTGAGGTCCATAGGCATCATGTTTTCTTTAGCCCTTCAAATTCCGTTTATTTGTCTTGCATGTGCCATGCATTTCTTTTCTGAAACAGAGGGCCCTTTTGACTACTTTAGCCAGACAGTTACATACTTACATTACATCCAACAACTTCACTTGAAGTTTTAAATGAATATCTTTAATTCCTTGATGCAATACAGTTATACCATTGTTTAAAGTTCTTAGGGTTTATTCGTATTTGCAGTACCTTGGTTTAAAGTCTTTAGGGTGTAATTTTGATAAGAATACTCTTTTGCTTATGGGTCAAAGGAGGTACATGGGCCATAAAAGAACCATCAGACCCAATGCGAAGAGGTTAAGTGCTATATTCATGGCACGTGATCAGATGGGCTGGGATACATTTGCAGAAAAGGTGAAGTCATGCCAACGAGGATTTATGGGAGAACCAGAAGAGATGAGACCAGGAAGGGGGGAGTTTCATGAGTATCCTGCTTCCTGCATTTGTAAGAAACCACTGAAGTACTCTGGAAACGGTTCCTTAGGAACAGTTCCCATCGTAGATGCAAGAGCTGAATATAGAAAAATTCATAACACAAGTACAATGCTGAGATTAAATAACTCTGAAATGCAAAATGTGCCAGCACCTTCAACAGGTACCGATGATGTGGATGAACTTTGGGGTGATTAGGTTGGAGAAACTGATAGTCCCCTTTCGGTCTGCAAGTTACTTTCACTAATTTTTTTTCAAGACATGGCATGCAAGTTTGATGCCCCGGCTTTTTTTTTGTCCACTAACTGTTGAATTACAAATTGTTCATCAGTCTGTATTCCAACCGAGCTCTAAATGTTCATATGAAAAATTTTCATTTATGGTCATATTATGCTACTTGTCATCATCTGACAAGGTACAATATTATACTGGAATTGCAATGGATTTATTTGGCATGTTAGTTCCTGTCCAGTTCTATATTTTCTTAATCTGCTAGTTTTGCACCATAGTCCTCATCGATTGGGTGTGCTATCCAATTATTTAGAAAACTCAAAATATAGTATATATTTTTTTGTCCAAAAGAGAACTATGAATAGCTTCAAAGATCTGCAAGAAATGTAGTTAAAGTTCAAAGTTTGATAAATTATAATAATTACATTCAATCATAAAAATTTTATATAAATTGAATTTTTATAGCATTATGAAAAAAATAATGTAGTGTATTTTTTTCTGGTGTACTTTCCACGTTCCAGTATACTTTTCCAACAACAATTTTAGTGAGGCTCACAAAATTGCAGTATCTAATATTTATGTGCAAGAGTTATGGCCAGGAGGAGGATTTGCAAGAGGTTCACACAAAATATAGTCAAATAGATAAAGCAAATGAACTGCATTTCCAGAATTTTCATGCATTCAGTCTGAAAACTAAACATCAAAGAATGGGCAGCAAATAAGATATTAGGAAAAAAGAATACTAAATTAAGGACTGCATACAAGTCTCCATCTTCATCCATCAAGGGTGATTATCCATGATTCCATATACAGTACAGGCTAACGGAGTAAAGTCTTGAAGATCTGTAAGGAATCAAATTATGATAACTTATAAATATCTACGGTCTAGATTCTACAGCTGAAGCAGCAGAGCACGGTCTCAATTCTATCCTCCAGACATGAAATCATTGCCTTCGGAATCCAGTGAACTTCAGATGTGCCAATCTAGACCTTTCCTCATCCATAGAAGCTCAGCCATGGCTGCTACTGTCACCTGCTATACATCATTAAGAAGTTAAACAAGCTTCATGAAGCACCAGGAGGAACCCACACACGCCCGCTATCAATTAACAGAAGAAATCTCTCTTTAGTTTTATTTTACTTTTGCTTCTCAACATTAAAATATCCCAGCCTCAAATTTTAATATTATTACCTCTGTTCAGGTTTTTTTGAACTTTTTCATGCGGGACAGAGGGCATCTTTGAACCGATTAGAGAGCTCTGCAATCCTTCCAATAGCTGCAAGAAATATAACAGATCATATGACACAGTCGTCCCAAAGGTGCTGCCACTACACTAAGATACAACAAAAACAAATTTTCCTCCTATCCCGGAAAAGTAGAATTCTAAGCTATACACAAGGCTTAAAACTTTTGGTCAAAAACTCTAAAGTGCCATATTGATCCTAATTTGTCTGTTTTTCAGTAATTGAATGACACTATCATGACATCCAAAACTGTAGCCACTATAAGGGATCTTTTCTGAATAATTAAAAATGCAAGTATCTCTAAATTAGTGAAAAAATCTAATTAATTTGTGTTCAATATTTATCCTACTGCAATCACAAGAGAAGGCCATGACAGCATGATCAGTCAATTATACGGAACAATATTACTATGCAGGTGCAATTAGAAAGCAAGACCAAATTTGTTGACTATACCCGTGATGTTGGTTGAATCTTCCGGTTTGATCTTCGAATCTCAGTAACATGCGGATCAACTTTCTTATCAACCTCTCCACCAGCTGCATGCTTTCCTTTATTCAGAAGGACGGTTTTGGTACTTGAAGAGGGTACTCTTTTATTTGGAACTCTAGGACCTTTTGAAGAAGTTGGACCTTCAGAAGGGGAATTAGAGACGGAGCCAAATTCCATAAGGTCCCGCAGAGCTGGATTGTTCTGTTCCTTGCTGACAGTTTTCCCCATAGATTTGGCAGATAGCAAAGCATTAGTCTTCTGTGCCACTCCAGACCTGATAACTTTGACCTTGTCTTCTTTAGCTTGCTTTTCTTTGATATCATCTTTAGTATTGTTATTCCAACCACGACCACCCCCTCTTCCTTGAGGCAAGTATCTTGCAGTTTTGACTAAATCGCTTGTTTTTGCATTTTTATTGCATTGGTCAGAGTCAAGATGTTTGCTTACATCCATGAATTTACGCTTCTTTCCTGGCTTAGGAACACCAAAAACCACCCTTGAGCCTTCTTTCTGCAATCCAGTCCTTGCAATTCTTGGAGCATCAAGTTTAATATCTCCAGTATTATTCCCAATGTTAAATTCTTTTTCACTAGCTAGTAAAGGAAGTTGTCTTGATTCATCATGCTCCTTTGATTCCATGAGATCATTGCCTCTTAAACTCTTGTCCACCTTAGCAGCCTCTACAGCGGGATGTCCCAACTTCACACGCTTCTCCTGTGGTGTATCACCCTGGAAAGTATATCAAATTTAGTAAAATCAGCATCTTTCTACATATATTCCCATTAATAGAATGCAGGTTTTTTGTTAATTAGAGCGCAGAGCTTGTAATCATGAAAGTATTAAACCTGAGTAGGGGACTGCTGAACTGCAGAGGGGCACTCTATCCACTTTCCATCCTGCCAAGTTACGGTTGGGCGAAGATTCCATGTTTTAACAGCTGAAGTGCCTCCAAGAGCTGCAACAAAATCATAAACAGTTTTCACCTCATTCCAATTTAATATCATCAGAGATATCAACAGAATGCCTCTAGCTCAATGTAATAGACTGCAACAAACCTGGAATAGATATTTTAAATGTTGTTTCATCATTTTTCTTCTCAGACACAACTCCCTCAAGCCAGCTAAACATAAAAATCAACAAAAATAGATGAGTCAGTACAACAGTCTGACTTTAGAACTGCAAACAATAAAAACGTTCAATCTAGGACAAACTGTTGAGATGTATTGAAGCCATCCATAACAGTTTATTTGTAAAAACTGGATAAGGAATCTGATATATTAAGAGGTCAATACAATGTGTTCATTTTTAGAAAATAAAGAAGGGGGCAAGAAAAACTTGTAAGTCTTAAACTTAACAATACTGCAAATTCATGATTAACAATTGGCGACTATCGTTAACAGCAGTATAGCAATGATTATTAATCTTGATTATAAGTTACGATAAGAGTAAGGTGATGATTAAAAAACATTACAGCATTTACATTGATAGAAACCCGAGCCCTTTGCACAATTAAATTAGCAATAGCACAAGGTCCTTTAGTTCAACACTCGAGCAAATTTTACTCTGAGCTAGTTGAAAACAAACCTACCAGATAATTAGGCGCCCGACCAATCATCAAGTAGTCTACAACTTAAGTCCTACAATTTATTATCATGGATTGCAACCAGAACAACAAACTTTTTTAACAAGCATAATATACCAAGTAATGTCAAAAAAAAAAAAAAAAAGAAACAGACCAAGAAAGCTATTTAGTTGCCGACACCAAGTAATGCTCATGACATATAAAGATATTTTCTGAGACAGTAACAATGAAATCTTAGTATGCCTATGCCGGTCAAGGGAATGCACATATTGACTAGCAGTATCTTAAAAACAGAAATTTGTATTCAATGTCCAATATACGATAATTCAGTGCAAGTGATTTCATGTCTGCTGATAGCTTAATTAATTTTGTGATGGAAAACAAATTTTCAGAGAGACAAACAAAGAGCTGAATTATGATAAGTCAATGACAATTTGATTTAGTCAAAAGAAGATTTGGATAGATATGCTCATTGATTACCAATCTTGCATCCACGCGTCAACTCTGTCTCCAACACACCAAGTATAGTCCATCACTGCCGCTCTCCGTCTCTTCCTACTTCTTTCAAAGCACATGCTAGTTGCAGGATGTGGAATACGTATTATAGGTGCCTTGGAGTTATCCCCTTTAAGTGGAACCCATTCCTTTAGTTTCCCTGACCCTTAAAAAGAAAAAAGCAAGGTAAATATGTGGATGTCGGATTACTGGATCATTTAGTCAGTAACCAAAAACAAAAGATGATACCAGGAATGGCACATATATGCTACCAAACCCCTAAAATTGAGATAATACTCTTAAGCTACATTCCCTTCTCCGTCCAGGTTTAGTCATTCTAGGCTTAACATAATATAATATTAACACACTGCCATCTCTGCAGACGGTTGCATCATTACGACATGCAGCATGTCATGTTACTTTGATTTGCTATTTGCTAATCAGTACAAGAAATCTTATGCATTTTAAGTACATTCGATTACAGTCGTCTAAAATTCAATAAGCTATACAAACTAAATTTGGTTCAAATATTCTACTCATATAAGTTTCTGAAAAAGATATCAACTGCTAAAATATTGCCCAGCAGTCTAAAAATTACCATCATCTGCTTGGAGTTCAGTGTAACAGACAAAAGCTTTCTCGTCATCCGAATTCAAAATCTTGGCTGGATACCATGCTGCCTTATATTTACCCCCTTCTTTGAAGACCTAAAATATTAAATACCACATTCGTTCGTTAAGCTAAGAGTACACAGAAATTATAACGAAGAAAAATAAAATGTTACTTAATAAGTTCAATCCATTTCTTCGGAATTATAATGGGAATAAAAAGTTATAACAGAACTGCATCATAACTTATAAACATAAGAAATCTAAGCAAATATTTAACCAACCTCGACAAAGCAACCTTCCACCATTACATTCTCAAGAGATGTAAGTGGTGAAATTCTTTGGGCATCACGAGATTTAACAATTTCAGAGTTTGTTCCCCCATATGAATCAAGAGCAGGGTCAGATGCACGGTGGCCTCTTTGAGTAGACAATGAGTTCTTTCCAACACTTGCAATAGTACCTTCAATACAATCAACATATAAGTAAACCAACAAACAGACACTATAATAGATTAATATCTCTTCAATAACCTACCACGATCCACTGCTTCTCCCGTAACAATTGCTCCATCTTTTGGTGGTTGAGCAGGAACAAGCTTTTCAGGAACAAATGTTTTCCGTTGGTCAATGCCTGCTATCACCCCTTGTTCAGGAAATACCTGGGGAGTTCTCCAGTAGTCCATAGGACCAGAGCCTAACAACTCACTCAAAGGCAAGGGATCGCCAATAGAAACAATTTTTCCGGCTTGTGAAACGGCCTCTGCTGCCAGTTCAGCAGCTTTAACCATAGCATCCAAGTTTTCAGCATGCTTTGAGGCAGCTGTGGCAGCTTCGACTCTCTTCTTAACTGTCTCTTTCGCAGCAGTAATAATTGAACTAGTGGAGACATTTCCTTCTCCAGCCAACAGAGAACTATTTGAAGAACAGGCCATAGACATTCCAGTGCTATGGGGATCTTTTCTGGTTACACTTGCGGTTGATACCTCATCCGCCATTAGTTTTGCTCCAATTGCAATATTCGATGCAAGTTTGGCTGCTGCAGCTGCAGCCTTTGCAACAGAAGCAGCTGCAGCTATTGCCATAGCTGCAGAAGAAAGTTTTGTCTCATCATCAAATCTTAAACCAGAATTCTTCAGCTTACTCAGCTGGCTCCAAACACCATTGCAGTTTCCGACTGCAGCAGCAGCATGTGCAGCAGCACCTTCTGCTTGTAACCTAGCTGCCTCGACTGCATTCAGTGATTCCTCTGACATTATACTATTCTTATCCACAATCTGATCCACTCTCGTAGGTTGATCACTCGAAACTAATGGATAGACAGCTGGTAGATTGTTGCTGGAACGGCCTGTTGATCCCAAAAAAGTAGCTGTGGCTGCATTTGGCATAGATGATGCATTATTGACAGCAGGGGATCTCATTTCT
The DNA here is from genome assembly GCF_001625215.2 of Daucus carota subsp. sativus. Classification (NCBI taxonomy): domain Eukaryota; kingdom Viridiplantae; phylum Streptophyta; class Magnoliopsida; order Apiales; family Apiaceae; genus Daucus; species Daucus carota. The sequence continues at coordinate 21,119,677 of NC_030388.2, forward strand.
GGCAGACTTGGAGCGAGCAAAGAATTCTGGAAAATAGCCTGGGGAGCAGTTCCTTTTTTAGAGATATGATTACTTGTATCACTTAAAGATGCTGCCTGATCTAAAGTTAGTGACGGGATTTGCCCTGGGCTCTTGCTGACAGAAACCTTCTTCCTCTTCTTATGTTTAGTATTATCACAAATCTGACCAGGCAGAACAGAAGTCTTTGTTACATCAGTCTGAAAATGAATCCCTGAAGACAGCCCAGCACTCCCACCAGTGGAAACAGAAAATTGGGTTTGCTTTCTGGCAGGGTCACTTGGCACAGATGAAACTTTGGATGGGGTTAGTTTTACTGGTTCAGTACAAAACTTTGAAGATACAGATGCATTGACATCAAGGGATGAAGTTTGTGGAGTAGCAACCCACTGACCAGGAAAGTTAATCTGAGAAAGCCAAGAGGGGTTCTGTTCACCAAAACCTTTTGTACCTTGGGGCTGACAAGGCTGCAAGGGACCAAATGGCTGATGATAATCAACATATGTGCCACTGGACTGCAAACCAACACCAGAGGGGGTAGATACGTTCCAAAGAGGTGATGATAGGGGTATAATAGGATTAACAACTGGCGATGGGATATCCTTACTGCTAGCTCTATCTGCAGGTAAAGTAGATTTACTCTGACGTGAACTTTTACTTTTTTTAACTGGTTGATCCGAACCTTTGCTACCTGCTATCATTATATCACAACTATAATAATATTATCCAAAATCTACATAATCAAAAAAAATTAAAAGAATTTTAACTTGCCAGAGAATGATCGCACAGGGGTTTCCAGGTTGCTGGCATCTGATTTCTGAGTTTGTATCCTTTCACTACAAGCACGCCATGCACACTCCCAAAGACATCCACCACTACCATCTGCAGAAAAAACAGTTCTTAAACTGCTTGCAAGTTTACATAGTCATGTAAGGATTAAAGAGATTACAGCTAATACACTAACCAGATGGCCCAAATGCTGCAATCATACAAGCCTCGTCAGGTACGGAATTTTGCCTGCGACAACCATCATTTATTAATGAGTATATTTGCTTCCGTAAACCTAAAACACAATATCCTAGATAGCCAAAATCAATTCTTACTAGAACGTCTATTAAAGTAATCAATCATCATTACAACATTACTAAGTCTAACGAATCTAATCCTTGTGTTGAATACTCAATTTGCATGACTGAGCTTCAATATAATATTTGAACTTTTGAGAGGCATCATCAGCCTACCCACTTTATACTAGTGAAGCTAGTTCATACCACGACCAGCACTTTTCTTAATTTATAGGTCTGACCCATCTCTATGTACAAGACATGCTTAATATGTAGCAAATCAAGAATAAAACTTACATTAGTGATCCATATACAAGTATCTGTGCTCGCAATTGCACTTGTTGGGTATCAGTGAAAGGTTGTTGATAATATGCGGGAGTAACTGAAGTGTTTAAATCTGGAATAGTAGACATGGGAGTAGGAAGGGCGCCACAAACTTTTATACCACTTAGTTCAGCATTGCTATTCCCAGGTAAACTTGAGATCATCATTGATTTATCTTCGTCAAACTGTTTCGAAGGTGTTTCCTGCATACCTCTTTTCCTACTATTTGTTCTAGCTGTTGTCTTAACAGAACCTAGTCTTGTTTTCCGCTCAGAGGTCCCTCTGGCACCTGCACGTTTCTTACCTGACATAGGTCCAGGTCCTTCAGAATTTTCAAGAGAATGTTCAGGCATTGTAAGATCTATCCGAGAGCAATCAGCTGCTAAAGGATATCCCTCAACATCCTTCCATATACACATTTGAATTAGAAATAAATCATTAGGTCAGAATAAAAGAAGTAAAAAAACTACAAAGGGATGATTCAATACAAGTAGAAACATACAGTTGATATTTTGTTGACTGGGATGCTCGGATATGATGGTGAACCCTTGATGATTTCGCTTTCAGATAAACCAGTAGATGAACTGACCTCCATACTGATGTTTGTCCCTTCATTGGAATTATCATGTTCCATATGCAATGCAGCAGATTGAACATTTTCACCAGCACCAGCTGTTCCTTCAGAATGATGGACAGTGGAGACTGAGGCATCTTTGCCTCTCGACGTCTGTCCAGTTTCACTTATCGGAATCTTTACACAACTGACAACAGAGGGAGGTCCCATATTACCATCAGATGGATACTCCTTGACATCCTTCATTACAGATACAAGTGAGGATTAAGAAAGGAGGTGAAGAAGAATACAAAGTAATAAATTTGGCAACCAAGCACAAACAAATATAAAAAACATACTGTTGATCTTTCGTGAACCTGAACAGGATTTAATTGCATATCCTTCATGATTTTTCCCTCTGTTAAACCAGTTGACATGTTAACCTGAGAAGTACTGATTTCCCCATTGTTGAAAGTAGCATCCAATGGAACAGATTGAACCATTTCAGCAGCACCATCTGTTGCCTCAGGATGCTGGACATCACCAATTGAGACCTCTATAGTTCTTGTTTTCTGTTCCTTTTCACTTAGCGGAGCCTTTGCACAACTGATGATAGCAGGAGTATACACATTTTCTTCAAATGAATTAGCAGAGGCATCTCCATCCATGTTCCCAATATCTGAAATGCATTTTGACGGGCAAGCAAGAGAAACAGAATCTTCATTCTTCTCAGGTGAATCAACTACAGTAATAAACCAACATTTACAATATAAGAGCTTCAGCTCACAGATGTCTGCAGTGACTATTAAATACAGCAAATGCTAGGGTATTAGAAGGCTCCCTAGATAGCAAACAATGAAGAATATGTATCCACATCTAATCTATTATAAGGAATGTACTAGAGGACATAGCTGGTAAGGCTACAACCTCAAACAAGAAAAGAAGACCATAATTCAGATAAAAACCTTTAGTGCTAGGATTTTCTGTTAATTCTGTTCCGGAAGTTGCTGTAACATCGTCATTCTTTTGGGAAATAGTAGAGGATTCTAGCATGGAGACTGGAACAGATTCTACAGGAACAAGAGTTTGGCTTGATGGTAACACCGCATCTGATAATAAATTTCAATATAAGTACATTAAGGAAAGGAAATTGGTCGATGATTAAAGGTCAAAAATAATGAAAATGAATGGAAAAGATATCATAAGAAGCAAACTTGGTACCTGCAACTTCAGACGATGCCAATTCAGCACTTCTTTCCAAATATATTTCTTCATTGCTTTTATGTGCTGCTAGTGCAGCATCGTCAACCAGCTTTATTTCTGAACTAATTAGAGATGGACATGCTTCCACCTTTTTGGAACCCTCCGGACCTGCTTCTTGATTTATCCGACTTGCTGCATAACATAAATATAATGTCGATTATTGTACAACCATCTAATGCAGTAACTAGGAAGCGCTGATGAGATGTACGTGTGTACCTTGTCCAGATTCAGGAAAACTAAAAGGCTCTAGATCAGCTGACACTTGTGGTGAACTCTCTGTGCCTAATAAATTAGCAACCTGTGACTTATGCTCTTGCTCACCAAAAGTAGCTCCATCAGCAGTAGTCTTGCTCCCGTGAAGCAATGGAGGATCAATCGGCATGCCACACGATGATAAGTTCATTTCGTCTGTAACTTCTGATCCTATTACAATATAGATTTAAATTTAATAATTCAAAATCAGTATTGGGGGGGGGGGGGGGGGGGGATACCTCGCTTTGAAAGAGTTTTTATGATATACCTCGCTCATTACTCGCAGAATTAAGGAGTTCTGCTCCTTGAACTATGTTTGCTTTATTAGATTCATCAGGAGGCAGGGATGTTGTGAGTGACTTTGCATCTTCTGTCCCAAGAGAAGATACATCTTTGTCAAAAAGGTGGACATCTTCCTGCCCAGAGGAAATATGACTTTTGCTCATCTGCACATGTCCACCAACTACGAAAGAGGATGTTTGTGCTTCAGGAGAATTATTATCCTCAAGGACTCCAGATGTTCTGAGATCACTTGAATCCTTAGAAGACAACTGTATTCCACATTGTGATCCAGAGACAATGCAAGATACAGATGTATCCGGATTCTCAGCATATTCAATGCCACTTCCTTCCACCTGTTCAGTAAATTTATGGTCTGCAGCAAGCAACGAAGAAGCTTCAGCAACAGCCACTCCCCCACTACAGTTTTCAGAATTCTCATTCTCAACCACCGAGTCCATATCATGCTCTGGACAGGAAGAATTTACTGTCTTAATGTCAACGGCCTCAACATTCTGTCTTTCCAGACTGTTTGGTTGGTTGCCGAAAGAGTTCTCCTTTAATTCAACAATACTGACTTCGACCCCAGTACAGGCAGAATACTCGGCATCTTTATTCACAACCTCAAAGGTATGAGCATCTACACAAGCCACAGATGAGGTGTCACCCAGAGGATTTTGAATTGGCTCACTAGTCTTTTCACCTTTGTTGCAGGCCCCGACTTCAACATTACCCAGCTGAGAAGTCACTGCAGAACCTTGGTCAATGTTGCAGCCTTCTAAATTGTCAACGGGCTGGTCTATAATATTAACTTTCAAATGTGTAGTATCATCACATTTATCATCTGGTCCCTCATCTGCCTCGCTTAGAATTACACTGGAAACAATTGAAACAACGCCAGAACTTCCATCAACAGGAACATTATCCTTTTTTGATTCTACAGCATTCACATTCCTCCGATCCAGAAAAGAATCAGGAGTCGCAGTAGGTTGTGAGGTAGTTATAGACTCCACCTTATCGTCCTTCTTCAAGTTAGGCTCCATTTCTGTAGCTAAATTGCCTAATTCATTGCCAGTGTCCAACTCCTGAATCAAAGTTTCTCCCTGAATCCTTTCCTCCTGTCCAACGGACTTCAGAAGCATCGCAACAGACTCTGAAGATGTTGCCTCTGACCAAACATTGTTATGCCTTGAAATGGAACAAGGCTCTGTCGCAGATGAACTAAATTCTATACCATTATTTCCTCTAGAAAAGTCCTCAATCCACTGGCTGTCTTCTTGACTCGAAATGCCAAGAAAAACTTCATTTTCGACCAATCCTTCAAATCTTAGGTCACCCTGTAGGCTATCATCAAAATCATACTTGGGAAGAGCAAATGGAGGCACCACGGGTGATGACTTGGAATTCTCTGCATTAGCTGACTTATGGCCTTCAGAAATTTTGTCATCATAATCCATCAGAAAATGCCTATAAAATCATAAAAGCAGGTAAGGAATATAAATACAGAAATAGGACTTCATACATATTTCACACTAGGGAAGTAGGATAACAGCGTCATGCATGACAGAACAACTTAGATTGCTGTGTGTGAATGTTAGGCCGATAGCAACTAAACAATATACTTTTAAGTCGAATTCTCTCTTACTTCAAGCCACGATAAACAGCAAAACCATAGTTACATAGGACTGGGTTCGATTCGAAACGGGGAACGAAATCGGGTACGTGGAACATTAGTTTTAGTGAATCTGGTACGATGGAACGTATAGGTACGATGGAACGTATGGGTACGATTGGTCCTTTTAAAAAGAATTCTATAATCATATATATAAATTCCATTATAATATACAATTTTAGTTGATAATTTATACATTTATAATTTTTTATAAAGAAAAAGATATTGAATAACAAATAAAAGTACACATTTATTGATAAAATAAATTACTTATCATATGACATAGACATGGATCTATTGTTCAAAACAAGAATGAAGTGTGTTCTTGCGGGTCGTCACTTCCGGCGATCTGGGTCGCGACCCTGAACGTTTCGGTTCGCGTTTCCAACCGTATCGGGTACGAACGATCTAGATCGCGGTTCGTGGCAGCGTACCCGTTTCCTTGTATCTATGAGC